>NC_135783.1:7105196-7433946 GCF_051106095.1 Pogona vitticeps
GAGGACTGGCCAGACTATAGGTCTGTGTGGGAGAAGCTTAGCATACTGGAAAGCGAAAGGGACTGCAAGGAGAGCAAACCTATCCATTTTGAAGGAAATCAACCCTGAGTGCTCACTGGGAGGACAGATCCAACATGAATTTGATCCAGCTCCGGGAGGCAGTGGAAGACAGGAGGGCCTGGAACACTCTGGTCTGACAAAGAGTTGGACACGACTAAATGACAACAACAGAGGGGCCAAAGATTCTTCTGCAGTTTGGAGATCACTCAGAGAATCCGAGGCTCATAAATTAGCAGAACTTGAGGATGGGGGACATCATGTTATCTCACATTGCCATTTTAGAAGGAGAATGGTCCAGGCCTTCAGGGGCCTCTTCAGTGGCAATCACTCCGGAGAGGTGATAAAGTGTATGCCCAGCAGCAACCCAGAGTCAAAGCCGACCTCAGATGACATTGACATGTACACAGACCCAGAAGGAGGAGGCTGATGGGAGATATAGTGTCAGTCAGCCTGTGCGGAGGGAGGGAGGATTTTGTGGGTCCTTTTATTTCTAGGTAGAGAATCCACAAATGTGGTTTATCATCCTCTCCTTCTAAGGGCACTCTGGGACCCTGCAGCTTGCCCAAGGCTACCCAAGCTGGCTCTTCTCCCAAGAGGCACAGCGAGGAATCAAACTCCCAGCTTCTAACTCCACAGCCAGATACTTAAACCACTGAGCTATTCAGCCTGCAATGAAGAACCATCGGCCATCAAGTCAATTCTGACTTATTGTGACCCTTTTCAAAGTTTTCTAGGTAAAGAATACTCAGATGTGGTTTTCCATTCCTTTCTTCTGGAACTGTGCAGTTTGGCCAGGGTCATGCAGGCTGGCTCTTCTGAGATGCACAGTGGGGAACTGAACTTCCAGCCTCTGGTTCTATAGCCAGATAGCCAGTTTATTGGGGGTGGGGGTGGGGGACACAACTGAGGAATACTGCCTAGATATCTCTCTAATTATTCAAATGGAAAAGAAGCTTAATCCTTCTACAGACAGAGAAACATGTGAATGCACGTATATACACATATTTCGGCGACATGCAATTTGTTTATTATGCAGGTTTTAAAAAAACATACACCACAATGTGAAGTGAAATACAATCTTCATCTTATAGTAACCTTTTCTGGAGGCTGTATGACAGTAGATGAGTCTAAATCTTGAAATGGTTATTGATGCTGAGATGGAGCAGACTTCTCTGCAAAATCTGGAGAGAAAAAATAAATATGTTCTCTTGTAACTCTTTTTTATATATGGTTTTTATATATAATGATACACAATGATGGTGGGTCAGAAGGGAATCTTTGTTCAGCAAAAATCCCTCTGTCCTGAAATTCATTGTTTAATTAATTAATTACAAGGTTAAATTCCTGCTTTCAATGTTTTTTTAAAGAAGTAAATACGTCTCAATGCATAATTGAAATATCAAGCCATTATAAAGAAGCATGGCATTTTAAAAAATAGCCTTAGAAGATAGTATCAAGATCATTTAGTGCTATAAAAATAATATGTTATGTACAATGGCTAAGCACCCCCAGGGAGAATGTTTCACGTGTGGATTTCCAAAATCAAGAATTCAGTCCTGTACTGGCAGGACTCGGTGAATTGCAGTCCAGTCCAATTGTGTCCTTGGTTTGGTGGGGGGCAGAGAGAGAAAGGGGATGGCTAAACGCGTTCTTCCTTTGAACCCTGAGACATGAGAAGGGGAAAGGATTGAGGAGGTCAATGGATGTCTGCTAAGGATGATGATACGTTTTCATACAGAGCTTGTGACTAGAGGGTAGGTGGCTTGTATAACATGGGTTGACATGGGTGGGATAGGTTTGGAGGGACCCATGGCTCCCGCATGGATCTGTCTAATATAGACTCCTTCTGTGGAATTTTATAAGTAGCTAGATGAAGTGTGGCCCCACATTACCTGAAAACCTGGTCAGCAAAGCCCTTTCTGTGGTTGTCCTCAACTATATCTGGCAAGAGCAACAGAAGAAGGATACTCAGCAGAGATCATGAGGCCAATGTAAACACAAATGATTCATCAAGTAACTCCATTTCAAGCCATGAAGGTCATCACCCATACCTTGACTTGTGCCTTGTCATGGAGCAGGAGTCACTACAGCTGTTGAAGAGCTAGTGAAACATACTTCTAGTATGTCAGGCCAGAGTTAATATTGATGATCTGAAAGTCATGACCGCAGCTTCTGAACCCCACATTTCTGGGGCATTTAAGGGTGAGTGGTTGGTTGTACACTTCTGCCTTCAACTTTGGTACACCTCAAGATGTTCATAGTACACTCTGATCCCAGCCTACTGTTTTCTGGTTGTCTCTAGACATGGGATATTAGTATTTGTATCCCAAGAGAATATGAATATTGGCACCACAGGTGCCAGTGGAAACCAAACCATCTCCCCAGAACCTGCCAATCCACTTACTGCTCTCTCTGCTGCACTCGTGGCCATCATCACTTGCATAGTGCCAAATGTGGAAGTACAGTGGTGCCTAGCATTACGATGTAAATTTGTTCCAGCGAAATCGCTGTAGAAAGAAAACATCGTAATGTGAAAATAAAAAACCCATTGAAACGCATTGAAACCCCTTCAATGCATTCCAATGGGCTGGAAACTCACCGTCCAGTGAAGATCCTCCATGGGGCGGCCATTTTCGGTGTTTGTGCAGCGAGGAATCCGTCCCAGAAAACAGCGGGGAGCCATTTTATTTACCCGGCGGCCATTACGAAACCACCGATCAGCTGTCCGAAAATCATTGTTTTGTGAAGAATCCGTTCCCGAAGCAGGGAACTGATCAATACAAAGTGAACAACCCCTATTCAGAACATCAGTTTGCGATCGCAAAAGCGATCGCAAAAAGATTGTCGTAATACAGTCCTGTTGTAATGTGGGGCAATCATAAAGCGAGGCGCGACTGTAGTCCAGTTGGCTCTTCCCCGCCTCTCCACATAGCCAACCACTTAGCAGTTAAAGCATGGAAACTCGTCATCCACCTCCTCACCAGAGTGGCTGACTGTGTGGAGGGGCAGGGAAGCATCAGCTGGGCTACTTCTGTGATTGGCACTATGCAACTGACAATGGCCGCATGCGCTGCAAGAAAGAGCAGTACGTGGACCAGTGAGTTCTTGTGGGGAGAGTCAGTTTCTGCTGGCACCTGTGATATTTGTATTCATATTCCTTGGGATATAAATACGAATATCCCATGTTTTCTGATTAATCTGTTTCCTTATTTATTCATATATAATCGATACAGGATTGGCTTTAGAATTCTCAGTGGATTCAGGAAATAACAACCAGACCCATTAAAACAACTTAACCCTGACCCTCAATATATTAGAATTAGAGATGGATACGAATCAGAAAAAATGGTGACTCATTTTGATTCATGATTAACCAAGGGTGATGAAAAAATTTACAATTTTTTTCCTGACAAATCAGTGAATCAGCTTGTCAATTTGCTTTTGACTTTTAAATCCTGTAAAATAGACTCTCAAGCACATAGGGATAGCAATTTCACAGAGAAACTTTCCACACTCTACTCTCCAATCCCTCCATGTTTGGTGAAGATTGGGTTAGGGGCATCTGAGTTATACACCCACAAAGTGGATCACCCCAGGAATGTGCCCTTTAGCAGCTGGCTTGGTGAAACCCAATCTTCAACAAACTGGGAGGGATTGGAGAGGAGAGTCAGAGGAAGCTTCCCTACAATATTGATGTCTCTTGGTGCTTTGGCAGCCATTTCTATAGCCAAAAAATGATGAATCAAAAATTGCTAAGAATGAATTGATTTGTTTTTCATTTTTCAATTCATTTCAGTGCTGGGAGCCAGGCTTTCTTGAAAGTCTAAAACTCAACAAAGCCTGGCTCCCAGCACTGAAAAATACAGCCTGAAAAAGGTCAACAAACTCTACCCAGCCACAAGGACCAATGATCACTGCACACAAAAGACCAGCCGACACCCATAAATCACAGTGACAGATCATCTATCCCCCTTATCACAACAATACACCCACCACAAAAACATGCTTATCACTATAATCACCCAATCTCCTGCAAAGGACAAAATTGATCCCACAGCTGTGTGTGTTTAGTCGTTTAGTCGTGTCCGACTCTTCGTGACCCCATGGACCAGAGCACGCCAGGCCCTCCTGTCTTCTACTGCCTCCCGGAGTTGTGTCAGGTTCATGTTGGTTGCTTCGCAGACACTGTCCAGCCATCTCATCCTCGGTCGTCCCCTTCTCCTCTTGCCATCACACCTTCCTAACATCAAGGTTTTTTCCAAGGACTCTTTTCTTCTCATGAGATGGCCAAAGTACTGGAGCCTCAGCTTCAGGATCTGTCCTTCAAGTGAGCATTCAGGGTTGATTTCCTTTAGAACTGATAGGTTTGTTCTCCTTGCAGTCCAGGGGATTCTCAAGAGCCTCCTCCAGCACCACAATTCAAAGGCATCAATTCTTCGGCGGTCTGCTTTCTTTATGGTCCAGCTCTCACTTCCATACATCATGACAGGAAAAACCATAGCTTTGACTATTCGGACTTTTGTTGGCAAGGTGATGTCTCTGCTTTTCAAGATGCTGTCAAGATTTGTCATCGCTTTCCTCCCAAGAAGAAGGCGCCTTTTAATTTCAGGGCTGCTGTCTCCATCTGCAGTGATCATGGAGCCCAGGAAGATAAAATTTGACACTGCCTCCATATCTTCCCCTTCTATTTCCCAGGAGGTGATGGGACCAGTGGCCATGATCTTAGTTTTTTTGATGTTGAGTTTCAGACCGTTTTTTGCACTCTCCTCTTTCACCCTCATTACAAGGTTCTTTAATTCCTCCTCACTTTCTGCCATCAGAGTGGTATCATCTGCATATCGGAGGTTGTTGATATTTCTTCCGGCAATCTTAATTCTGGCTTGGGTTTCTTCCAGTCCAGCCTTCCGCATGATGTATTCTGCATATAAGTTAAATAAGCTGGGGGACAATATACAGCCTTGCCGTACTCCTTTCCCAGGAGATCCCACAGCTATAAATACTCAATGATCCAACAAACTGTGCCAGAGCACAGAGTTCTGACTTCTGTCCTCTGAAGATGCTGGCCACAGAGGCAGGTGAAATGTTAGGAAGAAAAACCTTAAGAACACGGCCAAACAGCCCAGAAAACCCACAACAACCAAGAGATGTATACTAGCTGTAAAGAGGCTTACCTGTTATATTTAAATCATTAAGAATATATGACTACATAACTGACAGTCTCTTTTGACATTTTCTCCTTGGAGGGATATCTTGAACTTCCGATCACTCTGAAAGAAGAAAGTTGGTCAATATCAAAACTTTTGAAATACCGTATTTTTCGCACCATAAGACGCACTTTTTTTCCAAAAAAAAAATGGGGAAAAAGTGTATGCGTCTTATGGAGCGAAATTCCAAGATTATTTTTTCCTGTTTTCTTCGCCTAAAAATTTGGTGTGTCTTATGGAGAGGTGCGTCTTATGGAGCAAAAAATACAGTAATCTAACCCCTAGGAAAACAAACATCATATCCATCAGTTGGTGTGATGTACCAATACAGTAGGATCATCTCATTCCAGTAAGCACCTCTTCCCTCCCCTCCAGACAATATGATTTTTTATTAGGCTTGTCAAGTGTGCTGCTATGTCAGATATGTTTTGCAAGTGTAGCGCTATGTCACTTGCCAACTTTTTTTAAGAGGCAGGGAAGAGAGTGGTGTTAATGAGGGCAGTGTGCAACCTATATCTCAGCAAAAATTGTGTGATTCTGAGGTCCATTGAGGACTCTCGCCCACCCCCAATTGCTCAGGATAATTAAACATGAATGAGGACTGTGATTTAACTGCTGTAGGCAACTTCAAACTGAGCAGAATCAATCCAGAACATTATATCCTCTGTTTGGTTGGAACAATCCGACCTAAGCTTGGATAATTTCAAGCAAATCAACAATAAAATCAAAGTGCTGTAGAAAAATATTATTTGGTGATCTATTGCCTTATGTTTCCATATAGGTCCCTTTGAACTTCATCGTTCTATTCTATTCTATTCTATTCTATTCTATTCTATTCTATTCTATTCTATTCTATTCTGTTGTTAATCCTGTTTTGAGCTTCAGCAGCATACAAGTGCAAATTTGCCACTCAGACTAAAATGGAGAGAGAAGCATGATGTGTCTTCAGAGACAAGGAGGGGTACCAATACACATGTATATTTAGAAAAGAGTGTGGAAGCACTTGGCTATCTATTTCCCATTCAGCTACATAAATATGTTAAAATATGTAGGCCACTTTTTTTGGCAGGGGAAAGCTGAAGGAAGCAGATTGTAGGTATTTTGATTAGGGTGGTGAATCTTGGAGGAGTGTAAATCATACCAGTGCACCTCATTGTTCTTCTTAGCTGCTCATGGATATTTTATTTTCCCTTCTGCAGACATCCCAGTACAGTGGTGCCTCGCTTAGTGATGTTAATCCGTGCAGCAAAAATCGCTGCTAAGCGATTTCGTCTCTAAGCGATATTAAAAAGCCCATAGAAACGCATTAAACCCTGTTTAATGCATTCCTATGGGCTAAAAACTGACTTTAAAGTGAAGATCCTCCATACGGCGGCCATTTTTGCTGCCTCTAAAGCGAGGAATCCACACAAAAACACAGTGGGTGGCCATTTTGGAACTGCCAATCAGTTGTTAAAAAATCATCGCTTTGCGATGATCGGTAAGCAAAACAGGGAACCGATCATCGCAAAGCAAAAAAATCCCATAGGAAACATCACAAAGCGATTGCTTTTGCGATCGCAAAAAATGCATCACTATGCGGTTTTGTTGCTAAACGGAGCGCCCATTAAGCGAGGCACCACTGTAATCTGCACCATGGTGGCACAGAATTAAGAAGCACCCAGAGAAGAGATAGCTCCTGTTTTGGGGACCAAAATCATCATTTAAAGAGGGACAGAGCAACCCAGTGGTGTTGCTTCAGCTCCTCTAAGTGACTCCAGAATGCTCCTCATAATTATACTATTTCATGATCTAACACTGTTCTAGGCAAAATGGCAACCTCTCCTGACAGTAGCTGAGCAGTCATTGCAATAAGAAATATTGTAAGTACAAACCTAGTGTCTGAGTTTCTTCCATCCACAGAGCCACCGTTCCTTCCACCTCCTCCATTCATGGAGCCACCATTCCTTCCACCTCCTCCATTCATGGAGCCACCTTTCTTTCCACCTCCTCCATCCACAGAGCCACCATTCCTTCCACCTCCTCCGTCCATGGAGCCACCGTTCCTTCCACCTCCTCCATTCATGGAGCCACCATTCTTTCCACCTCCTCTGTTCATGGAGCCACCATTCCTTCCACCTCCTCCGTCCATGGAGCCACCGTTCCTTCCACCTCCATTCATGGAGCCACCATTCTTTCCACCTCCTCCGTCCATGGAGCCACCATTCCTTCCACCTCCTCCATTCATGGAGCCACCGTTCCTTCCACCTCCTCCGTCCACGGAGCCACCGTTCCTTCCACCTCCTCCTTTAATGGAGCCACCGTTCTTTCTACCTCCTCCATTCATGGAGCCACCGTTTGTTCCACCTCCTGAATTCATGGAGCCACCCTTCTTTCCAGCATTTCTGTTAAGGAAAGAGATGGTACCTGCATTTGCATCAACAACAAATGTGCAAAAATGTCTTCTAAAATTCTCCACCCTTTTGGGCAGGGACAGGGGAACTGGGAAGACACAAGCCCTGGATTTGTCCATTGGAAGGACAAAGCCTCCAACAATCTTTGGAGATCAATACTCACCATTAGCAATGGTTGTAGCACAGCTTTACTCTTCATCATCTAAAGGGTGTTTGTTTGCTTGCTTGCTTGTTTATTTGTGTGGTTATTTGTTTGTTTGTGTGGTTGTGTGGTTGTTTGTGTGGTTGTGTGGTTGTGTGGTTGTTTGTTTGTTTGTTTGTTTGTTTGTTTGTTTGTTTGTTTGGTTGGTTGGTTGGTTGGTTGGTTGGTTGGTTGGTTGGTTGGTTGGTTGGTTGGTTGGTTGGTTGGTTGGTTGGTTTTAGCCTTCCATACTGCTCTGCAAGTGACTATTGTATTCAATACCATTTTACTTCCTCTACAATGTTCTCTACCTAATGTTATGGTCCAGCGTTGTGCTGTTGATGATAGTGAGACTTGCCAGTCCTGTTTCCTCTGGTGGACCCACACTCAGAGACAGCACCCACAGAAAATGGGGCAGGGAAGCCAGGGTGCTGCCTCAGAGTGGGTGCCCATTGGAGGAGGTGGGGCTGGGAAGCACAGAGCACCTGTTTGGCCAAAAAAAAAAAAAATCCCCAGCATGAAACATCAAACTGGCAGTTCATGCCCATCTCTATTTTTGTCCTTTACCCAGGGACTGTTATGAAATCACAACATAACTTTTAAAAAGGGACAAATAACACAATGGCCATAATCCTATTGCCATGTTGTACTCATAAAGAGGAAATCATGTAAGTCTTGTGGGGGGGGGCACATTGCCGCTCATTACTGTGGGGTTGGTTGCAGTCCTGGATGCACACCTCAAGCATGTGTTCAGGAACACGACCAGCACTTCATTAATGAGTGACAATTTTTTACGTCCCTTATAGGAGGATTCTGGTCAGTATGTAATCATCTTAATATCAAAAGGTTTTACTAACATTAAAATATCAATAATTCTACACAAAACTTTGGTGTTGTGTTCTCATTGAAAGGGTGGGTTCATTTTGAGTGCTCTTTGTTGGAAAGAGAGAGACTTACGGCTGACGGCAGCAATGGAGACCTGACCCACATGAACCCATGCGCCCGTTCTGGCACGCATCTCTGCTGCAAGTGCCACCAAACTCGATACACTTTTCTGGAATATCCTCAGTGCAGCCATAAACTGGGGAGAGAAAATGGGGTTGGTTAATATAAACCATGTCTTCATTCTGGCATTGCCCTTTTTTTTTCCTTTACAGTATTTCCAAAAAGGGATATATTGGCTGAACTCATATGATGTGGGAGAAAGGAGGGAAAATCAGAAGTGGAAAATCACAGCTGATTAATGGCTTCCTTTGTCAGTTTCGGGGTGTACATAACTCAGGCTACAGGAAGGCAGATTTAGGCCGAATGTCAGAAAGAACTTCATAATGGAACCAATGACTTCAGGAGGTGGTGAGCATTCCAACACCAGAGGCATTGAAGAGAATATTGGACCACCATCTGTCAGATCTGCTTGGATCCCTGCCTTGAGCAAGGGGTTGGACTCCATGGTCCCTTCCAACTCAATTGTTCTGTGATTCTATGGTTCTATGTGTCAGGATCTATCTATCTATCTATCTATCTATCTATCTATCTATCTATCTATCTATCTATCTATCTATCTATCTATCTATCTATCTATCTATCTATCTATCTATCTATCTATCTATCTATCTATCTATCTATCTATCTATCTATCTATCTCTCTGTCTCTCTGTCTCTCTGTCTCTCTGTCTCTCTGTCTCTCTGTCTCTCTGTCCGTCCATCCGCCCGCCCGCCCGCCCATCCGTCCGTCCGTCCGTCCGTCCGTCCGTCCATCCATCCCTACCTATCTATCTATCTATCTATCTATCTATCTATCTATCTATCTATCTATCTATCTATCTATCTATCTATCTATCTATCTATCTATCTATCTATCTATCTATCTATCTATCTATCTATCTATCTATCTATCTATCTATCTATCTATCTAATATCCCGCCTATCTGGTCTTCCAACCACTCTAGGCGGATCTAGTCTACATCACCCCGGAAGCTGCAGGATCAAGGCCAACCTGAACCAGGAGTGGCCCACTGTTTGCAGGCTCAGGCCCTGGCCTGTGTAGCAGTTGCTGGGCCATTCATGAGGTTCACCTGGAGATCTGGAGGGAAGGCCTCTTTAAGGAGTGGTTCTCCCTTCCAGAACTTGCCTCAGCAACAAAGGTCTTCTAGCTGTGCTGCTTGCCTTGTTGTTCCTGAGTGCCAGAGTTTCTGCCTTGAGCAGGGGGTAGGACAACAGACTGCCAGGAGATGTTCTAATGATTATTGGTTTCAGCTCAGCTCTCAGATACAGATCGCAGTGGACACAGGGAATATATGATGGTATCAAGCAGGCTTTAGGTCCAAGACAAAAGAAATCTGATCCTTTGAAGACTGTTACAGGTGTGGCCATCCAGGACTGAGCACAGCAGATGGAATGCTGGGTGCAGCACTACTTTGAGCTATATTCTGGAGGGAATGTAGTAATTGAAGAGGCATTAAATAACATTGAGTGCCTGCCTGTCTTGGAAGAGTTGGACAGCAAACCAACTTTAGCAGAAATAAAAGCGGCCTTGGATTCCCTTGCCTCCGGCAAGGCACTTGGAGATAGTAACATCCCTGTTGAAATGCTGAAGTGCTGTAAAGAGATCATCACCACTGGGCTGTATGAAATCTTTTGTCTTTGCTGGAGGGAAGATGGAGTACCACAGGACATGAAAGATGTGTTGAGATTTTGATGTGAATGTACTAAATATTTGTGTTGCATAGTTAAATGTAAAATGGCTGATTTCGACTGAGTCATGTACAGATTGTATTCAGGTATGGACCAAGGTTTCAGACTAAATTCTGTGTAGCTGTAGTAGATGAGGAAACCTTATGTAATTGAAGATGATGGAATGTATTCTTTGATTGGTCCCAGAACTGTACATAAGTCATGTGAAAAGGGGGCATTGTATCTGCTTTTAAGTCAGATCACTTTTTCCTATGCTGGATATTGTTTGATGTCAAGTTATGCTGCCAGAGAATAAGATTTTAAATAGTTCAACTGGAATGCTATCACCTCCACTGGCCTTGTTGTTAGCCAGGCTTTCTAAGGCCCACTTGATTTCACTCTCCAGGATGTCTGGCTCAAGGTCAGCAACCACACTATCTGGGTTGTCCAGGACATCCAGATCTTTCTGGCATAATTCCTCTGTGTATTCCTGCCACCTCTTCTTGATGTCTTCTGCTTCTGTGAGGTCCCTACCATTTTTGTCCTTTATCACGTCCATCTTTGCACAAAATGTTCCTTTAATATCTCCAATTTTTTTGAACAGATGTCTGGTTTTTCCCTTTCTGTTATTTTCCTCTGTATCTTTGATCTGTTCATTTAAGAAGGCCCTCTTGTCTCTCATTGCTATTCTCTGGAAGTCTGCATTCAATTTTCTGTAACTTTCCCTATCTCCCTTGCATTTTGTTTCTCTTCTCTGCTATTTGTAAAGCCTCGTTGGACAGCCACTTTGCTTTCCTGCATTTCCTTTTCTTTCGGATGTTTTTTTTTTGTTGCTGCCTCCTGTACAATGTTATGAGCTTCCATCCATATTTCTTCAGGCACTCTGTCCACCAAATCTAGTTCCTTTAATCTGTTCTTCCCCTTCCACTGTATTCATAAGGGATTTGGTTTAGATTATACCTGACTAACCCAGTGGTTTTTCCTACTTTCTTCAGTTTAAGTTTGAATTTTTCTATAAGAAGCTGATGATCAGCTCCAGGTCTTGTTTTTGCTGACCGTATAGAGCTTCTCCATCTTTGGCTGAAGGAAACATAATCAATCTGATTTTGATATTGCCCATCTGGTGATGTCCATGTGTAGAGTCGCCTCTCGTATTGTTGGAAAAGAGTTTTTGTGATGACCAGCTTGTTCTCTTGACAAAACTCTATTAGCCTTTGCCCTGCTTCCTTTTGAACTCCAAGGCCAAACTTCCCTGTTGTTCCTTTTATCTCTTGATTCCCTACTTTAGCATTTTAATCGCCTAAATGAGAAGAACATCTTTCTTTGGTGTCAGTTCTAGAAGGTGTTGTAAATCTTCATGGAACTGGTCAATTTCAGCCTCTTCAGCATCAGTGGTGGGTGGTTAAACTTGGAATACTGTGATGTTGGAAGGTCTGCCTTGGATTCATATTGAAACCATTCTATCATTTTAGAGATTGTATCCCACTTTTTTGTTGACTATGAGGGCTTCTCCATTTCTTCTACGGGATTCTTGCGCACAGTAGTAGATAGGATAATCATTTGAATTGAATTTGCCCATTCCCATCCATTTTAGTTCCCTGATGCCCAAGATGTCAGTGTTTATTCTTGCCATCTCCTGTTTGACCACATCCAGCTTACCAAGGGCCAAACATCTTACATTCCAGGTTCCTATGTACTGTACTATTTTTCTTTGCAGCATCAGACTTTATTTTCACTTCCAGGCATGTCCTCAGCTGAGCATCCTTTCATCTTTGGCCCAACCACTTCATTAGCTCTGGAGCTACTTGACCTCCGCTCTTCCTCAGTAACATGTTGGATGCCTTCCGACCTGAGGGGCTCATCTTCCAGCGTCGTATCTTTTAGCCTTTTGTTTCTGTCCATGGAGTTTTCTTGGCAAAGATACTGGAGTGGCTTGCCAGTTCCTGCTCCAGATGGATCACGTTTAATCAGAATTCTCCACTGTGACCTGTCCGTCTTGGGTTTCCCTACACGGCCTAGCCCATAGCTTCTCTGAATTACTCAAGCCCCTTCGCCACGACAAGGCAGCCATCCATGAAGGGCCTGCCTCTGCTTAGTCACGACCAACTGCACAGGGAGTGCTGTGGGACCTGGTACTCTGTGTGGTGGATTGGGTCCTGGTGCCCTTGCCTCTGGTGTGGGACTGCCTGGGATATCCTGCACTGTGACACTATGATTCTACATGACTCTGAGTCATGGCAAAGTCACACACCCACACATAAAGGAAACCGGGTTTTTTTTCTGCTGATGATGACATCATTCCCCTTAAGTGACATCATTCCAGTTTCAGCTGTTGTCTCAGAAGGACAGGGATGGCCTAAGGATGGCCACCGCCTGAGGTGGGAAGCAGAGTGCTCCAGAAAATGGCTGGCAGGGGCCTCTGCCACTGCCTTACCACAACATGTTTGTATGTTTATTTGTTTTTTTAATTTCTTGGCCATCCTTTTCCCATTGAAGGGACCCAAGGTGACTATCAATGAGTAAAACAAGTTACATGAAAAATCCCACAAATTGCAAAGTTAAAAAAAAACAATTAAACATAATATAATTAAATATGCAGTACAGTGGACCCTTGACTTACAGACGGCTTGACTTACAGACTTTTTGAGTTACAGACTTCTCTGGCCGCAAAATTTAGGTTTGACTTGCAGACTGAGATTTGACTCACAGACCAGAAAAAAACCAAAATGGAACAAAAACGGCCTGTTACGGGATTAATTGGTTTTCAATGCACTGTAGGTCAATGGAGACTTGACTTACAGACTTTTTGACTTGAGAACCGCCTTCCAAAATGGATTAAGTTCTCAAGTCAAGCCCCCACTGTACAGTAATTGTTAAAAATGTTATCTAGCATTGAGCGTGATTTTATGTGTCGAGGCACTGGTTATATTTTGATTAATCTGATTATTTGTTTGTATCTCAATGCTTTATGTTGCTTTCATTGTATTATTTTATATTTCTTGTGTCTCTTTTGAGGTCAACCGCCAATACAAAGGCCGCCCCACATAGAGCGCATTACAGTAATCCAAGCAGGATGTAACTAAGGCATGCGCCACTATAGCCAATGCAGACACCTCAGGGAATGGGTGAAACCGGCACACCAATTTTAACTGTGGAAAAGCACTTCTAGCCACCACCAAAACCTGGGCGTCCAAGATCAGGGATGAATCCAGGAGTATGCCTAAATTGTGAACCTGAGTTTTCAGGGGGAGTGTAACCCCATCCAGCACAGGTCGTATCCCTATTCCTTGATCTGCCTTCCAACTGAACAGCAGCAACTCTGTCCAGTCTGGATTAAGTTTCACCCTCATCCAGTATACTACTGATGTCAAGAACCAAGACAACTTCCTTTGAGTTAGATGGGAAGGAGAGATAGAGTTATTTAAAATGCTTTAAATTGTGGGTGCATACCTTACCTTCCGAAGCCAATGCCATCCATGAAAGACCAATGATGAAAGCGTGACAGATTTGCATCCTGAAGATCGATGACAGTTTCAAGGAGGTGATGAAGAGAAACAGAGTTAACCTGTATGCTGTCGAGATTCCGTATTGTTTGAAAAGTTAAAATACTCAACTATTTATAGTGCTGTGAGAAGTTCCTACACATGGGTCTTGATCTTCCTGATGCAAGGTCTGTGATGGTAGAATCTTTCAGTGCAGTGCTTCTTAATAAGACACAGTGAGCCAGAAAAAGGAACTAAGTTACAGTACATTAACATAAGGCTTCACTGGTTCAGGAACATGACTTTGCTGCTCTTTCTTCATTGCATTCAATAATCTTGAAAGGACTGATTTATTGTTGTGGTCTTATTAGCCATAACGAGTACGTCCATGTCTCCATGGTATCTTCAATGTGGGATAAATTATTTAACGCACTTGAGCAAATTATGTAGCTATTCGTTGGCTTACTGCTAAGCAAGCCCCATCAGTCTCTTCCCCCAAAATAAAAAGGGCCACAGCTTTATTGATTACAGTGATGCCTCGCTCAACAACGTTAATTCGTTCCAGCGAAATCGCTGTAGAGCGAAAACGTCGTCAAACGAAATAAAAAACCCACTGAAACGCATTGAAAACCGTTCAGTGCGTTCCAATGGGCTGAATACCTGCTCGTCCAGCGAAGATCCTCCATACGGCGGCCATTTTCAGTGCCTGTAAAACGAGGAATCCATCCTAGAAAACAGTGGGGGGCATTTTCTTCAGCCGGTGGCCATTTTGAAACCCGGTGATCAGCTGCTTGCTGATCATCGTAAAGCAAAAATCAGTTCCCGAAGCAGGGAACCAATCATTGCACAGCAAAAAAAACCATTTAAAACATCATTTTGCAATTGCAAAAGCGATCACAAAAAGTCAACGTAAAGCGGATTTGTCATAGAGCGGGGTAATTGTCCAGCGGGGCATGACTGTATAGCAGAAGTTCCCTGCCCTGGCATTAAGATTTGATCCAGTCTATCAAAAGACTTGACTGCCACCTGATGTAAGCCATTGCCTTCCCAGAATGGCAGACCCATTGGAGACCACACAAGTGTATGCTACTCCGAAGCTCCTGCCACCAGTAGCAAGGCCACAATCCTGGCCCACCTGAGCTAGGACACTCCCTGACCCTGCTCCCTGGGCCCCTCAAGGGGTTCTGAATCAACTGTGACAGGCAGGTCACCACCTACTGTCTGTCATCCCCTGGATCCATATCAATACTCCAAACCTCCAGTAAAGTTCATATGCATCCTTCAGTCTCGAGAGACTATGGTAACATGCTCTGAATCGAGGAGTGTCCTCTCTAAAGCATGAAGCCTGGGTAAAGTAATATGGAGAGTAGGCTGTTACCCAAGCAGCAGATTCCCCCCTCTCCACATTGCTCTGAAATGGTCCAATGGAAAGGCAAGAGCCAATACAACTGGTTCCAGCAACGTCGCAGGAGTTGGCAGAACGACATGAACTGCCTTCGGGACTCCAGCTCCAGATTTTGCCTCGAGGTTAACTCCTGAAGCCTTTTCCATGGGTGGATATAGCTGCAAGGCAGTGGAGGTTTGAAATCGGAGTTTTCCTTCTCCTAGATGGGCTGCCTTCCATGGCTGAGGAGCCTCACCTACCCAGTAAAGTTATCAGAAGAATAAAAGGAAAATAGTTACACACCACAACCTTGCCTTCATACAAACCCATTATGTACCCCAGTCAGAGTAAAAACCTATGCTAATTCTAAGACAGGATTCTTGGAGAGGTGGATGTCACCATATATGTGCTGGACTGTTGCCCTTCCTGGCTCATAAAAGCAGCCATGCGAGGAATGGCTGATTGGGTACAGGGAATAGTAAATGCTTCCTTGCAGGTAAGATCCTTGCGTGATTAAAGGAGGCAGTAATAAGAAGCCCTTCCTGGATCCCAGTGTACTGGATAAGTACCAGCCAGTCTCAAACATCCCAATCCTGGGCAAGGTATTAGAGTGTGTGGTGGTTTCTTAGCTCCAGGGATTCCTGGAGGAAGTGTATTCTCTAGACCCATTTCAATCTGGTTTCAGGCCTGGCTATGGAACAGAGACAGCTTCGGTCATCTTGGTGGGAACTGGACAGGAGTGTGTCCCTGTTGGTTCTGCTGGACCTCTCAGCGGCTTTTGATAACATCAGCTGTGGTATCCTTCTGGGCCCTCTCTTTGAGATGGTAGAAGCACTGTTTCACAGTTGCTCCAGTCCTTCCTGGAGGGGAGAACTCAGAAGGTGGTCCTGGGTGATGACACCTCAATGCCCTGGCCTATGACATTCCTTTGTCACCCATGCTTTTTAACATTCTACATGAAATCACCAGGAGAGGTTGTCCAGAGTTTTGGGGTTTGGTGTCACCAATATGCAGATGACACCCACCTCTTTCTCTCCTCCCCACCTAATTCCAGGGAAGCTGTCTTGACTCTAAACGAGTGCTTGGCATCAGTAATAGGCTGGATGAGGGCAAACAAAGTGAAACTTATTCTGGACAAGACAGAGGTGTTCCAGGTCAGTCAGAAGGCAGATAAGGGAATAGGGATACTACCTGTGCTGGATGGAGTTACATTCCCCTGAAAACTCAGGTCCACATCTTG
This sequence comes from Pogona vitticeps, assembly GCF_051106095.1. Taxonomy (NCBI): domain Eukaryota; kingdom Metazoa; phylum Chordata; class Lepidosauria; order Squamata; family Agamidae; genus Pogona; species Pogona vitticeps. Next base: position 7,121,814 of record NC_135783.1, read on the forward strand.
GGTGTACTCCTGGATTCATCCCTAAGCTTGGATGCCCAGGTTTTGGTGGTGGCCAGGAGGGCATTTGCACAAGTAAAGCTGGTGCGCCAGCTGTGCCCGTTCCTTGAGATGTCAGATCTGGCTACAGTGACACATGCCATAGTTACATTCCATTTGGATTACTGTCATGTGCTCTATGTGTGACTGCCTTTGAAGACCGTTCAGAAGCTTCCGTTGGCTCTGTTTCTAAGCTGGGCCAGAGGACCTGAGTGGAAACACCACCTCTCAGGTCCACCAGCTAGCAGCCTGCCCCACCCTCAGGTTGTACTGGCCAATCTGAGCCTGCCAGCGCAATCATGGCAAGGGCACCCGACTACCATTGTGGTGCAGCCACATGGGTATCACTGAATTGCGGACACCAGAGACTGGAAGAGGTAGGGTCGCTGCTCCAGCCATGACACGGGCCATCAGTAAGTCTAGGTCTGTCTTTTGGCTAGAAACAAGAACAGAACCATAGAATTGTGGAGTAGAAATGGACCGCATGAATTATCAAGTCTAGCCCATTATTACTACATAAAAACATTGTTTTCTTATTACTGGTCCCAGTCATCCTGGAGATGGCACTCTAGTAGAAAAGGCTGGAAGGTTTCGGTGTTCGTTTATGGCTAAACAGGACTTCACAAAGTGTTCTAATGGGAAACTTAATTCACAAACATTAAGTGGCATACATTCTAAGACTCTGCTATTCCTTTATTTTGTAATGAATAGACTTTGACCAAAGTTTCACCGGTATCTGCATTAGATTTGTGTAAGTTGCCATCATTAATTGTCACTAATTGACAAGGAAGATGGACATGATAAAGGACAAAAATGGTAGGGACCTCACAGAAGCAGAAGACATCAAGGAGAGGTGGCAAGAATACACAGAGGAATGATACCAGAAAGATCTCGATGTCCCGGACAACCCAGATAGTGTGGTTGTTCATCTTGAGCCAGACATTCTGGAGAGCGAAGTCAAGTGGGTCTTAGGAAACACGGATAACAACAAGGCCAGTGGAGGTGATGGCATACCAGTCGAACTATTTAAAATCTTAAAAGTGGAAGACAGGAGGGCCTGGTGAGCTTTGGTCCACAGGGTCACAAAGAGGCAGACACAACTTGATCATTAAACAACAACAGAAAAATTGAACAAGTGTCGAGAGGCATCTCAGTTACACAATGAGGCATGTGCTGAGACATGTCAGCTAGCTTCGATTAGCCAGAGAATGTTACACAAAACTTATTTAAAAACACTGATAAGAGTTCGCTCTTCCGTAAATGCCAGCTACTAGCTCAGCCTGTGGAAAACCATTTGTTCAAGCCTGAAGAAAGAAGGGCAAATATTTCTCCAAATTTATTAGTGCATTTTCACTCACCTTTGTGATGTTAGCACTGCCTGCTTGCTCCTCTTGCCATGTACTTAGTTGTGTTTCCTGTTTGTTATTTTGAGGCGTTTTTTTAAAGATAGCCACATTAGAATGCATGTGGGAGAGATATGCTGGACACCCCAGTGCTATGAAGCAACATACTTGTGAAAGGGAAGTTATTCAGATGATATCTCTTGTCTGGTTGATGGGAAGAGAATATGAGAACTTCCTTTAGTGGGTTAAAGCATCCAATTTTGATAACTGTTTTCTTCCTAAGAATTTGAGATTTGAAAAAATACAAGTGGGTGCAGAGAGTATGTAACTCTTAGAAATTTGGGCTTGATTTCCTGAATAATCTGCTGCAGAGCCCCCTCACCCTCTACTAAACATGGTGGAAGTTACACTGGAGTAAACTTGAATAGGATTGTTTTGCCCAAATTTGAACTAGTAACTCTGGTTTTCAGATCTGGTCTTAATCAGGCAGCTTGAGGGAAGTCACTATCTAATAACCAACAGGATGGTAGTAATAGATGATGAGGATGTTGATAGGCAAAACTGATAGGGTTTTGCATCAGTTTCACCCAGCCCTGAAACCAAATTGACCAGTTTTCAACCAAACCGTATGAAGTCCTAGCTGAAGCAAAATACTCAGATTCGGTTCCATGGTGAAAAGAAATGAACCAAGGCCATTCAGATCTCTAAAATGAGTGGGGGAAAGCCACATTGTGGAGAAGGATTAAGTGAACATAATAGGGTGGTGTGATTGGAAGGGGAAGGAAGGGAGGTGCTTTTTGCTCACTGACAGCTGTGATGTGCAAATTGTTGGAATAATAACAACCTTGCATGCAATATCAGCAGCAGGAGGATTCACAGCCTAAGGTAATGGTCCTTTGCCACTAACCTAGCAAATTTATTTTTCCCTGTTGAGGCAAGCCCTCTCCCCCTCTTCCTGTTTGTTTTCCTTGCTTCCATTTTTTTTGTGTGTTAGTTCTCATCAGACTATCGATGACAGAGCAATGAGCATGGGAGACTCTTCCATGTTGTGGAGACTCCAATTCCTTTTTATTTTTATTTTCTGACTGTCACTGCAGACTGTCTTAGTTTAAGTAAGGGTATTTCATATTTATTTCTACTTGAAATGTGTCTAGAGTGATTTACTATTACATGAGCGCTAGTCACTGCAGTGCAGAGACCTGAGCTATTGTCTCATGTTTCCCTGCTTCTGAACTGGTCTTTATTTTTCCTGCCTCATACTCTGCTAACTGCATAAGGAATACCTATAAGTCTTCCAACAAAAAAACTGAACTTCATCACTCCTTCCAATCACAACGGCTATTTGACATATGATCAGGAGGAGTTGTTGAACAACCAGAGACCAGGAGCTTGATTTAGAATTGACTTGATGGCATGTAATTATCTCTATCTACTATTCTATGCGGAAACTTCAGGTGGTGCAGAACACGGTGGCCAGACTCCTTAGTGGAGTGAGAAAATACCAACATATTTCTCCTGTTATGGCCAAGCTGCACTGGCTGCCCATCCGTTTCTGCATCGACTTCAAAGTTTCAATGCTTACTTATAGAGCCCTAAGCGGTTTAGGACCTCGATATTTGGCGGAACGCCTACTCCCACCAAGCTGTACCCAGATCACCCATGCAAATCAGGAGGTGAGGCTGAGGGGCCTTCTTGGCAGTGGCTCCTTGCCTCTGGAACAAACTTCCTCCGGAGATTTGTGCGGCCGCTACGCTGGGCATTTTTAAAAGCCAATTAAAAACTTGCCTGTACAGCGGTGCCTCGCTTAACGGGCGCTCTGTTTAGCAATGAAACTGCATAGCAATTAACTTTTTGCAATCGCAAAAACGATCGCATTGTGATGTTTCCTATGTTTTTTTTTTCACTTTGCAATGATCGGTTCCCTATTTCACTTACCAATCATCGCAAAGCAATGATTTTTAACAGCTGATCGGTGGTTCCAAAATGGTCACTGGGTAAAAAAATGGCCACCAGCTGTGTTTTGCACGGATTCCTCACTTTAGAGACAGCAAAAATGGCTGCCGTATGGAGGATCTTCACTTTAAGGTCAGTTTTTTGCCCATAGGAATGCATTAAACAGGTTTTAATGAGTTTCTATGGGCTTTTTAAAATCACATAGCGACAAAATTGCTTAGCAGCGATTTTTGCTGCACAAATTAATGTCGCTATGTGAGGCACCACTGTACATCCAGGCCTTCCCTCCAGTCAATACTTGATTCTCTCTTCTCATTTCTCTTTAATTTATTTTTACTCTATTTTCTTGGTTTCCACATTTTCATTTGTAGATTTATGTAACTATGTGTTTTTATTAATTGTTTGTATTATATTGGAAGCCGCTGACAGTGGTCGCATGGACCAGATGGGTGGGATACAAATCAAATCAAATCAAATCAAATCAAATCAAATCAAATCAAATCAAATCAATCAATCAATCAATCAATCAATCAATCAATCAATCAATCAATCAATCAATCAATCAATCAATCAATCAATCAATATCCAACCTGACAAATGAAAGCAGTGTAGCAGGTAGAGAATTGGACTGAGACTAAGAAGCTTTGGGTTCAAAACCCCACTTGGCCATAGAAACTCATTGTGGAATAGCACACATATTTCAGATATCTCAGAAAATCCCACGAGGCTCACCATGACTTACAATGGCACATAAAATATGCAAAACTTAGCAAACGAGAGAGAAAACCAATTTTTCCCACCACAAAAGAGTCACAAAGAAACAGCTCCACACACATATTCCATTATTTATTGAAACTAGGGTCCAGTTTTCATTGTTTTAAATAAAATATCTGTGCAATAGGAGCTCTGTCTCATTTTTGCACTTTCTAAGGGCCAAGCAACAGTAAATCCACGTTCCTTAAGTGGAAGCCATTGTTGTTGCTGGACGTGGAATGTCTCTCTCCATCATTTCCCACCAAATCTGTGGAAAGATAGAATAGTTCTCTTTTTTTTAACTCCAAAAGTTTTATTCTTGCTGGCTCTTTATGTACACAAAGAAATATAACAGAGAGGGGGGGTGTCTATATAACTCAATGCTTAACCAAGTATTTATTTAATTTACATCTGAATGCCAAATAATCTCTTATTTATTAGCTTCCTTCCAAAGCTTAACAGTACCAATACTAACCCTAGATGAAGCATTGTATGGTCTTTCAGACTTCAAGAACAGGAAGGAGAATAACATCTTTTCAATTTTATTTCTTTGAAAGAACCCAAGGTGATAAATGACTGACAGGTCCATCTTCTAACACTAAGGTAAGTGTTACGAGTGGCTTTCCAAACACTTTTTCTTGGCTGCCATGTTTCATGGCATACGAATACTTAAACTGGCTTTCTAAGATTTCAGTTCCCCAGCCTCTGCATCCATACTTGTGAATTTTTGCAGCCTTCTTGGCTGGAGAGGTCTATGTGATGTGTAATATAGCTGCACAAGTTCTTCAAAATATTGTGAAGAAGGGAAGACGAAGATGGTCACTCTCCCCCATAAAAATATTCAGGACCTCTTTCCCATATAAAAAAAATGTGCCTGCCCTTATTCCCCACTCAACCTGAAACTCTATAAGATTTTGTTTGGCCCTTAGGTCAACTCTGGACTGTCTTTCATTTTCAGAACACTGGCCAGCCAGGAAAATAAAGGGAAAATGAATATTTTCCTGGATACCTTCAAACTGAAAAAGGAGCACTTGCAAAATTGTCATCATCGTCATCATTCCTGTACAAAATGTCTACTGAGACATTCAGAAAAAAAGTTAATCAGAACACAAAAAAAGGAAACTGAGGTCCTTTATTTGCCCCAGTGAGTGAATTTCACATAGTTTCTTCTGATTTCTCCATCTGAATTTTCCTGGTTACCGTATTTGCCGGCGTATAAGGCGACTGGGTGTATAAGACGACTCCCCAACATTTCCACTCAAAATGTAGAGTTTGCTATATAATTTCTGTATAAGACTACCCCCTCTTCCGCATGCGTGATTCTGCTTTGGCTGCATTATGGGGAGAGTTTGTTTTGCCACTTTTGGTTCCTTTCAGTGGGAGAGAGCGAAGGTTTTCTGGAAGAAGGACAGCATCAGCGCTGAACAGCTGACTGTCAGGAACCAGCAGAGAGGCGGCAGCCATTTTGGAGAGGTGGCAGCCATTTTGAGAGGCAGCAGCCATGTGGTCGCATCTCAAAATGGCTGCCTCCTCTCTGCTGGTTCCTGACAATCAGCTGTTCGGCGCTAGAGTCAAGCTGTTCCCAGGCTAGGAGCGGGGCTCTACTCGGTCTTACTACCAGGTAAGTGACTTCGCTGGGAGAGAGGGAGGGTTTGCTGGACGTGCACCCAGCATACAAGACGATTCTCCCACTTGGAGGCATGTTTTTCAGGACCAAAAAGTCATCTTGTACGCCAGCAAATACGGTACATTTTCCACTTCATTCCTCCTGCATGCTCAGGAACAAAGATGGGCACAAATCAGAAAAATGGTGATTCATTTTGATTTGGATTCCTCAAAGTCACTGAATCATGAATTTATTTATTTTTATTTATTTACAATATTTTTCAGCCGCACCATTGCCAGTGGCTTCTGGGCGGCGTACAACATCAAAACCTAAAAACATTAAAAACATTTTAAGAAACAGTATAAAATACCATATATTAAAATATTTCTTAAAACAATTAAAACATTAAAAGTAATTAATTAAAATGCTGGGTGAACAGAAAGGTCTTTGCCTGGCGCCGAAAGGCCAAGAGTGTCGGAGCCAGGCGGATCTCTCTAGGGAGGGTGTTCCAAAGTTGGGGGGCAACAACCGAGAAGGCCCTATTCCGACATGCCATCCCCTTCACCTCTTTCAGGGATGGCACCTTCAGAAGGGCCTCCTGGCCTGATCTTAGAGGACGGGCAGGCACATATGGAAGAAGGCGGTCCTTTAGGTAACCAGGTCCTAAGCCGTTTAGGGCTTTATATGTCAAAGTAAGCACTTTGAATTGGGCCCGAGCAGCAACCGGCAGCCAGTGTAAATTTTTCAGAACCGGCGTGATATGAGTCCGTGCGGCGGCACCACTTACCAGCCGCGCAGCCCGGTTCTGTGCCAGTTGCAGTCGTCGGACCGTCTTCAAAGGCTGCCCCACGTATAGCGCATTGCAGTAATCCAGTCTGGTTGTTACCAGTGCATGAGTGACTGCTGCCAGGCTCCGCTCATCCAGGTAAGGGCGAAGTTGATATATTCTCCGCAGCTGTAAGAAGGCACCCCTGGACACCGAGTCCACCTGGGCTTCCAAGGTCAGACTGGGGTCAAGGAGCACCCCCAAGCTGCGGACCCTATCCTTTAGGGGGAGTGTGATCCCGTCTAAGGTAGGGAGATGGCCCTTTAACCTATCTGGCGGGGCACCTACCAGCAGCACTTCAGACTTGTCTGGATTGAGCCTCAGTTTATTGACCCTCATCCAGACCATTATCGAGTCCAGGCACGAGTTCAGAACAGTGACTGCCACACCTGGATTGGTAGAAAATGAGAGGTAGAGCTGGGTGTCGTCAGCATATTGCTGACTCCTCAGCCCAAACCTCCTAACGACCTCCCCCAGCGGTTTCATGTAGATATTGAACAGCATGGGGGACAGTATAGAGCCCTGAGGAACCCCATGACGCAACCGCCATGGGTCAGAGCTACTGTCCCCCAGCACCACCTTCTGGACTCGATCAGCCAGGTAGGAACGGAACCACTGTAAAACAGTGCCTCCAATTCCCATCCCAGCCAGTCTGTCCAGAAGGACACCATGGTCGATGGTGTCGAAAGCCGCTGAGAGGTCCAGGAGAATCAACAGGGATGCATTACCCCTGTCTTTCTCCCGGCAAAGGTCGTCATACAGGGCGACCAAGGCAGTTTCCGTCCCATAACCCGGCCTGAAACCCGATTGAAATGGATCTAGATAATCCGTTTCATCCAGGAGAGCCTGGAGCTGCTCAGCCACCACACGTTCCAACACCTTGCCCAGAAAAGGGAGGTTTGCTATTGGACGATAGTTGTTCACTAGACCTGGATCCAGATTAGGTTTTTTTGGGAGCGGGCGAATCACTGCCTCCTTTAATGGGGCAGGAACCACTCCCTCTCTTAACGAGGAGTTGATGACCTCCAGGATCCAGGTGCAAACTCCCCTGGCAGATTTCTTTATTAGCCATGATGGGCAAGGGTCGAGTTGTGTAGTGGTGGCACGAACCGATCCAAGCACCCTGTCCACATCCTCAGGTCGCAACAACTGAAACTCATCCAATAAATTATGACATAAGTCCGGAGCACTGGACACAACCATGGGCTCTGCATCAACAGTGGAGTCCAAATCTTTGCGAATCTGAGCAATTTTTCCCTCAAAGTGCGTAACAAATTCGTTACAGCGAGCCACTGAGGAGTCCAGGACCTCCACCGAACCATTAGGTTGAAGAAGGTCCCGGACCACTCGAAATAGCTCTGCTGGACGACACACCGAGGAAGCGATACGGCTGGAGAAATACTGGCGTTTCGCCAGCCGTATTGCCACAGAGTAGGCCCGATAATGGGCTCTAAGCTGTGTTTGGTCATAGTCGCAGCGATATTTCCTCCATCTGCGCTCAAGCCGTCTCCCCAACCGTTTCATGGCCAAAAGCTCCTCTGTGTACCATGGAGCCTTATAGGCTCTGCGGGCAGGGAGAGGGCGCCTAGGTGCGATCGTGTCAACCGCCCGGGCCATCTCCTTGTACCACAAGGCGACCTGGGCTTCGACAGGAGCGCCGACCATATCAGCTGGAAACTCCCCTAGAGCATTCAGGAATCCTTCAGGATCCATAAGTCTCCGGGGGCGGATCATTTTAATTGATCCCCCACCCCTGCAGAGGGTAGTAGTGGCTGAGAGTCTAAATTTTACCAGGAAATGGTCCGACCATGACAACGGAGTCAAAGATAAATCCACCACATCCGGACCACCATCCCCCTGTCCCGCAGAGAATACTAGGTCAAGTGTATGGCCTTTCTCATGAGTCGGGCCGATGACATGTTCAGACAGCCCCATGGTTGTCATGGCGGCCATGAAGTCCTGAGCCGCCCCTGATAAAGTGGCCTCAGCATGGAGATTGAGGTCCCCCAGTACCAAAAGTCTGGGGGTCCTCAACACCAGATCCGAGATCACCTCCGTCAGCTCAGGCAGGGAGACTGTTGGTAAGCAGCAGGGTGGGCGGTACACCAGCAGAATCCCTAGTCTGTCTCGCAAGCCCAACACACAATACAGGCCCTCTAGACCATTTCCCAAGGGGACAGGGAGCCTGGAAAAATGGAAGGAATCCTTGTAGACTATTGCCACACCTCCTCCCCGCCCCTCCGGGCGACCCTGGTGTTGGACCAAGTACCCAGGGGGACATAACTGAGATAGAGGAACTCCTCCTTCTTCTCCCACCCAGGTCTCAGTAATGCATGCCAGGTCGGCCCCCTCATCCAAAATTAAGTCATGGATGAGGGCAGTCTTGTTTTTTGCCGACCTGGCATTTACCAACAATACCATGTGGCCCGGGGGGTGGCTGATGTGGTCACCTGGTACCATTTGGCTAGGAGTAGAGCTAGAAAGGGGGATAGGTGTAAGGTATCTAACCTCCTTTCTCCTACTCGGGCATGCTCTACTCCCACCGCCATATCTTCCCCTGCCGTATATTGTCTCTATTGGTTGCCCCAGAGACCCCTCAGACCCCCCTGTTTCCCAGCTTGTTCCCCAACCGGTTCCTTCAGGGAATCTGGCAGCCAGCGAGAGCCCAGCCATAGTCCCACCGAATGTAGGGAAGGGGAGGAGGCAGCCAAGAAGCAACAGGGCTCAATCCTGCAGAGCAAGGGTGATTTAGCCAGTTCCCTCCGCAAAAGGCTGGCAGCCGGCCAACCACAAACCCACCGTCTCTCACTCGGTGAGCTGCGGAAGGCAGATGAAATTCGGCTCCCCCGAATGCAGGAATGCTGGTCTGAAAGGGCCCCAGAAGCAGCTCCGGCTTAAAAGCCTTCTTTTACATTTTTTCCTGACAAGTCAGTGAATCCATTTGTCGATTTTTAAAATTCAAAACCCTATAAAATGCCCACCCAAGCACCTAGACACACCAAATTTGCAGATTCACTTCCCCTAACATTCCTCTACAAGGCCTGCCAGATTGTCAAAGTTTGGGTTTCAGATGTCTGAGCTTTTTGCCCACAAGAAGGGCACCACCAGAAAAGTTTCTCCCAGGCACCCAAAGACACCAAAATCATGTAGAGGATTCTAGTGACTCTCCTCTACAATCCTTCCAAATTTGGTGCTAATTGGGGTTCAGACATTAAAGCTAAACACTCATAAAGTGGGTCCCCCTAGAAAAGTCCCCTTTTAGCAGCTGTCTTGGGGAAGCCAGAATTTGGAAGTGTGATTCCCCACTGTGTCTGCTATGGGCAAGGTTCACCTGAGTAGTCTTGGGCAAGCTGCACAGTATGAGGACACTCCCAGAATAAGAGGATGGTAAAGCACTTTTGAGTACAGTAGAGCCCTCATATCTTTGGGATCAGTATCCAAGATGGTCTGAAACCATTAGTATTAAAAGAAAAACCCCAGAAGTACAGTGGTGGCTCACTTAGCGATGTTAATCCATGCAGCAAAAATCGCTGCTAAGCGATTTCATCGCTAAGTGATTTTAAAAAGCCCATAGAAACGGATTAAAACGCGTTTAATGCATTCCTATGGGCTTAAAAACTAACCTTATGCAAAAATCCTCCATAGTGCTGCCATTTTCGCTGCCTCTTAAGCGAGGCAAAACAGTGGGTGGCCATTTTGTTTTTCTGGCAGCTATTTTGAAACCGCCAATCAGCTGGCCGAAAATGGGGGCTTTGCGATGATCGCTTCCCTGAGATCATCGTAAAGTGAAATTTCCCCATAGTGGCCATCGCAAAGTGATCACTCTTGCGATGGCAAAAATTCCATCGCAAAGCGATCTCATCACTATGCGGAGTGATCGCTATGCGAGGCACCACTGTACATATTCCCATGTTGTAATTACCATGACTGGCTACTAGGGGGAGGACAGAGACCATGCTATGGATAGAGTTGATTATTATTCTTGGCTTTCATCAGCCACGGGGATGATGAACTAATTCCTTTCAGATTTGTGGGTCCTATTATAGTCTATACCTGGAGAATCCCGAAAGAGGTTGGCATAAGTCAGAATTGACTTGAGGGCATGTGATGATGATTTTGCATTTACTGAATGGATCCTCTTATCGAAAGAAAAGCAGCATACAAATAAAACAAATAATAAATAAATAAATAAATTTCAAAAATTTGAAATGTGGGACATCAGCGGTTGGACACTATAAAACATGGAGAATGGTAATCTGAAAATAGGAAGAATTCTTGATTTGAGTTTCAGGGAGCTGAAAAAAAGGAGAACATCTTACGCCAAGCAACATAAGTTATTTCCCCCACAGGATCCCAGGGAGGGGTAAGGTGTATTGCACTCCGGTTCAGATGTACAAAAGCCCTTAGCAAGACTGCAGTCCTCTTCAGTCTTTATCAGCTTCCCTGCTGTGTAGGCATCGCCTAGATAGAGTAAAGGAATAAATTAATCTCTTCCATCATGCTGGTTCATTTGTCGCTTGTTTCTTAAATCACCTTTCAATTGACATGCCATTGAGCAAATATTAACATGCAGCAATACCTTAGATAGTGCAGATACTTTAATTAACGTTTTCCTTCATTTCATGGTGGCTCATTGCTTACAACTTCCTTCAAGTGGAATACTCTTAATTAGAGATGGGGACAAATCAAAAAATGGCAATTCGTTTTGATCCCTTGTTTGTCAAGGTTAACGGATCAACAAATACAAATATGCAAATATTCTTCAACGAATCGATGAAGCGATCCATCAATTTGTCTTCATTTTAAATGGCTATAACACTGCCCCCCCCCAACCACCTAGAGACACCACATGTGCAGGGAAGTTTCTTCAGATGCATTTCTACAACTTCTGAAAGGTTGGTGAACATTGGATCATGGACCTCCGAGTTATATAGTCACAAAAAGGAACCACCAGGAAAGCTCCTACCAGGTACTTAGAGACTCCAGAATCACAACAGAGCTTCCTATGTCTTTCTCCAACATGCCTACCAACTTTTGTGAAGATTGGATATCAGACATCCACATTATTCACTCCAAAATTGCCTTCCCCAGGAGAGTTTAAAAGTGTGCCGACAGAAGCCCATTCTGCCTACTGGCCACCAATCAGCTGCTAAGAAGCCGATAGGTAGTGACCCCATGCACATAGCCAGCCACGTCAACACCCCTTCCTTTCCCTACCTTAGTCCCCACCCCACTCCCACTGACACCCCTTTAACTTAATAGCTGCTGCCGAGTTCTCCATCAGGCCTTTGCAACCACACATGTAAAAAGGGAGACTAGCTGCCCTTTGCAAAGGTGGTAGCTGTGGCTTCATTTAGGGTAGGGAAGCTGCTGCTGCGATCTTTGCAAAGGGCAGCCTGGATTCCCATAAAGCAGGCTAAGGGAATCCAGGTTGCCTTTTGCAAAGATGGCAGCTGCAGCTTCTCTACCCTAAATGAAGCCACAGCTGCCATCTTTGCAAAGGGCAGCTAGTCTCCATTTTTACCTGCATGGCTCCAAGGCCAGGAGACCTCAGCAGCAGCAATTAAGGTAAAAAGGTGTTGGTGTGGGTGGTGTGGGGTGGAATGGGGCCTAAGATAGGGAAAGGAAGGGGTAGGGATAGGCTGTAGTATTGGGTGTGGGGGGTGGCTGCCTTTCTGTTGCCTATCAGTTGATTGGTGGCCGGTAGGCAGAATTGTGTGTTTTTTTAAAAAAAATATATGAAGGACAAATAAAAACGGGTAAATAGTCATCCCTTCGTATTCGTGGGGGTCTCTGGAACCCACAAATACAGATCAACAAGTATTTAACGCATCAGCTATATTTGTCAGAAAAATCAATCCGTTTTTATATTCGTCCCCATCTCTACTCTTAATGCTTTAACAGCTCAAATCCTGTTGGTGAAACTTACCATATATAAAGCCGATTGTATCAGCAGACATGGCAATTATTCAGAAATTTAACATTTCTGATATCTCTCTTGAAGGTCCCCAAACTCTCATGTTATCACAGTCATCATCGGGAAGCCAAGGGAGCCACAGGACGGGATCAGGAAGTCTTTAACTACCAAAATCACTGCCTCTGCTAAAAGTGTGCTGACAGTGGTGAATTTCAGTAATTAAAGACAACTCCCCTAAGCTTTTGCGACTACACAACTCCCAAACAGTCCACAAGTCTCCCAAAATGAAAGGGATTACGTGGGAACCTCAAGAGCCTCAGGACAGAAGTAAAAAATGTTTCATGTATTCTCAAAGGCTTTCACGGCCGGAATCCAATGGTTGTCATAGGTTTTTTGAACTGCCTGGCCAAGTTCTTGAGGTTTTTCTTCCTAACTTTTCTTCTTAACTCTGTGGCCAGCATCTTCAGAGGACAGGAGTCAGACCAGAGCAGAGACAGAGTTCTGACTCCAGTCCTCTGAAGATGCCAGCCACAGAGAGATTGGCGAAATGTTAGAAAGAAAAACCTCAAGAACATGGCCAGGCAGTTCGAAAAACCTATGACAACCATAAAAAAATGTTAATTTTTCAAAACTCCAGCCAGCTGATGGCAATCAGTTTTTTTCACAATGTAAGTTGCATCACCTGGATTTCAGCCAACAAACAATAATAATATTCACTATTCTATGGAGGGTTTTATATATAAACACCTTAAATACAATACTCTTATTAACTCTTTAAGGGTTATAATACATTTTGATTATCATGCAATCATAGAATAATGGAGTTGGGGTATATAAGTACATTGAGTCTCCTTGTCTCAATGCAGGAATAAAGTTGACTGTTAAAATCTCCATGAAGCTTACAGAATTTTAGTCAAAGAAGAGCTAGTAACTCAAACATGACACTATTGAAATTTAGTAGACTTCACTGCTTCCATTTCTTTTCTCTCAAGCATTCAAATCCCAGTTAATATACAGTGGTGCCTTGTTAGACAATGATAATCCATTCCACTGAAATCGCTGTTTTGTGAAATCATCGTCTAGCGAAAAGCATTTCCCCATTGGAATGCATTGAAACCTGTTTAATGCATACCAATGGGGAAGAATCGTCATTGTCTAGCGAAGATCAGCCATAGGAAAGCTGCTTTGCGAACCACCAACCAGCTGTTTAAATCACTGTCTTGCGAATCTTAGGTCCCGAAAACACCTGTTTTGCGAGCATGGAGGGAGCTGTCAAAATCATCGTCTAGTGAAAATCGGTTTGCGAAGCAGGGACCAAACATTGTCCAGCGAAATTCCCCCATAGGAATCACTGTTTTTCAAATCGCTATAGCGACTGCAAAAAAAAAAAACAATGTCTAGCGAAAAAACTGTCATGCGGGGTGACTGTCTAGTGAGGCACCACTGTGCTCTGCTTTACATTAATCTTTCGCTCTATATTTCATGAAATACAAATCTATGTGCCAAAGCAGTGATTTTTTTGGAATCATTCATAATTGTTTCCACATCTCAGTCACATTTATGAGGGACATCAAATTTGCTTTCTAGGCTGGATTTTGCATTCATGACAGGAGATGCAGACCCCCCAAATAAGAGAACCACCAGTTCTTGTTCAAAGCAATAATGCTATTCACGAAAATCCTGATATCAAATACAGTGGTGCCTCGAATAGCGATGTTAATGCGTTCCGCAAAAAACATTGCTATTGGATTTCTTCGCTATTCAGAATGCAGTTTCCCATTGAAATGCATTGAAAGCAGGTTAATCCGTTCCAATTGAATTAAAATCTCCATAGGAAACCTCGCTATTCAAAACACGGTTCCCAAACTGAAATGCATTGAAACCTATTCAATGCATCTCAATGGGGGGGGGGGAAATCAACAACAAATAAAAAAAGAGTCAGAACAAGGTAAAATTGAGTTAACACAGGGTTTATTCAGTGCACTTTGAGTGATCTCAAACATTTCAAACAGGAAACTTTAACTTTAAACCCTTTAAAAATAGCAAACACGAACCGTAGTTCCCCAATTGAAATGCATTGAAACCTATTCAATGCATCTCAATGGGGGAAAAAAAAAGAAAACTATTTGATAATCGACCATAGGAAAAATCACTATTCAAAGCGAAAAAATGCCCCTAAAACCACATCGCTATTCGGTTTTTTCGTTAATAGAGGCACTCGCTATTCGAGGCACCACTGTACAGAGCTCCACCACAAGAGCACATCATGTTCTCCGGCGATCTGCGTTCCATAATTACAGAAACTGGAGATCAGGCCATGGAAAAGAACTGGGATTTCCACTTATGAAAAGGATTAATAGATTCCCCCTTTTCCAGGAAACAGTTTTATTTTTAAATGTATGCCTTACCTGGGGAAGCCAAGAGCATTAATAAAAATATAGCAATGAAGATGCTGCCAGACTGCATATCTTAAGCTTGGTTGGGATCTCGAGCAGGAGACTGAGAAAACAAACAGGCCACTGTGCAGTTCTGGTATCATGCCCAAATCTAGGAGTGCACCTATTTATCAGTCTCAGTGATTTATTTGGAGTTCAGCCGAGTTCCTTCATATTCCCCATTCAGTACATGTGCTGGCAGAAATCTTTGGTTCCTTGCTGCTCAACAAGTCGTGATGTTCTAGAAAGAAGAAACAAAGCACCTCATCGGAGCTTGATTATATCCAGGGTTCACTGGATTGGAAACCATTCTTTACTTGTGGACCCAACTGTAATTGACTTAATGATAGATGCAGTGATATATAAAAGTCTCAATCAGAGATGGGCACGAACCCAAAAATGAACCAGGAAGGTCGTGGAAAATTGTCGGTTCAGGTTGATTCGGGTTCACCGAACCTGGAGAGCCTGAAATGAGAGGAACCACAAATGTTGATAGAGTTTTCCCAAATGTCTGGGTTTGTTTCCGCCTGTCCCTGCAGCCCATCATGGTCTCCTTCTTGCTGCCCCCTTCCCCTTTCCTCAGCCCCTGTTGGCTCCCCCTCTTTCGCTGCCTCAACCTCCTCGATGACCTCCACCGCCATCATGAGAGGCTGCTCAGTCAGCTTGCACCGGCTGAGCTGGTTCCCCTCCCCCCCCAAAATTAAAAAGCCTTTTCTTTCCTTTTTTTCATTTCTTTTTTTGATGGGGGGCTGTCTGGCCTGCAGGACCTGGGCAGGCTCCCTCTGAAGGTGGTGGAGGTGGTGGCTGCAGCCCCATAAGACAGCGGAGCCACAAAGGCAATGGGAAGGAGTTGGAGTTTTATTTTAAAAAGGTACAGTAGTGCCCCGCATAGCGACGATAATCCGTTCTGGAAAAATCGTTGCTATCCGGAATCGTCGCTATCCGAAACAAAAAAGCCCATAGGAATGCATTGAAACCCCTTCAATGCGTTCCTATGGGCTTAAAACTCACCATCCAGTGAAGATCCTCCATAGGGCGGCCATTTTCGGTGGCTGTCTTGCGAGGAATCCATCTCAGAAAAGAGCCCAGAGCCATCTTCTCCGCTCCAGCCCCTCCCCCTCCCCGCCTCACAGCTGATCGGCGCTGCTCTTAGAAGCTTCCCCAGGCTTGCCCAGCAGGTAAACAGGCAGTGGAAATGGACTGGGGAAGCCTCTGAAACTTGCGCTTTGCTGGTGTGGGGGTGGGTGGTGGTGGGTGGGGGTGTGGCAGGGGCATGCCTGCCACGCCCCTTCCCCCCTCCCCCCCTTGCGCCGTTTTCAAAAGCCTCTGGGGCTTTTTCAGCAGTAAAAATGCACTTCTTTCACTGCTGAAAAAGCCCCAGGAGGCTTCTGAAAGCGGCGTGAGGGAGGGCTCTGGGGGGGCCTGCCCCTGCCACACCCCCACCCACCCCCACCTCGGCAAAGCGCAGGTTTCAGAGGCTTCCCCAGTCAATTTCCATTGCCTGTTTACCTGCTGGGCAAGCCTGGGGAAGCTTCTAAGAGCAGCGCCGATCAGCTGTGAGGCGGGGAGGGGGAGGGGCTGGAGCGGAGAAGGTGACTCCGGGCTCTTTTCTGAGACGGATTCCTCATAAGAAATGGGGCGTTTGCGATGATCGCTTCCCCCCCCATCATCGCAAATGCCCCGTTTTCGCACAGCTGATCAGCGGGAAATGGGGCGGTTGCAATGATGGGGGGGAAGCCATCATCGCAAAGTGATTTTTCCCCATAGAGAACATTGCAATGCGATCACTTTTGCAATCACAAAATCTTCATCGCTATGCGGATTCATCATTAAACGGGGCACCTGTTAAGCGAGGCACCACTGTATAAACTTTTAGAAACACTAACTGGTTCATGGTTCATTTTTTAAAAAGGTTTTAGATGTTTGGTGGATTGTGGAGCCATGAACCACCATCAGCCATGATGTTGTAGAGTCCGGATTTACTGGAGCTTCATAATACTGTGGTTGCACTGCAGTACTAGAGTCAAATCCGATACTTTGGCCCTCTCATGAGAAGAGAAGACTCCCTGGAAAAGACCCTGATGTTGGGAATGTGTGAAGGCAAGAGGCGAAGGGGATGACCGAGGATGAGATGGCTGGACAGTGTCATCGAAGCGACCAACATGAATTTGACCCAACCCGGGGAAGGAGTGGAAGACAGGAGGGCCTGGCGTGCTCTGGTCCATGGGGTCATGAAGAGTTGGACACTACTAAACAACAACTATAGTCAAAACTCTGTTCATGACTTGCATGCAATCCCAGTAGATTCAGGTAGTCGGCTCTGTGGTGATTCAGCCTTCCGTCCTTTTGAGGCTGATCAACGGAGTACTCCGCTGGTATGTGGGGTCAATGTGTAGCCTGCACGATGACATTGTAAACCACCAAAAGACTTTGTCAAGTGTGATGAAGTGGTATATATGCAGTACTCTTTGCTTTTGCTACATCCAGTCAATGCGATGGTTCTGATCTTCAGGACGAGTCAGGACTAGCAACAAGATGCTGGACATGTCTTTTTAAAACATTTCTTTTTCTTATGGTTTATTCTTTATTTCCTACTTCAGACTTGGAATCCACTCACCTCCTCCTTTTTTTATCTGGGGAAAAAAAGTTACAGCGGACCCTCTACGTACGGAATTAATCCATATTGGAACGGTGGCTGGAGATCGAAAAGTCTGTAGGTCGAGTCTCTATTGACCTACAATGCATTGAAAACCAATTAATCTGTAACCGGCTGTTTTTGTTTCCGTTTTTGTTCCATTTTGGTTTTTTTCCGGTCTGTAGGTCAAGTCTCCGGCTGCAAGTCTAACCTAAATTTTGCAGGCAGAGAAATTTGTAACTCGAAAAGTTTGTAAGTCGAGCTGTCTGTAAGTCGAGGGTCCACTGTAATTTTTAATAGGAACTTGTCTGTGGGACTTGGGACTCTGGACTCAGAAAGACTTGAGACTTGTTACCAAAGACTCAAACTCTTACTTGGGACTCAGACTCAAAGACATGCCCACGTCGCTGGTGTTTTAGTGCGTGCATGTGAGCGCATGCTGTAGGCAAAAGCAGTATGAATGAGCATGCCTGAGTACTGAGCAGAACGGGCCGGATTTTTTTAAGAATTGTGTTTTGATCTTCAGAATCAACTTGACAGCTCATAAAGTATGCACAACTTAGTATACGAGATAAAGCCAATTCTACCACAGCAAAAGAGTCACAACGAAACCAATAATTATTCCATTATTTATTGAGACAGTGTTCCAGTTTTCCTTGTTTTTCATAAAATATCTGTGAAATAAGATCTCCATCTCATTATATGATTCCCAAGTGACAGAAAATCCACATTCTTGGTGTTGAAGCTACTGTTGTTGCTGAACTGAAATATGTCTCTTTCCTTCCTTTTCCAAGTCATCTGCAGAAAGACATATATTTTTTTTACTCCAAGAGTTTTCCTTGTGTTTTTTTCCCTAATGTACATCAAGAGATTTAACAGGGAAGTGAGCTGTCTATAAATAACACAAGACTTTCTCTTGTTTTTGAGGAATATACTATAAGCAATTATGGCCAGGTAGGAATCTCAAAGGTAGGCAATTATATATGTAATTATTATTTTTAGAAATGTTGAAGATGAATAACAACATTAGATGCTTTTGTTTCTAAGGCACATACATAGAGATCAAATATGTGTGGATTAATAGAGTGTTTTTATAGATAAGATCAGATCTATAATATCTTTTTGTTTGCAAAAAAAATGGAGATTTTTGAGTAATGTATCATCCTGGCTTAGATCTTATTGGTGGACAAGCAATCTTATATATAGAATTGGGAAGGTTTATGATGAGTATTGGATAGATGGTAATGCAGGTAAAAGGATTTATAAATTATTACAAATTTAGAATGTTAGATACTAATTGAGATATTTTGAAATAGAGTAACAAAATATAATATGAGTACTGTATGTAACATGAGGTAGTATGGAAATAGGGTATAAGATCTACCGTAGTCAGAAGTATATACAGTGGTGCCTCGCATTATGACGGTAATTCGTTCCAGCAAAATTGCTATAGAATGAAAACGTTGTCATGAGAAAATAAAAAGCCCACTGAAACACATTGAAACCCCTTCAATACGTTCCAATGGGCTGGAAACTCACTGTTCAGCGAAGATCCTCCATAGGGCAGCCATTTTCTGTGCCTGTGCAGCAAGGAATACATGCCAGAAAACAGCGGGGAGCCATTTTATTTACCCAGTGGCCAATTTGAAACCACCTATCAGCTGGAGGAAAATCGTCATTTTGTGAAGAATCGGTTCCCAAAGCAGGGAAGCGATCATCGCAAAGCGAAAAATCCCTATTCAGGCCATCATTTTGCTCTTGCAATTGCGATCGCAAAACAATCGTCGTAATGCAGTTTCGTTGTAATGCAGGGCAATCGTAAAGCCAGGCACCACTGTAATGCATAAGTATGTATGGAAAATACCTCCCCATCCATTTGTTGTGTCTGTCTTATATATTTTTTTGTTTTGTCTTATAGGTTTTTGTTTGTTTGTTTGTTTGTAGGTATGTTTTAAAAATAATTAAAAATTTAAAAAATACTTTGTCTTGTTGTGGGACAAGGCTATGGTCTTTCGGACGACACAATGTTTACTGATTATAGACATTAAAGCTGGTTTGCAGAGAGTGCAGTTCCCTCATCTATGCACCTCTTCTCATGAACCTTTGCAGCCTTCTTGGCTGGTGAAGTCTCTGTGACGTGGCCTGTGTCCATACTAGTTCCTCAAAATACTGTAAGGAAGAGGGAGATGGTCAATCTCCCCCATAAAAAATTATAGAGAATCCCTTTCTTGTATAAACAGCAGCACCTGCCCTTATTCCCCACCCAGTTTGAAATTCTATAAGATTTTGTTTGGCCCTGAGGTCAACTCTGGACTGTCTTTCATTTTCAGAACAAATACTGGCCAGCCAGGAAAATAAAGGGAAAAAAGAATACTTTCCTGGAAACCGTCGAAAAGAAAAGGGCTCTCTTGCAAAATCATCATCATCATGATTGTCATTCCTGCACAAAATGTCTACTGAGACATTCAGGAAAAGGTTAATCGGAACACAAAAGGGAAACTGAGGTCCTTAATTTGCCCCAGTGGGAGAATTTTACATGGTTCCTGCTGTTTCTCCCATCCGAATTTTCGTGCTTTCATTTTCCTGCCCATTTCCCCCGAGTGTTTAGGATTTGGATTCCTGGAATCGGCAGCTATACAGTGGTGCTTCGCTTAACGATAACAGTCCGTTCCAGGAAAATAGCTGTTAAGCGAAAATGTCGTAAAGCAAAATGTAAAAAACCCATTGAAACGAATTGAAAACCATTCAGTGCATTCCAATGGGCTAAAAACTCACCCTCCATACGGCAGCCATTTTCGGTGCCTGTATAGTGAGGAATCCATCCCTAAGCACAGCAGGGAGCCATTTTAAGCACCCGGCAGCCAACGATCAGCTGTTTTTGATTGTCGTAAAGCGAAATTTGGATCCCGAAGCAGGGAACCGATCGTCGCTAAGCAAAATTCCCCCATTTAGACCATCGTTTTCCAATCGCAATTGTGATCGCAAAAACATTGTCGGAAAGCGCATTTGTTGTAAAGCAGGGCAATCGTTAAGTGGGGCACCATTGTATGTCTTTATTGTTCTTCAGGCCAAAGACTGCTGAATATCTGGGAATATAGTGAGCCTTAACTAGAGGGCTTCATGGCTCAGAGAGCTGACTGAGGAGCCAGAAGCCGAGAGCGCCATTCCCCTCAGTGCCTGCTGTGAGTAGAGCCAGCCAGAATTGACTTCACGGCTGATCATCATGAAGGTGACGATAATGACAAAAGGGGTTAACTGTGGCTGATTTGCATTCATTGAACAACTATTGAGCCATGGAAATACTTCAAACTTTTGAAATGTTGGACATCAGTGGCTGGACACCTGCAAACATGGGGAATGGAGTTATGGAAACAGGAAGACATTCTTGGTTTGCATTTCAGAGAGGTGAGAAAAGGATAACATCTTACTGTAAGCAACACCAGATTCCTTCCGCACATTTTCCTAGAAATTGACGATTGCACTGAGGATTCGTTGTACAGGTGCCCTTCATGCTATTGCACATTTCAGAATTTGTCGCGTCTATCCCGATGTACGCATCCTCTAGATAAAGTCAAGGAATTAATGAAGTTGTTCCTTCTTGCTGGCTCATTTGTTGTGTGTTCCTTAAATCTCCTTTCAATTAACATGTCATTTAGCAAATATTTACAGGCCGGCATGCCTTAGGTAGTGCAAAGATTTCAATTAACGTATTGTTTCATTTTGATGCATTATTTCATGTTGGCCCATTGCTTACATCAGATGAAATACCATTAATCATTGAACAGCTCAGATCCTAGTGCTGTAACCTACTTCATGTAAGGCTGATTATATCAATAGTAGTCATGACTTTTCAGAAATTAAATATTTCTGCCTCTCTCCTTAAAATCCCCAAACTCTCGTGTTATCCCTGTCATCATCAGGAAGTTGTGGGAGCCAGGGGATGGGAGCAGGAAGTTTTTAACTACAGTGGACCCTCGACTTACAGACGGCTCGACCT
This sequence comes from Pogona vitticeps, assembly GCF_051106095.1. Taxonomy (NCBI): domain Eukaryota; kingdom Metazoa; phylum Chordata; class Lepidosauria; order Squamata; family Agamidae; genus Pogona; species Pogona vitticeps. The sequence continues at coordinate 7,143,315 of NC_135783.1, forward strand.
ACAGACTTTTCGAGTTACAGACTTCTCTGGCTGCAAAATTTAGATTCGACTTACAGCCGGAGAATCGACCTACAGACCAGAAAAAACCCAAAATGGAACAAAAAGAGAATAAAAACCGCTGGTTATGGGATTAATCGGTTTTCAATGCCTTGTAGGTCAATGGAGATTCGACCTACAGACTTTTCAACTTGCAGCCACCATTCCGATACAGATTAATTCCTTAAGTAGAGGGTCCACTGTATCAAGATCGCTGCCTCTATGAAAGGTATTCTGGCAGTCGTGAATTTCAGTAATTAAAGACTTCTTTCTCCTCTATCATAGCTCCCACAACTCTCCCACAATGAAAGGGACTATGCAGGAGCCTGGAGCCATAGGGCAGTAGTCAGAAATGTTTATTTTCTAAACCTTGCTCCTGCTCATGGGAACATCAATCTGACACAATGTAAGTTACAACAACAGGATTTCAGCCAACAAGCAATGATATTCACTACTATATGGAGAGTTTTCTTTATCAACATCTTAAATATAATACTCTTATTAACTCTATAAGGGTTATAATACCCATGTCCTGACAATGTAGTTGTAAAACTTACAGAAATATATAATCAAATCATGTGTAGCACTGTTAAAACTTGATAGATTCCTCTACATCCATTTAATTTCTGTGCAGCAATAAATCCCCTGTTAATATACTCTGCTTTGCATTCATCTGTCTCTGTTTAGAGAATATCTTTACAAGAAATAATCTGTATTTCATGTAATACAAACCTATGTGCCAAAGTAGAGATTTTGTGGAATTTGATTTTTCTACATCCTCAGTCTCATTTATGAGAGACAGAAAATTCACTTTCCAGGCTGGATTTCACCTACATGGTATCTTGCTATCCAAGATAACCACCAGTTCTTGTCCAAAGCTAGAATGCTATTCACCAAAATCCTGTTAGCAAACACAGAGCACCAGAGCAACACCACGAGAGCGCATCATGTTCTCTGGTGATCTGTGTTCCATAATTACAGAAACTGAAGATCAGCCCATGGAAAACAAGAGGGATTTCCACTTATGAAAATGATTAATAGATTCCACTTTTCTCAAGGAATATATGTATGCCTTACCTGGGGAAGCCAAGATCATTAATAAAAATACAGCAATGAAGATGCTGCCAGACTGCATGTCTTAAGCTTGGTTGGGATCTCAAGCAGGAGACGGAGAAAACAAACAGGCCGCTGTGCAATTCTGGTGTCCACTCCAAATCTAGGAGTGCACCTATTTATTAGTCTCAGTGATTTATTTTCTATTCAACCGAGTTCCTTCCTATTCCCGATTCAGTCCATTTGCTGGCAGAAATCATTGGTTCTTTGCTGCTCAACAGGTCGTGGTGTTCTAGAGAGAAGAAACAAAGCACCTCATCGGAGCTTGATAATTTCCAGGGTTCACTGGATTGGAATCATTTCTTTAATTGCAGCTCCAACTATCCTGATTATTGCCACCCCATCAGAAACCCCAGAGTGATGCAGTCAAAGAGAAGTTTGCAAGTTCACCGAAATTTGGTCTGGAACTTGGTCTTTCTGCACTACCCACCACAGTCATGGGGCTAGCTAGCTATGCCCCATGCCCCCCCCCAAACCAACATCTTCATCATGCAGGTCCCTCTGGAATTGCTCAAGAAATGTCTAAAAAGCAATTAAAAACTTGGCTATTTACGCAGGCCTTAGTCAGCTAAGTTTTTTATTTTCTTTCTCTCATCTCATTCCATTCTGCTAATTTTAATCTAATTGCATTAACTAATATATTAATTGTATTTTATGATTATTTATATTTTATATTGTCCTATTTTATGTTGTAAGCCGCCCCGAGTAAACATGGTCTAGAGGGGCGGGGTATAAATTGAATGAATGAATGAATGAATGAATGAATGAATGAATGAATGAATGAATGAATGAATGAATGAATAAATAAATAAATAAATAAATAATCCCATTAAAATAAAAATTCTGGTTCGGTTCCTCTAGCTGGACCGACTTTTTAGGGTACCTGTTAGAAAGGAAATTTACTACTGGGCATGCAAACTTGTCTTTTGAAATACAGTGGTACCTCAACTTACGAATGTCTCCGCTTGCGAACGATTCGAGTTACGAACGGCTCCATTCGCAAAAAGTTGCTCCAACTTGCGAACAGAGCCTTGACTTACGAACCAATAAAAAACCTGGGAAAAAAACACCTTTCCTGCCCTTTGTTGAACTAAGTTCATCTCAGGTCAAAAGAAGAAAAAAAATTAAAAATAGTCCCCCTAGTGGTAGAGTACGGATTAACTGGCTGTGCATTAGTTTCTATGGGCACTAATGCCTCTACCTATGAACAGCAACTTGACATATGAACGAAAAACAGCATGTACAGATTAAATGGTTTTCAATGTATTCCTATGGAATAGTTTTCCTTGACTTATGTACTTTTGATGTACAAACGCCGTTCCAATATGGATTAAGTTCGTAAGTCGAGGTACCACTGTACAGGGTTTGGTTTATGAAAAGCACAGAAATTCTGCAGAATGGAGATGAAATGGGATTGCTGTCCAGATCAATTCATCTCAATGGGATAAAAGAATAAAGATACAGTGGTGTTTTTACGATCGCATTGTGATGTTTTATATGGCAAAACATCGCATTGCGATGATCATTAAGCATCTCGCTTACCGATTTTCGCATTGCGATGTTTCCCCAACAGCTGATTGGCGGTTCCTAAATGGCCGGCGGAAGAAAAAATGGCTACCCGCAGCGTTTTCGCACGGTTTCCTTGCTTACCGCATAGCGGTGAGTTTATCCCCCATAGGAATGCATTAAACGGGATTTAATGCATTCCTATGGGGTTTTCTGTTCCGTATAGCGACGATTCTGGATAGCGATGATTTATCCAGAATGGATTATCATCGCTATGTGGGGCACCACTGTACATTAATAGAGATATTGCCTCACAATAAAGATGAGATCATAAAACTAAATGTCCCAGACAGTCGGAGAGTCCATCCCATAAACTGCTCAATGGCAGCCTTGACTGTCTGTCTGCAACTCTGTGAGGAGCTGTGACATTTTCATATTAACATATAGAGAGGTGCTGATTATATATTTTCATGGTTACAATGAAAAGCTTGTTCATCTTTTGAGAATAAAGAACCAAAATGGAATAAGTTTCATTCCCTGTCCATTGAACATTTCTTCACTTATTCCCTTTGCATCTCTCTGTCTCTCCAGGGAGGGAAGGAACAAATGACCTTATGATATTGTGAGAATATTGCTAAAGCGCTATTCAGGTAGGAAATAATGTTGACGCAAGGCTTTTAATGAATGAATGAATGAATGAATGAATGAATGAATGAATGAATGAATGAATGAGCAGCTCTGTACTGGCCCATAATGCAGTAAAGATAATTTGAAGCATTTGATATATCTTAAAAGAGAATGTGAAAAAGGAGAAAGATGAAAAGTAATTTTGTATCACCATTCAGATAAATGGACCAAATCGCCTCTGTACACCTCTGGCCTGATCAACCCAGTGTCCGGGTGGCCCGCTCCTGAACCTGAACCAGTGAGACAGCCCTACCAGCTTCCCTCTTAGCATCCTGCCAGATGCGATTATTACAATAAGGGTCTCAGTCCACCCACTAGACATTGTGTGCACAATTTAAGACACAGGATGCCTAGACCAGTGGTTCTTAACCTTTGTTACTCAGATGTTTTTGAACTGCAACTCCCAGAAACCCCAGCCAGCACAGTTCATGGTGAAGGCTTCCGGGAGTTGCAGTCCAAAACTCCTGAGTAACCCAAGGTTAAGAACCAGTGGCCTAGACTACAAAGTTTGTAGATCCCCAGAATATTCAGTATTGAAGACTCATCTGCCCGTCCGGCCTAGTCATTTCCAGCACAGTGGACAATCACAACATCGGAGGGGGAGGAACACAGAGTACCCTGGGATGCCAGAGCATGCCTCTCTGTTTCCTCCCCCTATTCTAACAGGGGCCAGGACCCAGGTTCTGTCTCCATGAAGAATCAGTCATAGACCTGGCTGCCCAATAACTAAGCTGCATTTGATCAGGTGTATCTGAATCTGACTCCTAGGAACTACCCCATACCTAAAAAAAATAAATACAGTGGTGCCTCGTATAACGAGGAATCCACGTAACGATGGCTTTTTTGCGATCGCTTTTGCGATCGCATACTGATGTTGCCTATGGGGAAAAATCGCTTTGCGATGTTTTCCCCATAGGCACCATTTGCTGGCTGAGCAAGCGGACGTTCGCTCGGAAGGAGGTGGGGGAATCTTCCCACCTCCTCCTGCCCGATCGCCGGCCTGTCAGCTGGCTGAAAACCCGGCGTTCGCTCGGGAGGAGGTGGGGGAATCTTCCCACCTCCTCCTGCCCGATCGCCGGCCTGTCAGCTGGCTGAAAACCCGGCGTTCGCTCGGGAGGAGGTGGGGGTGCTTCCCACCTCCTCCCGAGCGAACGCCAGCCTGTCAGCCGGCTGAAAACCCGGCGCTCGCTCGGGAGGAGGTGGGGAAGCTTCCCACCTCCTCCTGCCCGATCGCCGGCCTGTCAGCCGGCTGAAAACCCGGCGTTCGCTCGGGAGGAGGTGGGGGAAGCTTCCCACCTCCTCCTGCCCGATCGCCGGCCTGTCAGCCGGCTGAAAACCCGGCGTTCGCTCGGGAGGAGGTGGGGGAAGCTTCCCACCTCCTCCTGCCCGATCGCCGGCCTGTCAGCCGGCTGAAAACCCGGCGTTCGCTCGGGAGGAGGTGGGGGAAGCTTCCCACCTCCTCCTGCCTGATCGCCGGCCTCTTAGCCGGCTGAAGTCCGGCTATGCTTCCAACCCTCCCCCCACAGCTTGGATCCGAGCCGCGGGGGGAGGGTGGTGGGATCCAGATGCCTTTCAGGCATCCCGGGCTTGGATCCCACCCGCCGCCAGTTACCCATGGTTTGGGTAACCGGCAGGGGGTGGGATCCAAGCCCGGGATGCCTGAAAGGCATCCAGACCCCCCACTCTCCCCCCGCGGCTTGGATCCAAGCCGCAGCGGCTATCCCAGCCATGGCCAGACTCTAGGGAGTCCAGCCATGGCTGAGGTAGCCGCCGCAGGTCAGATCCAAGCCGCGGGGGGAGGGAGAAAACTGGATAATCCCCTTCCTATTAGAACGGATTATCCGGTTTTCAATGCATCTCTATGGGAAAACTCGTTTCACTTAACGATGTTTTCCCATAGCGATGTTTTTTTTAGAACGAATTAACCTCGCTATGCGAGGCACCACTGTAAACATGGGCAGAATAAGGCCTAAAACTGGTGCATAGGGCATACGTACAAGAGCGCTGTGATGACTATCTCACTAACTTCTTCATGTCTTCAACCCTGAACTCCGACACAGTTGCTTCTGTATACTTGGTACTGAGTGCGAACCCTGCCAGCCCACATGCTGCAGAGCCCTGTCCATAATTTTCCAGAATTAGTAGTTGTGAAAAAAGGAGGCCCTCATGATGATAGAAGAGGTACCTCTGGCCAACCCCTCTGCACCAAATAATGTACACGGGTGCCTCGCTTGACGAGGATAATCCATTCCGTTGAAATTGCTGTAAAGCGAAATCCTCATCGAGCAAAATTAAAAAGCCCATTAGAATGCATTAGAAACCGGCTAATGCATTCTAATGGGCAAAATACCTCAGTGTCCAGCAAAGAACCTCCATAGGCCGCCTGTTTTCCGGTGCCTGTCTTGCGAAAAAAAACAGCCCTAAAAACAGCAGGGGGCCATTTTGACAGCCGGTGGCCATTTTGGGAGCCGCCTATCAGCTGTTGAAAATAACATCGTTTTGGGAAGAATCGGTTCCCGAAGCAGGGAATCGATCATCAGGAAGCAATTAAAAAAAAGCCCATAGGAAGATCGTAAAGTGATCGCAAAAGCGATCACAAAAACATCCTCATGAAGCGGATTTGTCATTAAACGGGGTAATCGTCAAGCAAGGCATGACTGTAATACTGTTTGGACAGGCAAAGATCTGTAAAAGAACATTGACCAAGTGCAATGTGCTTCCCATGCATTACCCATGTGGTCTATCTCAGATCTACATATATGAAAGGGCAGGCTAACCTTCAACATCACCAATCTTATAAGGAGAGGCCTTTCTCTCATTCCCCACCTTCACAGGTGTTTGGTAGCAAATTCATTAAACTGAACAGGTGTTGGAACGCCATGTTTTGCTGCAACTTCTGTTCCCTTCCTTCAGAAGACTTCACTATTATTTGCCATCAAAAGGTAGTCATACAGAGGAGGGGCAGGGTAGCTTCTCAATCATTCCAGAGTGCAGGACTCATGGTAATGGGCTCAAGCTACAGGAAGCCAGATTTAGGCTGAATATCATGAAAAAAACCTTCTTAACTGTTAGAGCAGTACGACAGTGGATCTTGGGAGGTGGTGAGTGCTCCAGCACTGGAGGTATTGAAGAGAATATTGGACAACCGTTTGAAAGATCTGCTTTGACTTGGATTCCTGCCTTGAGCAAGGGGTTGGACTCGATGGCCTTATAGGCCTCCCTCCAAGTCCATTATTCTATGATTCTATATGAGACAGGGAAGAAAATATTGTGTTCTGAGGTGAAAGCAGTTGGGAAATTTGGGAGAAAGGAGAATCCCAAAGCGTTTTTAGCACTAGTTTGCTTGGAAAGGCAATTTTTCAAGACCACATTGTATGAATAAATCTAGAGCACAAGAGAGTCAAGAATACATCATTTCTGCCAGCATGCTCTGAATCCATCATGGGGAAAAATGTTACTCACTGTACAGCTGAGTAGTTTTATCTCTTCCTCTCTGCTTGTCAACCAGGACACAAAGAGCTTGCTTCCTGAAGGAGAAGCTGTAGAAGGACATGCCTGAACAAATGGCACAGGCAGAACTTGGAAAATAAGTTTCCCCCACTTCCCATGATATCTCTGCTAGCATGGTCAACATATTTTATTTTATTTGTTTTTCTATTTATTTTATTTATTTATTTATTAAATTTATACCCCGCCCCTCTAGACCATGTCTACTCCATGGCCCCATTAGTGCAAAAAGCACTATTCTGGATGGTTTGTTCTCCTTGCAGTCCAGGGGACTCTCAAGAGCCTCCTCCACCACCACAGTTCAAAAGCATCAATTCTTCGCGGTCAGCTTTCTTCTGTGAAAGTGTAGTCATGTGCATTTAAATTTCTTTTTCTTTTCTTTTTTCAAGCAGTGGATAAGTGAAACCATGGGTACTGATCCTGTGGATACAGCAGTCCTACTGTACTGAGAAACAGTGCCAGAGGCCAGTAAGTAAAGAGAGCCACGAGTCAAATGAGTTTTGGAGCCCCTGCAATTGAGGATGGGAGATGCAAGGAACATGCATTCTCTTTAATGTCTAATTTGACCCTCAGTTTGACATGCCTTCAGAGATCAATGCTGACGCTGTGGCTTGCATGGAGAGTAACTTCACTTTGCTATCACTGGTAAATCACTGATTGCAGAAAATTTATAATACAAGGAGGATACACGTGTCGAAAACTACAAAAGGATGATGACACTAATGACAAACGAAAAACAAATGGAGTTTATCTCTCACACACATTTTTGCATGGGGTTACATAATGGATTACAAATGCATTAAACCATTTTTATTTCTTTGAAGAAAAGAATCCATCATTGATCCACAGCTGGCTATTCTCATCAAACCTGCAAAAAACACAGTATATTACATATGTGAATTTTTTCTGTGCAAATGTTATTTGTTTATTTATTTGTTTGTTCATTCGTTCGTTCATTCATTCCTTTGTTAAATTGTTCATTCGTTCATTCATTTAAAATGTATTTACCCCACCTTTCTCCTCAAAAGAATCCAAGGTGGCTTATATCATTACGAAGACAATATTTAAAAGTTAAAAGCAACAAACATACAAATATTTAACAAGAATTAAACACGTATTACATTAAAAACGGTAATAAAACAATTTAGCCGCCCTGAGTAGACATGGTCTAGAGGGGCGGGGTATGAATTTAATAAATAAATAAATAAATAAATAAATAAATAAATAAATAAATAAATAAATAAATAAATAAATAAATAAATAAATAAATAAATAAATAAATAAATAAATAAATAAATAAATAAATAAAACCCGACTCTAAAAACACATTTAAAAGCAGCAGAGCATGACAACCTTATCTGAAAGAACATCTTTCAAATGAGACTATTCAAAAAAGAAGGAGAGACCTAGCAGGACAAGAATGTAATAAACTCCAAGGAGCACATATGCAACATAGTGGCTAGAATCCTGTTGAATCCTGCTAAGTCACACCAAAGTAGCCCTATTGGATCAGTGAGGATTTGGGGATTCTGATTATTCAAATGGGCCAACTCTAGTTGTGATTTACTATACTGAATCACGTTGCAGCTATGGTACACCCATTTGAATCCCTGCAACTTACAGAGGAATTGACTCATCAGATCCCCACTGATTCAGTACCTACCCTAGTGCAATTTACTATGCAAAGCAATAAGATTTCAGCCTTTGTATAATAAACTATAAATGGGAGCTACTGACAAGAGATTATTTGAAACAGGAATGTTTTGAAGGGTTGTAGCTTTCAGAGTTTTGAGACCTTGAGACTGATGAAGTCAGAGAGGGAAGTATGTGAGAGGTCTCAAGATGGAGAGAAACATGATTCACGTATCGTACTCTAGTTTGATTTACTACTCTAAGCACTAGGATTTCAGCCTATGAATCAAAGTAATTCATTGACGATTTTGTTCATTATTGGGAATATTTTCCTCAAATAATAGAAAGGAAAAGGGAATACAGTGGTGCCTCACTAGACGATGATAATCCGTTCCACTGAAATCGCTGTTTAGTGAAATCATTGTCTAGCAAAAAGCATTTCCCCATTGGAATGCATTGAAACCAGTTTAATGAGTTCCAATGGGGAAGAATCGTCATTGTCTAGTGAAGATCGGCCATAGGAAAGCCATTTTGCGAACCGTCGATCAGCTGTTTAAATAATTGTCTTGCGAAGCTTAGGTCCCAAAAACACCTGTTTTGCGAGCGCGGAGGAAGCTGTCAAAATCGTCGTCTAGTGAAAATCAGTTTGCGAAGCAGGGACCAAACATTGTCCAGTGAAATTCCCCCATAGGAATCACTGTTTTGCGAATCGCTATAGCGATTGCAAAAAGTAAATGTCTAGCAAAAAAACCCTGTCATGCGGGGTAACTGTCTAGCAAGGCACCACTGTACATAAATCTGACTTCACGTTCTGTTTGCATTCCTTCCAGAACCAGGAAATAACATGTCTATCTTTTGTCATGGTTGTTGTTGGTGTTGTTGTCATTGTCATGCAACAAGGCCACCATGATGTTGCATTTCAGAAGCAACAGAATGAGTAAGAATCACATGGTTTTGTGCTGTAAGAAACAATGTTTTCATATTGTATGGAATCATGTGGATGGAACTATGCCATGCATCATGGATGACATTGTCAGCCACAGCCTTGTGTGTGTGTTTGTGTGTGTGCGTGTGCGTGTGTGTGTGAATGAAAAGCTTCCTATTTCCCTCTCCCACCTTCTGAGGATTTCCTTGATCGTGGGTCAGCCTTCAGGAGCCACAGAGTTGGACAGAGAATGATATAAATGCAAAAAAATAAAAATAAAATCCCCAATGACAGTTATGATTTCCCAACTTTACATAATTCTGTAGTCCATTCTGGAGCTCTTAAAGGCTTACCTAAGACCAAGAAGCTCCCCAAGAAACTTTTAGTTCCCTGAAAAGTGCCCCAGCATGGCCTTAGCAGATGACATTATCCTAGCTGTGTGGTGCAATTCCACAACAAGATTCCAGTCACTGCATTTCCCCTCTTATTTTTAATGTTCTTTTCACGTATTTTTAGAAGTCACTTGAATGGATTTTTCTGCCCAGTTTTATGTCCTTCTCTTTCTCATCCCAAAGTTTGCTTTGCCTCCTGAGTAATAAAGGTTTCTGGCAGCAACTGGTTTTTTGTGGAGACTTTTTGATGAGTCAGTAATGAATAGCTTCGTAATTTCTGGTCCTGTGGACTTTTTTTAAAAGGGAGGGAGACTCTTACAGAAAACAACATAAGATGCCTTCACCACACGTTCCCTGGGGGGCGAAAAGTGACTTGCAATCATCTCCAGGGACACAAACGGCACCTATCTCTTTGCAGACTTCTGCTGTCGTTATCGCTTCCAAAACACAGGCGTATCCTTGAAGGAGAGAGAGAGAGGGAGAGAGAGAGAGAGAGAGAGAAGGGAAAACCTTAAGATATTCCAGCATCTTGCCGCATCTAGTCCAGATATACCAATGATCTTTCATTTCTGCTTCTCCTATCTGTCTAATACTTTCTAATACTAGTATTCCTCCACATGTTTCTAAAGCTGGGATGTAGAGGTGGAAAATGAGTATGACATGGACAAGAAGAAAAGGACATGGACAGGAAGAAGGGCAGGGAAAAAAAAGAACCATATAATTTTTGAGGGAGGGTTCAGAAGTCAGTGAGCACGTAGTTGTTGAGAGAACACTATGCACTTTGGAAAGATGCTTCATTGTTAATGGCAAGTCAGACCTCACCAGCCTTGTTCTCCACAACAGAATGTGGCTATGCATTCAGAGGTACACTCAGAGGGGCAGTCTACCCCCCTCATCTGCTGATGGCAGCAATCCACAGCACTATGAGGTTTTTAAATATCCATCTGCTTCACACCCCTAGGGACATGGTGGCGCTGCGGGTTAAACTGCAGAAGCCTCTGTGCTGCAAAGTCAGAAGACCAGCAGTCGTAAGATCGAATCCATGTGATGGAGTGAGCTCCCGTCGCTTGTCCCAGCTCCTGCCAATGTAGCAGTTTGAAAGCATGCAAATGCAAGTAGATAAATAGGTAGCACCTTGGTGGGAAGGTCTAGTCGCGCTGGCCACGTGACCATGGAAATTGTCTATGGACGAACGCTGGCTCTACGGCTTGGAAATGGGGCTGAGCACTGTGCCCTAGCGTCGGACACAACTGGACTAAATGTCAAGGGGAACCTTTCTGCTTCACTTCCAATAATACAGCTGGAATCTGTCTAGACCGGTGGATCCCAATCTTTTTCAAGTCAAAACTAAGGATGTTGGCAAGCCTTGGCGTCCATGTCCCAAATTCAAGTCCCAGTCTTTGGTACAAAGTCCTGAACCCCGAGCCCCAAGTTCGATTCTCTATTTAAAAAATAAGCATTTTCCCCAGAAAATAAAGGAAGAGATGGGTGGGTTCTAAGTTGAGTCAGAGCGAATGAAAAACAAAAATCCACATCCAGTCCAAGTCAAGTCATTTGTCAGTGAATAGAGAGGTAAAATTTCAGAAAAATCTCCATTTTTTTCCAGAAAAAAGTGGGGAAAATGTGGGGGGTTATTTTCTGGGAAAAAAATACTACTCTTTTATATGCAGATGATGTTGTACTTCTCTCATTAACCTGTGTTGGCTTATGGCTGTTATTAAGAGCCCTGGGCAATTATTGTAAAACTGAGGAGTTAGTAATTAATTATGATAAATCAAAAGTCTTAGTGTTTACTAGGAAACGGATCACACATAAATGGCAAATAAATGACCATCCAATTGAGCAAGTTAAATCTTATAAATACCTGGGTGTGATCTTCCAGTCCTCAGGATCTTGGAAGGTTCAAATATCCAGCACTATTGCAAATGCTCAGAGAAGTTTTAAGTCACTCATACATTTTTTTCTTTGCAAAAAGAGGTCAGCATATACCATCAGCCATACAGGCCTTCAATGCCAAGGTGTTAGCACAGATGTTATATGGTGCACAATGGTGTAGTTACAGAAATTGTATTGCAATGGAGTCCACTCAAATGAAATTTCTGAGAACTATTCTTGGACTCCCAAGTTGTGTGCCAAATGCACTTTTACGACTAGAAACAGGCCAGATGTTGATAGAGTCTCGGGCATGGATACTTAAGCTGAATTTTTGGCTAAAAATGTTTTTCACCCCTGTGGGGTTGGCTCCCCTAGTGCTAACTGATAAGTTTCAGTCCAGATGGCAAAGATCTATGAATGAGAAATTAAATAATTTGGGCTTCTCGAGAAGTGCTATTTTGTTCATGGGCTATACAAAAGCAAAACAGGAACTGCACCAGTGCATCACAGACAATGAGCTGCAACACCATGTCAGCATAGGTACGACCCAACCTGGCTTTAGAGATTATGGTCAGGCATTTTTACCTGCTAGCTATTTGAATATTCTGACCCTTCCAAAATATAGAAAAGCTTTTACACTGGCAAAGTTTAATGTACTTCCTTCAGTCCTGCTGGAAGGCAGATACAAGAACATTCCCTCTGAAGAGCGCTTATGTCCTTGTGAGGCTGGAATGGTGGAGACGGTTGGCCATGTTCTGTTGTATTGCTTCTTCTATACTGGTATCCGTGACACTTTTATTCGTCCAATTTTTGCAATGCATCCCCGGTAGAGATGATGAGTACTATACATGTTATCTGCTGGCAGACCAGTGTCCATCAGTAACGATTAAAGTGCCTAGCTTCTGTGCAGCGGCACTAGTCTGCAGGCGAGAAATGGTGCCTTAATCCTGTAGATATATACATGTATGTATTCATATATGAATATGTATGAACTGAGGTTAGGGGTATGCTCCTAAGATTTATTTACGGATTTTGTTCCCCTAAGAGTCTTCTGCGCATAATGTATATTATAGTTGTATTGATTCTGTTTATTCTTGTGCGGTTGTTCTGTGTTATTCACATCTGATCTGTTGATCGTAATAAAGTATTCTTCTTCTTCTTGAAATTTTACACATTAAAATACATTTTTTCAGAATAGAATGCCAACCGAAGATTTGATGTGAGGGTTGGACTTGCCTCTAGGCAACCAGCCATCAAATGTGCAGCTCAATATTTATCAGATGCAACCTCATGTCATTCTTGGCTGTCAGTCTCGGCAGCTCCTGACACTGCATCTGCCGTCATCGGTTCAAAACCGGGGAAGGGAGAGGCCAGAGGAGATTAAATGTGGGGAAGAGAAGGCAAAGGATTTCAAAGATGGGCTGGGGAGGGGCACAAAAGGACATTACGAAACCCCGGGATGGGAAAAAAAAACCTTCACATAGAGCGGATCCACCTCAGAAAACTGCATGGAGCTTTTTGTGCATCCACTGCAGCAGAGTTTATTTTTGTGTCTCCCTCCTTGCAGGAGAGTTGATGTCCGGAGGACTGCTTGTGTTGTTGTAGATCAAAGATCTGAAGTCATGTTGCTGGCCTCATTGGTGGCAGATGAAAAAGTGGAAACAGTGGATTGATCATTGATGAAATCAGCCAACTGGTGACAAGCTGACCAATTTCCTATTCTATGACAAATGTGTAATCATAAACTGAATAGTTATAAAACTAGGTAATCGTTAATCACAACATTATGGGGTTACTTGTACCGTGTCCATATGCATGTTTTGTACAGCTGGAAAGAACAAAGTAAAGCTGGAAGTAAGTAAAGACTGAAAATATGCCTCTTAGTAGGCAGAACATACAATTAGATAGTTAGACAGCAAACTTGGGTTTTCAAGATCAAAAGTTCCTTTTCAGTGCTGTCATTCTATACTTCTTATGCATGTCTTACCAGTAGAAGCCAAGAGAATCCATGGAAGGATAACAATTGAAATCCTGGTAGTCTTCATGATGATTGAGATATCTGAAAAGCAGAACACTTAGCTATTTATAGATCTTTGTGACACACTTGTCCATAAGCTTTGTGCATTTATGTTCCCGATGGAAGACATTCCACTTTCATTGCTTCTCAAGAAATCATGATATACAGTGGTCCCTTGACTTATGAACTTAATTAGTTCTGGAACTGCATAAGTCGAAGCACCATTTCCCACTGAAATGGACTGAAATGCAATTAATCCATTCTGGGCGAAGAAAAAAATAACAAAAAATAAAAATAAAAATCACTGCAAGACCCATTGGAAACGTGATTAATCCTTTCTGGCCAAAGGAGAGGGGGAAAGAAAAGCAATCAAGCATGCAAGATCCATCGGAAATGCAAAGAAAGCAAAGCAAAAAAGCAAGCACAGCACATCGGAAATGCAAAGAAAACAAAACAAAAAGCAAGGGAAGCATACAAGCAACCAAACCCCGCAAGACCCATCGGAAATGGGGGGAGATCCAAAAAGCAACCAAACTCCCAAGAGCCATCAGAAATTGAGGGAAAAGCCCAAAAAGCAAGCAAATGCAAGATCCATCGGAATTTTGGGGGGGGGGGACTCTAAAAAGAAACCAAAACCCCCAAGACCCATCGGAAATGGGGAATAAAAACCCCAAAAGCAACCCCCCAAGACCAATTGGAAATGGGGGTGAAAACTCCAAAAAGCAACCAAACCCCCAAGAGCCATTGGAAATGGGGGGAAAACCAAAAAGCAAACAAAACCCCCAAGACCCATCACAGCACAGAAAGATAACCCCCCAGCCCAAAACTACACTGCAAAACCCACCCAGAACAGTTTTTTAAAAAGCAGAAAGCAGCACCTTACCTTACCAGGCAGTCTGAAGCCACCTCTGATTGCACACTCTCTAACTGCTGGGGCGAAAGAGCTACAAAGAAGCAGCCTCTTTGCCACCAACAGCAATTTGAATTTCCCACCTTTTTCCCTGCCTTTTTGTGTTCGTAACTGGAAGTTCCGGCCGCAAGTCGAAGCAAAATTTTGCGGCTGGAGCTGGTCGTAACTCGAAATTGTTGTATGTCAGGACATTCATAAGTTGAGGCACCACTGTACTAGGAAGACTAAAATATAGGACATGAGACAGAAGATATTCAGGGTTCACTGTATAAGAAACATTGTTTTTTAAATTATTATTATTAAGGTTTCTAATCCCCCTCCCCATTATCTGTTGTTACATTACACAGCTTAATCAGGTAAATGAACTCAACTGTAGAGTACATGCAGATAAGTACAGAAGGGACATCAGCTGCTTTAGAAATGCAGTTGTTCAGGTCCTTTCATCCTGTAGGGAAATTTTTGAGATACAATGCAAAGATAGCAACAATAAAAATAATTTTACTAGGTTGAAACAGGAAGAGGAACAGCAAAAGGACAGAGGTCTACTTTGTGGGGAAGTAAAGTCTACTTTGTGGAGTAATAGAGGTCTACTTTGTGGAGAAGAGGTAAAAATGTGACATACTAACAGAGAAAAGATAGATCTGCTGAACTTACCTTACCCAAGAGTGTAATAGATTTAAAGAAACATTGGTATTCCCTACAGTTAAAACATTTCCCCTCCCACAAAGTGATGTCCTCAGAAATCAGACATATTAAGCCCCTTTATGCCTCTCAACAGTCTGTAGCAGAACACAGCACGCTGATTGCAAGATTACAAATGAGTAAAATCACAGGCTATATGACAAACAAACATTGCTTGTCCTGTAGAGATGACCTCTTCAACCATCGGGATGAACACTCCATCTTGTTGGACTCTTAGCCTTCTTACACAAAGCAAAGTGGTTCTTGAAGGCCTGTCAAAAACAGAGCAAATGGTGATGATGAAGGGAGGCTGCAGACCAAAGAAAGTAAAGAGGTGTGATGCTACAATGCTAACGATACATTGAAGTCTTCAAGGTTGGACAAACTGCACCCTAGTATGCTAGAGGAATATGCCAAGAACCTCCCACAGCCTCTGCTTATAATTTTTAAAAAGTACATTGGTGCTTCGCTTAACGATTACCTCGTTAAATGATGAAACTGCTTGACAATGAAGTTTTTGCAATCGCTTTTGCGATCGCAAAACGATGTTCTAATAGGGAAAAATCGCTTAATGATGATCGGTTCCCTGCTTCAGGAACCAATTTTTCACTGAACGATGATTTTAAAACAGCTGATCGGCGGCTCCAAAAGAGCCGCCTCCTGTGCAAAATAGCTCCTCACTGTGATTTAGGATGGATTCCTCGTTTTACAGGCACCAAAAATGGCCACCCCTATGGAGGATCTTCACTGGACGCTGAGTTATTTAGTCCATTGGAATGCATTGAACCGGTTTCAATGCATTTCAATGGGCTTTTTCGTTTCGCTTGACGAGGATTTCGCTTAACAGCGATTTCAACGGAACGAATTATCCTTGTCAAGCGAGGTACCACAGTATTGGAAAAGCGAGGAAGCACCCTGTATGTCTTTATTCTACTTCACACAATTATTCATCCCGTCTTCCCGAAGTGAAGAACTCTTGCCCAGACAACCTGATGATGGAATTTGTAAAGATTTTAGGACAAAAGATAAGGCAGTTAACCCTTTCAAAAGAAGCCATCTGTGATCATAAAGAGCTAGCACAAGTTTTTTCAAGAGCACAGCATGCCAGTCGGGCTAAACTTGAGTGAAATCCAGGCTGATATGCCAATGGAAGGCTTAGATCAGAAGAAAGGAGAAGGGTCATTTTTTTCCTGCCTCAGGCAAATCTATTCCACAGTGTTGGTCAACATTCCACACAGCCAGTGAGATGCTACAAGGGGCAGAGATAAAGGAGCATTTTGATAAGTGAACACAATGGCACACCAACAATATTGGATATGCCTTATCTTCTGTGGTTCTTCCTCAATGCACTTAAGAAAAATTAAGAGTCTGAAGTCAAAGCTGCCTATTTTGACTTTCTGTTGTTGTTGCTTCTACCTGTAGGCTAGACAACTCTACAGTTATGTGGGCTTGCATTTGTTTGATGGTTCTATCAGAAGAACAGAAGTGATCTACTTTGAATCTGGTGTAAGGTGTGGAAATTAGGAAATATATTGATCCCCATTTTCTTTTCCAATACTGTGTTCCTCTAGAAGGCCTTCGTAGCTCCAGAAACTCAGAATCAACATTCTTTGAAAGGAATGCCTCCCAAAACATTGAGCATCACACCTGGGAAAGTTGTCTCCCTCGTCCACATGAAGGGAGATCACACAGTGAGCAAGGACGCAAGAAAGACCCAACCTGAGGCTTGGAGCCTAGAGGCTGGCAAGGGAAGTAACAATGGTAAGATAAGGGCTGTGTCAGCATTCCAAGACATAAGAACATCAAAAGAGCCCTGCTGGATCAGGCCAAGGGCCCCTCTAGTCCTGCTTCCTGTATCTCACAGTGGCCCCACCAGAGAGATGCTTATGAGAGCTCACCAGACAACGAGAAACCGGTCTCCTGATACCCCCCCCCTTGCATCTGGCATTTGGAGGTGCCGTTCTTCAAAGCCTGGAGTTTGTACATCCCAATCATGGCTTGTCACCTCCAGAAATCTGTCCAATCCCCTTTTAAAGGCATCCAGGCCAGGTGCCATCACCACATCCCGTGGCAAGAAGTTCCACAGACTAACAACATGCTGGGTCATGTCTCTTCTCACTCTCCCAACACTCAATTTGAGTGGATGTCCCCTGGTTCTGGTATTGCATGAGAGGGAAAAAAACTTTCCTCTATCCACTTTATACATCTCCTGTGTAATTTTATACATCTCAATCATGTCCCCCCTCAGTTGCCCTTTTCTCTAGACTAAAGAGCCCCAAACACTGTAGCCTTTCCTCAGAAGGGAGGTGCCCCGGCCCAGTCATCATTTTAGTCACTCTCTTCTGCACCTTTTACCTTTTCCAGTTCCACGATGTCTTTTTTTGAGGTGCGGAGACCAGAACTGTACACAATACTCGAGGTGCGGCCTTACCATCATTTTGTACAATGGCATTGCAAGTTGGCTGTTTTATTTTCAATTAAATGATACCTAGCATGGAATTGTCCACACACTTCCACCACACCTGGGTTGACACTTTCCTCAAGCTGTCCACTAGCACACCTAGATTTCTTTCCTGATCCATCAAGGACAGCTCACAACACCAAATGAATCATGTGAATATGGGGCGATCACATCCACAGTATGTCTTTGTCCTTTGTTAAAGATGGCCATTGTCCAGAGTAAGGCAAGAGGAGTTACAAGGTCATACTCCCGGTGCCTCGCAAAGTAACAACATCAGAACACACATATATCTTTAGGGCAGAATAGCTTACAGAAAATTAGGATGTGTTGTTCTGCATTCACCAACATTGCACCAGGATTACATGATCAGCTTTGTTTTGAGAAGAGCCCGATAGAGTAGGTATGCTCTTCTGTGTCAAATTGAGTGGCTTTTCTTTCTGGTCTCTGACCAAAGTATTCGATCTTGCAAGACTAATGCTCTCTTTTAAGGAACTTATCTTCGTCCTTGCAAATTCATTGTGTGGGTTTGTTTCTCTTTCCGGACCTTGACAGAGGAACAAGGGGGCTAAATTAAATTTTATTTCATATTTACAACAGTCGTGGCATCTGGACGCCTTGTGTTTCATGGGTACAGTGTCAGTCTAGCTTCAAGCCTGGGTCAGAGACTGATTTCTTTTGGCATGGTGGATGATTTATTCTGGGAATTGGACAAAGTGGGGATACCTCTGCAGGTTCTGCTGGATGTTTCTGGTAATATTTATTTATTTATTTATTTATTGGACTTATATACCACCCCATAGCGCTACAAGCACTCTCCAGGCAGTTTACAATTTTTTAATTATACAGGCTACACCTTGCCCCCCCCAGCAAGCTGGGTACTCATTTTACCGACCTCGGAAGGATGGAAGGCTGAGTCAACCTTGAGCCGGCTACCTGGGATTTGAACCCCAGGTCGTGAGCACAGTTTTAGCTGCAGTACAGTGTTTTAACCACTGCACCACGAGGCAGTTAACCATGTATTTTGCCTCTGCTAACTGGAATGGAAGCCATCTTTCATGATGTTTATAGCCATTCCATGAGACGTGAATTAAGACTTTGTTATTAATTGAATCCGTTTAAATGCTGTGAACATTGATCTGAGATATCCCTCCAAGTTCTCTCTGGTCTGCCAAATTTAATGCATACATTTAGTATCTAGCGGAGATCAACCCAACGCTTATCTCTTGTCCTTCTTCATCATGGACCTCAGCCTAATTGCTAGTGCTCACTAGATCCAGTGTATCAGCTGCTGACCAGGGAGTCAAAGTTTAGGTAAATCTCATTGGTTCTGAATGTCTTCTCTGGTTGGGTTCAGAACATTTCTTTTTCTTGTCCCAAGTTGATAATGGACTAGATAAAGAAAAGAAACAGAATTTTTTTTAGGGGTGGGCCATTTGGATTTCCCGGCACGTTCCATTCTGGAAGTTCTCCATGACAGGCAGGCCCCTCAATGAGGCTCACCTTGGAGAAAAGTCTCGACTGGAAAGCTGTGAGGTTTAGCTAGGGCTAACTCCACTCAAGCTTCCTGTTCCTGCCCCAGGGCTAACTGGGAGCTTTCTTTCTGAACAGAAAATTGGATCTATCATTCAATAGATAATCAAAGTTTTGTCGTTTAGTCGTTTAGCCGTGTCTGACTCTTCGTGACCCCATGGACCAGAGCACGCCAGGCCCTCCTGTCTCCCACTGCCTCCCGGAGTTGGGTCAAATTCATGTTGGTAGCTTCGATGACACTGTCCAACCATCTCGTCCTCTGTCGTCCCCTTCTCCTCCTGCCTTCACACTTTCCCAACATCAGGGTCTTTTCCAAGGAGTCTTCTCTTCTCATGAGATGGCCAAAGTACTGGAGCCTCAGCTTCAGGATCTGTCCTTCCAGGGAGCACTCAGGGTTGATTTTCTTAATCAAAGTTTAGCTTGGCCTATTTCCAAACACCCTTGTGTATATCTATATATAATATATAATATATACATAACCTACATACGTGTACAAATCCACAGTCATCAGGGCATTGGGAAGTGGGGCAGCCAGATCAGTTCTGTATTGGTAAGTTTGGTTTTTTTTGGGGGGGGGGGAGTCAAAGTGAAATCTAGCTATTTCTCAAACACTAGAGATTAATGGTTTTCCTAATCACAGAGAGCTAATTTCTGATCTGTCAGAAGTTGTACATCTGGGCAGAAAACGGTTTCACAAATCAGGAATAAACACTGAAACAATGAGGAGCATCCAATTATTCAGAACTTTGCAAGGTAAAATAAATTTTAGAAGTGGCATATGTGGACACCCCTTATGCACACAGTCTCTATTCAAGAATGGAATGGGTGTTTATTCAAAATTCTATCCATTTTTTTTCCACAGTAGAACAGCCGTTGTCTTGAGCTGATAACATTTCCTGCTGCCCAAGTGATGGTGATTCTTGAGAAAACCATCAATATTCTCGAACTGAGGAAAGCTGCTCTCTCCAGTTTCCGACCTGACATCTCATTTCTGCCAAAAAGAAAAGTGTATATATTTCATTCATGACTTCCTTTCGTATAGAGGCCCCAACGGTAAAAGTAATCAGCACAATGCATCTTTAAGTGGGAAAACACATCTGTGTATCCTCTACTCAGTGGTCCCCAACCTTGGGCCTCCAGATGTTCTTGGACTTCAACTCCCAGAAATCCTGGCCAGCAGAGGTGGAGGTGAAGGCTTCTGGGAATTGTAGTTCAAGAACATCTGGAGGCCCAAAGTTGGGGATCACTGCTCTACCTTGAAAACCCTGAAAAGGGTTGACATAGGTCAAAATTTAAGATGGGGACAAACTGCCAAAATGGTTGACGAACCGCAAACCACGTATTTCCCGCCTGTGAACCAACAAACCATTGGTTGGCCAGTTGGCCAGTTTTTTTTTTAATTAGACAGCCCAAGGCCATCTTTAAAAAATAAACGCTCAGACCCGCCCCACTCCACCCCACCCCCTTCCCCCATTCCTTCCCACTGCCCTGTCACTTCCCTACCTTGGTCGCTGCCGTCTGCGCCCATCATCCACACCGCCAATACACACTGCCTGCCGTGGCCTTTATTGCTGCCTCCCCTGCTATCTGAGTGAAGCACAGCCTGCTGTCTGAAAAGCCGGGCTGCCCTTTGCAAAGATGGTGGCTACGGCTTCCCTTAGGGCAGGGAAGCCACCCCACCGGTGCCATCTTTGGAAAGGGCGGCCTGGATTTCCATAGGGAAGGCTGTTTGGCGGGCTGATCAGCCGAGTGGGAAGGCCATAGGCAGAGAGAGCTAGCCTTCCCTCTATGCCTACGGGGGACAAATGAAATGGAGAAATATTCATCCTTTCATATTAATTGGGGTCTCTGGAATTGACAAATACGAAGGGATGGATATTAAACCAATTTTTAACAAATATTGTGATTCATTTTTTTGTTCGCCCTCATCTCTAGTCAGAATAGATTTAATGGCACATCATGTTTATGATTATATATCTAGTCATTGAAAATGAAGTTCTGTTGAGATCTCAAAAGAGGAATATGTAAATGTCATACCATTTGGCACAGCAGTTTTTTCCTCCCTTGCAGTAACCTAGCAGTGAATGCCCTTCGTTGGTCATATCACATTCCTCGTCAGTGCAAAAACCCCATACTTTGTGAGTCAGACATTCCCTTTCAGTCATGATTGGCACAGAACAGTCATAACCTGGGGGGCAGGGAGAGAAGGAATTACATTAATTTCATTATTGCATTCATCACCACCACCATCAAGCCACAGAGCTGGAAGGGACCCTATGGTTCATTGAGTCCAGGCCCTGTCAAGAAAGCACCAAGGGGAACCAAACTCTCCACCTCTGGACTTAAACCATCAAGCTATCCAGCAGTTCCATAGACACGCGGGTCAAATGCCTATTCTCCCCACAATGCCTAGAGAAGTAACATGTAACAGAGAAAGCAAGATCTTCACCTGCTTGAAGAAGGACAGCAAAGATGGGGCCAAGCAGGCCTCCTATGGGAGGAAGTTCCAAAGTCTGGGAGCAACCACAGAGAAGACCTTCTCCCATGTATGTATCCACCAAATGTACCTGTGAAGATGGCGGGACCAAGAGAGAAGCTTCTCCTGATGATCTTAACAGTCAAACAGGCTCGTAAGGGGAGACGCTTGGGATCAAGCCAATAAGGGCTTTATTGGTTGGAACCAAGACCTTGAATTCAGCCCAGAAATGGATCGGCAGTGGAGTGGAGCTGCTGTAGCAAGGGGGTTGTGTGATCCCCGTGACAATCAGCTATCTGGATGCTGTATTTTGGACCTACTGAAGTTTCCAAAAACTTTCCACAGGCAGCAAGAGGCTGTGAGAGTTGCATCCCTTATCTTCAGAATAAACTAATTATCCTCTAAAGGTCTGACTAAAAACCCCAAAAGGGAATCAACACTTACCCAACATCCCTTGAGGCATATTGTATCCAAACATAACTGGACAGATTCTTGTAATGAATGTTGCATTGATGGAACCCAGTATGATCAATAACTTTTCCTGCATGTCTTTTAATGGTCTGCAGCGATCCAGCTAAGCCCTTTTAGTTTGATCCAGGGAATATCCATCACCAGCTGGCCACCTAGACAGCCCTGAGCCCCCTTTCACGGATGTAATTCCATAACACATCTCTGAATATTATCGATGTTGGCATGCATCTTACCTGGACAGCTCAGAAGCACCCATGAAAACGCAGTGAAACACATGAAAACAACAGCAGGTGGCATGTTTGAAATGTGATGAAGTTAATAACAAGAACAGAAAAAGAATACCAGTTCAGGAAGTCCTTGAAAACAAGCAGCGTAGCAATTGACAACACTTATGATTGGCTGACACAAAAGCCCTCCCTGCTCATTAATACTTCTGCCCCAAGGGGACTAATGGTAGAAGTCTTTGGTGCATGCATTCTCAATGGGACGTGGCATGCTGGAAAGCAAAACCATTATGTACCACTTTGCTAAATATGTTTTTAGGGTTCAGTGGACTGGAAATGTGTCCCATTTAAAATTGTTTTAAGGGTTTTCTTGTTATTGATATTTTATTCCCAACTTTCCATTAAAGTCCAGTTTTATGAAGTGAGCAGAAGTCTCTGTAACTTCCTTCCTTCCTTCCTTCCTTCCTTCCTTCCTTCCTTCCTTCCTTCCTTCCTTCCTTCCTTCCTTCCTTCCTTCCTTCCTTCCTTCCTTCCTTCCTTCCTTCCTTCCTTCCAGGATAGAAATCTTTGGAGCATAAATTGTCAAACGGATATGGTGTGCTGGAAAGAGAAACTGATATATGTTTTTAGGGTTCAGCAGTGACCCTTTCCAGGGTTTTTAGATAGGGAATAGAATCATAAAATCATAGAATCGTGGAATAGTGAAGTTGGAAAGGATGTATAAAGGCCATCAAGTCCAACTCCCTGCTTGATGAAGGGATACAAATTAAAGGATATCTGCCAGGTGGTTGTCTATGTTTCTCCTCAATGATTCCAGTGTTGGAGCCCTCGCCACCTCCTGAGGTAACTGGTTCCACTGTCGTACTGCTGTAAGAGTTAGAAAGCTTTTCCTGACATTCAATCAAAATCAGACTTCCTGTAACTTGAGCCCATTGTTGTGTGTCCTGCTCTCTGGGAATACTCAGAAGTGGTTTACCCTTCCCTTCCTCTTTTTCCAGGATAATCAAAGTCCCAATTTCTGGCTCTGCAGCCAGATACCTAAACCACTGAGCTATCCAGCCAGCATGTATAAATATCAAAGACATGTATTTGCACGCTTCAAGTCTAAGGAAGTAGATTTTGATCTACAGTTCCGGCCACAGGAAGGATGTTGCAACATCCTTGAATTGTGAAACCGGCTTTGCCCTTTATTCGGTTCGGGAGGACGTAAGCCAGCTCTGGCCACATGACAAAAAGGAGGAGGCTAGTGTTGTCTTAAAAGAACTCTAGCCCCCAAAGTGTCCTCCTTCTCGTTCAGGCACCCACCCACCCGCCGTCTTCCTAGTGTAATTTATGGTTGCCTTTATGGGGCCGGATAGGAATTTTTGACCTCTATCCTGATTGGCTATGGATGGAGGGATTTTCCGCCTATCCCACACTAGAGAAGGGTTGTTGGCATTTGTTTGGTGGTTATTCTTGGTCACACTGGTGGGTAATGCGGGAAAAAACTGGTTGTCTTGGTGTGTCCCTTTGATAATTATAGTAAGCCAACAGCGCATCCAACCTCCCGGCTCTTCAGATTGTGCGATTACAGGGCTGACGCCGGGAAGATGCGCTGGGCCACTTTTGGACCGACAGTCATCAAATAAAGATGGTTCAAGGTCTGGAGTATTTAATAGAGGCCGGCCGGGTTGCTGATGTTGTCAAGACAGCTGGAACCTGGGGCCTGGGACGCGCCCATTGACTGATAAGGGTATCATGGATGCCTGCATTTCTTTCTCTGCACTACCGCAGGCCCCCTCAATTTATCTATAATCAGAATTGAGTTAATAAAGTGTGGCCCGTATTTAATCCATATCACTGTCTTGCATCTTCATTTTGGGACCTGGGAGGGCAAAAAAGCTCATAATTGTTGTGGGTTTTTCGGGCTCTTTGGCCATGTTCTGAAGGTTGTTCTTCCTAATGTTTCGCTCATATTGAACGATTAAGTCTTTGAAGTTCTACTGTGTTTTACCCCCTGCCCCGCCCAGCCTGCTTTTCTTCTGTCAACATATTAAAGCTACTTCTTAGGAAATGACCTTAAATAAATAACAAATGCTATTTTGATCTTCCATTTTTGTTTCCTTCCTTCCTTTCTGTGTCATTCTGCCTGCCTATCTGCCTCTGCTCCTTGAAAATAAAAGTTTTTCACTTCTTTGACAACCCTATTTTCTCCTTTCTTTCCTTAATGAAGGGTGAATCAGTCCACAAAACCTTGATGTCTCAATTAGAGATGGGGATTTTGGCGAGTCATCCCGCTTTGAGAGTCAACAAAAGTTGACAACTCACAAAGCACAAAGTTGCCCCCATGAAGTGACGAATAACATATTTGTCTATTCATGGGGGGGGTGTATTTAAAAAACAGCCCACACCCTCTCAGCTGCCACGACCTCCCCGCTACCACCACCACCCCACTGCTACCCCCCACCGGGTGGATGTGGGGGTGAGTGGCTACCTATTGGACCACTGATCAACTGGACAGTGACCAGTAGACAGAGTGTTTTTTTTAAAAAAATGAAAGATGAATAGAAATGGGAAAATATTCATCGATCCATATTTGTTGAGACTTAAAACTGGATGAATACGGATTGACGAATATTTAACGAATTGGCTATTTTCATCGAAAAAGCCGGTCCGTTTTTAATATTTGTCCCCATCTCTAGTCTCAATACATAAAGCATATGACTGTCGCATCATCTCATTCCCAGTGAGAGAGGATCATTATGTTCTGGCAGTGAGATTTCTCTAATTTAAGATTTTTCTCTGTTTATGATTCATAAACAGATTCAAAATCTTAGAATGAATCATTGGAAGGGGTCTATAAGGTCCGCATAGCGATGTGTTTTTCAGATGGTAAAACATCACTTTGCGATGATTGGTAAGCGTTTCGCTTACCTATTTTCGCATAGTGATGTTTTAAGAACAGCTGATAGGCAGTTCCAAAATGGCCGCCAGGTAAATAAAATGGCCGCCCACTGTGTTTTTGCCCGGATTCCTCGCTTACCGGGCAGCAAAAATGGTGGCTGCATGGAGGATTTCACAGAACGGTGAGTTTACAGCCCATAGGAATACATTAAACATGTTTTAATGCATTCCTATGGGCTTCTTTGTCCCGCATAGCGATGAATCCGTATAGCGACGATTTTTCTGGAACGGATTATCGTTGCTTCATATATCATATATCCTTCATGAAGCCATCTGTAGCAAACAGCCCCACCCTCACCTGTCCATCACAGCTGAACAGTGGAGAAGGAGCCAATGAGAGGATGGAAGGCGGAGCCAAGGGTGGAGGGGGCTAGATATAACGGCTGGTGTATGGAGTCTGAGGGAGAGATTCTGGTAGTGAGAAACAGTGTGAAACTTAAAAGTGAACTAAGAGTGAGTTAGAGATTTGTGAGAACGATGAATGGAATAGAGATCTAAAAGAGGTTTAGAGTTACAGTAGTTTTGATTCAAATACTAGTGATTATCAACCTGTGATTTACATATTGACTATTTAATCATATATTAACTTCCCTGATCTAACAAATGCCTGAAGTTTTAAAAGCCCACATGTCTCAATGATTAACTGGTATTAAAGCAGTAATACCTGGTGGCAGCGAAGAAAGAAGAAGAGCGAGAACCTCATGAAGACCTGGGGGGATAAGGGCTTCAGAGGATATCGCCACATCATCCTTCCTTGGTTTCAGTTTCTCCTGGTCTGAATAGGCTCATTAGATGAACAAAAGACGGGGAGGGGAGTGAAAAATGCCACTTCTGCAGTCCTTCTCCACCCATTGTCATGGGTCATTAACAGTCATAAACAGTGGTCTTTCTGGTGGGTGCGGTCCTGATCTTTCTGGGGGTGGATGAAAGGGCAGCATGATAAATAGGAGGTGGATTGCATCTGAGGCCTCCACCCCTGTTGAGTGAAGGATCTTCTACATGCACATTTATGGCCTCCCTGACCCCTCTCTCAGGGACGTGGTGGCGCTGCAGGCTAAACCGCAGAAGCCTGTGCTGCAGGGTCAGAAGACCAAGCAGTCGTAAGATCGAATCCACGCAACGGAGTGAGCTCCCGTCGCTCGTCCCAGCTCCTGCTAACCTAGCAGTTCGAAAGCATGCAAATGCAAGTAGATAAATAGGGACCACTTCGGTGGGAAGGTAACAGCGTTCCGTGTCTAAGTCGCACTGGCCATGTGACAACGGAAGATTGTCTTCGACAAACGCTGGCTCTATGGCTTAGAAACGGGGATGAGCACCGCCCCCTAGAGTCGAACACAACTGGACAAAAATTGTCAAGGGGAACCTTTACCTTTACCGACCCCTCTCTCAAATCACCTATCCTGTCAGTCCAAAATGAGTACCTCTTGGTCATCAAATGAGTTCCTTTGTCCTTCAAATGAAGGAACACTGCAGATTGTGGTCCTGAGCCCTTGCTCCTTCTATGCTGGCCCATTCTCCTGTTTAGTGGCTGTTTGGTCTCTCCCACGTAGAGCTCCAAACACTCCTCCTTGGAAGTGAAGCCAATATATCACGGTTCTCTATCAACTCTCCTCAGACTGAAGACGCTACTTGAATCAGTAGCAAAACATTTCACCCTAATAAGAGAGAAATCCTGTTGCCATGACTCTTCCTATCTTCCCTCAGTCTTCTTTTCTCAAGGTGAAACATGCTCACTTCTTTCAATCTTTCCTCCTAAAGCTTGGTTTCCAGTCCCCTGAGTATCCTTGTTGCCCTCCTCTGAATTTCCTCCAGTTTGTTCGCATTGTTCTTTTCCTCTGAGAAATCTTACAGGAAATCTTGAAGGATTCCCCATGGTCAGGAAGGAAACACAAATACGCACAGAATTGTTACAATTCCTGATTTCATTCTTGCAGTGAGAGCAGGGAAGTTTGAAAGTTTTCTCCCTTTTGAGTGTGAGTACAAAAGTTTTTCTGCATTGTATTTTTTAATTTTATTTTCCATTTTCGATGCTTTTTAAAGAAACAGAGTCACATACATTTTTATATAACACAACACTTTGTACAGAGCATGAAAATGTGTTTAAGAGCTCAATCTTTTATTTATCTTTTAAAATTGCAACATCTTTTCATTGTTTCCATGCAGTCTTTCTTCTGTACTGCCAAAATATTTTAGAAGCCAAACGGTAAGACTCTTGAGGAATGGATAGGTGATGAAGCAAGGAATGGCTCTTTCTATGTCTCCATTTTCCTAATTGTTCATGTATTTGCTGAAAGAAAGCAGAATTGTTTAGAAAGACATTAGTTGCCTAGACTAAAAGAATACCTCTGGCTGTAGATGAGTTTTCATTCTGTTTCTACAATACAGTGGGACCCCTATATCCACAGGATCTGTATCCACTTATTCATTTTTCCAGTCTGAAAATATTAAAAATGTTAAAAGAAAACTCTGAGAAATATATATTTCTTAAGATGAAGTTTCTAGAATTAGCCACTAGAGGGAGTCAGAGACCATGCTACATATAGCGTTCTTGGGAGAAATATATCTCTGTGATATCGTTAACAGGACTGGCCACTAGGGGGAGCCAGAGATTTTGCTGTGTATAGCAGTGGTCCCCAACCTTGGGCCTCCAGATGTTCTTGGACTACAACTCCCAGAAGCCTACACCACCACCTCTTCTGGCCAGGATTTCTGGGAGTTGAAGTCCAAGAACATCTGGAGGCCCAAGGTGGACCACTGGTGTATAGTGTTCACTATTAAAATAGTAATTGCTATAATCTGCATTTTTCAGCATCTGTGGGTGAAGGACTTAGACTGGATCTCCTGTGGATACAGGGATCCAACTGTGTTCACAATGTTTAAAAATGAGTGTGTTCTGACTTATGTCCACATCAGTTTTGTTTTTATTTAAGGTCTGGGTGGAAATGCAAACCCATTTTTTAATTTTTCCAAAATACCTATATGAATTTTTGCACATATTTTTTACAGAAACATCGCTTCACAAATTGTGAGGAAATGTGATAACGGAGGGATAAGCAAGGTTCAAGTTTGTGTATTGATTTGGGGGGAAATGAACTTGATCATTTTATGTTAAAATGTAAACCAAACAAAATCTATCTCCCATATCTCATTTCCTAGTACTCTAGCATCATGACTAGAGATGAGAGTATTCATATTTGAAGATTAGCCACTCCTGGCTGGAGGCGGGATGACAAGTCTCTCTGCCAGGTTGCACTGTGGCTTATCCACTGTGGAGCACAGTGCAATAAGAAGATTCTGCTGCACCCACAGCAGTGGCCAAACGGCGAGTGGATGGTCCAGATGCTGGGAGATATTTGCATTCATCTACGAATATGAACACCCCCATCTCTGATCATGACACAATTTGTTTCATTGTCAATTGGTTGCAGTTTGTTATACAGTGGTGCCTCGCTAGACGATGATAATCCGTTCCAACGAAATCATTGTCTAGCGAAAAGCATTTCCCCATTGTAATGCATTGAAACCTGTTAAACGCGTTCCAATGGGGAAGAATTGTCATTGTCTAGCGAAGATCGGCTATAGGAGAGCCGCTTTGCGAACCCCCGATCAGCTGTTTAAATAGCTGTCTTGCGAAGCTTAGATCCCGAAAACACCCGTTTTGCGAGTGTGGAGGGAGCTGTCAAAATTGTTGTCTAGCGAAAATTGGTTTGTGAAGCAGGGACCAAACATTGTCCGGTGAAATTCCCCCATAGGAATCACTGTTTTGCGAATCACTATAGTGATTGCAGAAAGTCAATGTCTAGCGAAAAAACTGTCATGCGGGGTAACTGCCTAGCGAGGCACCACTGCACTATTATTAAATACAGTGCCTCCATGAAACTGAAAATCCTGGAAAGCCATATTTCCCAATCTGTGTCTATCAGGCCGTCGCCTTTTCAGACAGCTTCTCTCTTATGAAATCAGCAAATCTCCACTGAGACATTCCCACCAAGTCATTACTCTAGTGTAATTTTTTACATCAAACAACAGGGTTTTGGCCGTTGAAAGATAATATGCCCTAGTGGCTAAGAGCAGCCGTTCCCTGAGTTGATCTTGGCAATTTTTAAAACATTCAGGTGTTTTGCTCCATTTCCCTGTTCAGAAAAGTGTAATAGTAGGATCAGCCGGATGCCAATATTGAATGCTACTGTGTTACCCCGAAAATGAGACAGGGTCTTATATTAATTTTTGCTCCAAAAAACGCATTAGGGCTTATTTTCAGGGGATGTTTCATTTTACACTCATATCACCTTCTGGTTGCTGCACAAGGGTGAAGGGCGGGGTTTCACTTAGCTAAGGTTTATTTTGGGGGTAGGGCTTATATTTCAAGCATCCTGAAAAATCAGACTAGGGCTTATTTTCAGGTTAGGTCTTATTTATGGGGAAACAGGGTATATAGTGCAAGGTCTTTGGCTCCCTCTAGTGGCTAGTTCTGATAAATGTGCCCTGGAAATACATATAGCTACCGCATTTTTCCATGTATAAGATGATATTTTTGTCTAAAATCTTTAGACTAAGAATTGAGGGTTGTCTTATACATGGAAGTAAGCTGAGGAGAGAACAAAATAGCACATATTTATTTATGTATTTATTTATGTATTTATGTATTTATGTATTTATGTATTTATGTATTTATTTTATTTTATTTTATTTTATTTTATTTTATTTTATTTAACTTATATGCCGACCACACTACCCAAAGGTCTCTGGGCAGCTTACAACAATTAAAATAAAATAAAAAAGATAAAACAATTAAAATACAATTAAAATATATACAGTACTCTAAAAATTGCCATAAGGACCCACAGTTGATATTATTTCAATTAAAAGCCTTCTGGAAGAGGAAGGTTTTGACCTGGCGCTGAAATGTCATCAATGTTGGCGCCAGACGAATCTCAGTTGGGAGGGCGTTCCATAGTCTGGGGGCAGCTGCCGAAAAGGCCCTTTGTCTACAAGCCATTCCTCTTACCTCCTTGAGGGATGGCTCTTTCAAAAGGGCCCCCTGGCTAGATCTTAACTGCCGGGTAGGTTCATATGGAAAGAGGTATCCAGGGCCCAAGCCGTTTAGAGGTTTATATGTCAAAACAAGCACTTTGAACTGGGCCCAGGCAGCAACTGGTAACCAATGTAAATTAAACAGAATCGGCTTGATGTGTTCTCTAGCGGCCCCACCACTCACCAGCTGCACAGCTCGATTCTGGGCCAGCTGCAGTCGCCAGACCATCTTCAAAGGCAGCCCTACATGGAGCATTCCAGTAATCTATGTGAGATGTTGCCAGTGCGCGTATAACTGTCATGAGACTCTGCTCGTCCAGGTAGGGCCGTAGCTGGTACAATTTCCGCAGCTGAAGGAAGGCGCCCCTGGCCACCGAGTCCACCTGGGCTTCCAGTGTTAGACTGCGGTCCTGGAGCACCCCCAGGCTGCGGGCCCTGTCCCTTAGGGGGGTGTTACACCATTCAGGGCAGGGAGATGGCCCTCCAACCTGTCCGGCGAAGCACTCACTAACAGCACTTCTGTCTTGTCTGGATTAAGTTTCAATTTATTAACCCTCATCCAGTCCATTATCAGGTCCAGACACAAGTTCAGCACAGAAACCGCCTCACCTGGATTGGTGGAAAACAAGAGGTAGAGCTGAGTGTCATCAGCATATTGCTGGCTCCTCAGCCCAAACCTCCTGATGACCTCTCCCAGCGGTTTCATGTAGATGTTAAACAGCATGGGGGACAGTATTGAGCCCTGGGGAACACCATGGCATAAACGCCGTGGACAGAGCAACTGTTCCCCAGCACCACTCTCTGGACACAGTCAGCTAGTTAAGGAGTGGAAAACTCTGGAGAACTTGAAGCTATTCTGTTCTGTGAATCCTTGCCCTTCTCCTGTGCAACTAGAGAAATTTAACTAAAAATTCAAAACTGCAGCAATGACTCCCATTCTCTCTTTTCATTGAAGCGAACTGCAAACTGATCACAAGTGGAAGATCACTGTTTCTCCTTCTCTGGCATATATAGCACTGTATTTTACCTCTTACAGCAAGGCTGTCCAGCAGCACATTGTCCAAGAACATGGAAGGCCTCCCCACACTCTCTGGCAGTACAAAACCCTTTGGCACCTTGACACTGAGTAGGGCTTGTCACGTAACCGGCGTCTCCTGTGGATGGGAAAAGGCCATCGATCAGTAAGCAACAGGAATATTACAAACGACAAAACCTCAACATTTGCTACTGGAATCAAACTTTTGTATTTTTCAACCACAGTTCATATCATAAATCAGCAACATTTTAAAAAGTTTTTTTAAGTGTTTTCCCCTTTGTTTTCCTCTCTTCCACTTTTTCCCTGATTGTAGATATTGTTGACCTTTTATTTACAACCGTTCATTGTGTCTGTATTTTGATTGTTGAGTGGGGGACTTTTCCTAGCTGGGATAATCGTCTGTCCAAAACTAACCAATTCTTTCTTCCAGTTTTTGAAATTCAAAGAGAGCACTGCCTCTCTGCTGAGTGTGCTATCCCTCTCTTTTGTTGATTGGCTGCAGTTGTTTGTTGTTGATCTATTCAGTTGGTTGCTACTCTGTGTGCAGTAAAGTCAGTAATTTGTAGCAATTGTAAGTAAAGAAACTTTTTTTATTCTTTCTCTTACAAATCTCTCAGGGTGAGTTATTGAGATTTTGGGTGGCAGTTAATGAAAAGGGGTGAACTCTGAGGAACTTGTAGCTATTCTTCTCTGTGGATCTCTGTACTTCTACTGTGTAGAAAAAAGTGAATTTTACCAACAATTCAGTTTTCTAGTCCTTGGGCAAAGTGAGTCTACTTTTGGCCTTGGGTCACTCTTCTGAAAATGATTTTGGGAAAGAATGTCCCATCTCTCTTTGGGTGTTCGTAGGTACTGGCTGAAAGATATGCCTGCATAGTTTATGGGGAGTCACATGGAGGAAGTCCACAAGTTTGATTGTACAACCACTTGCTCAAGTAACTGTGCAACCACTGCACAATTTGGCCACACAACTGAGTGTGCTCTGACTGCCCACTGACTGAGCAGTTGAACATACCATTGACTGCAGAATTGTGCCCATGGAACCACTCTCAGAATATGTCTTCTGGCTTGGTGCACATACAATGGACCCTCTTCTTACAGAATTAATCTGTATTGGAACGGTGGCTGCAGGTCGAAAAGTTTGTAGGCTGAGTCTCCATTGACCTACAATGCATTGAAAACCTACCTGGACGAACGGAGTCTCATGACAGTTATACGCGCGGCCAGAAAAGTCTGTAGCTCGAAAAGTCTGTAAGTCGAGCCGTCTGTAAGTCGAGGGTCCACTGTATTGCAATGAGTTGTGCAGCTTCCCAACTCCTCTACTCAGCGCTGGTTAAGCCTCATCTAGAGTACTGTGTCCAGTTCTAGACACCACACTTTAAGAAGGATGCCAAAAAACTGGAAAAAGTTCAGAGGAGGGTGACGAGGAGGATCAGGGGGCTGGAAACCAAGCCTTCTGAGGAAAGGCTGAAAGAATTGAGCCTGTTTAGACTTGAGAAAAGAAGGCTATGATAACCCTTTTCAAATACTTGAAAGGCTGTCATTCATAGGAGGGGCAGGATCTGTTTTCGGTCATCCCAGAGTGCAGGACATGTAATCATGGGCTCAAGCTACAGGGAAACCAGATTTAGGCTGAATCTCAAGAAAAACCTCTTGATACAGGGGTTGGACTCAATGACCTTATAGGCTCCTTTCAACTCCATTATTTTATGATTCTATGATTTGGCCCTTAAAAGGCTAGATCTCAATGCTTCCATACTCAACCTAATACACATCTGTTGTTGTTTAGTTGTTAGGTCATGTCCGACTCTTCGTGACCCCATGGACCAGAGTACACCAGGCTCTCCTGCCTTTCACTGCCTCCCGGAGTTGGGCCAAATTCATGCTGGTCGCTTTGATGACACTGTCCAGCCATCTCGAACTCTGTCGTCCCCTTCTCCTCTTGCCTTCACACTTTCCAGGGAGTCTTCTCTTCTCATGAGATGGCCAAAGTCTTGGAGCCTCAGCTTCAAGATCTGTCCTTCCAGTGAGCACTCAGGGTTGATTTCCTTCAAGATGGATAGATTTGTTCTCCTTGCAGTCCAAGGGACTCTCAAGAGTCTCCTCCAGCATCACAATTCAAAGGCATCCATTCTTCAGTGGTCAGCCTTCTTTATGGTCCAGCACTCACTCCCATACATCGCTACTGGAAAAACCATAGCTCTGACTATGTGGACCTTTGTTGGCAAGGTGATGTCTCTGCTTTTTAAGATGCTGTCTAGGTTTGTCATTGCTTTCTTCCCAAGAAATGCAAATACAAATGCTGTATTTTCTTCATAGTAAATCAGGCTGTATACACGAGCAATCTCAAAACACCCCTAGATTTTGGTATCTAATGTGAGTGCATCTAAACATTCAGAACAGCATAAGATAATAAAACAAGAAGAACCAAGTCATAAAATAAGCATTCTCCTATGTGTCAAGTTGAGAACTTCACTTGAAGAGCTTGCGAAGCAGGCAGTGAGTTCCATCATTCCATGGATCAATCACAAATTTGGCAGTCCCATAAGATATACATGAATCTGTGCCAGTGGGCAGAAATAAAACTTTGCATAATGGGGAACTGTTCTTGATCCTGGTTGTTAGGAGTTTAAGATATTGATCTATCAAATCTGTATGCAGAGGGTGTACTGTTAGAAAAATGTACCATGTTTTCCATTTTAGAACATCCTGGTGGGAAATGTCTGCCTGTACCATGTTGGTCTATGTAACACCCCTGAATCCCTTTCAACTGCAGTGAGTTAAATCTGCAATTAGTAAGCAGTTGTCAGCTTGTGTGAGCTAATAAGGGACAACTATGGAGGCACCTCTCAGTCATATTCAATCATGTTAATGCTGAATTAGGTTCACCGTTGATTCCCACAGAAGCTCTTTGTCTTGAACACACACACCAAAGGCACATGCAAAGACCAACACTTTTTGCAGTGTAAACCTGTATTCTGCATTATCCAAGTTGAGATCCAGCCTTCAGATTGGCTCAAATTCTATGCACTGGTTGGATCTACTTTCCCCACATGACTATCAACTCCATGCTAAATTGAACATTGTACAGCTGCACTTTGAAACAAGAGAGGAAATATTTAAAAAAATTAAAATAAAATATTTATGAATATTTTTATAAATTAAATATTAAAATGTTAATACTCAAATTTCTGATGCCCCGGAATACTTCAATCTTGAATTTGTTCTCAGGAAAAAGGAAGGAAGGAAGGAAGGAAGGAAGGAAGGAAGGAAGGAAGGAAGGAAGGAAGGAAGGAAGGAAGGAAGGAAGGAAGGAAGAAAGAAAGAAAGAAAGAAAGAAAGAAAGAAAGAAAGGGAGGAGAAGAAGGAAGGAAGCAGACAAGCAGGAAGGAAGGAAGGAAGGAAGGAAGGAAGGAAGGAAGGAAGGAAGGAAGGAAGGAAGGAAGGAAGGAAGGAAGGAAGGAAGGAAGGAAGGAAGAAAGAAAGAAAGAAAGAAAGAAAGAAAGAAAGAAAGGGAGAAGAAGAAGGAAGGAAGGAAGCAGACAAGCAGGAAGGAAGGAAGGAAGGAAGGAAGGAAGGAAGGAAGGAAGGAAGGAAGGAAGGAAGGAAGGAAGGAAGGAAGAAAGAAAGAAAGAAAGAAAGAAAGAAAGAAAGAAAGAAAGAAAGAAAGAAAGAAAGAAAGAAAGAAAGAAAGAAAGAAAGAAAGGGAGGAGAAGAAGGAAGGAAGCAGACAAGCAGGAAGGAAGGAAGGAAGGAAGGAAGGAAGGAAGGAAGGAAGGAAGGAAGGAAGAAAGAAAGAAAGAAAGAAAGAAAGAAAGAAAGAAAGAAAGGGAGAAGAAGAAGGAAGGAAGCAGACAAGCAGAAAGGAAGGAAGGAAGGAAGGAAGGAAGGAAGGAAGGAAGGAAGGAAGGAAGGAAGAAAGAAAGAAAGAAAGAAAGAAAGAAAGAAAGAAAGAAAGAAAGAAAGAAAGAAAGAAAGAAAGAAAGAAAGAAAGAAAGAAAGAAAGAAAGAAAGAAAGAAAGAAAGAAAGAAAGAAAGAAAGAAAGAGGGTTTGGAATCTGGAATCTGGAATAAACATTCTCTGTTTTGATTACTTCTGTGTTAAGTCCTGCAGTACAGATTCATTGTTCCAGACCGTCTCCATTGTAATTAGTTGGTGCACAATATAATTGACTCATCAAGTAACAGAACTCAAGTCCCCACTAAGCCAAATGAAGCACCAGCAGATCAATACATAGTAATCAGGAATCAAAAAAGTGTGGATGATCTTGGTCTCCAGTGATATGTCCTTACGGTTGACAACCTTTTCCATCAATAAATAATAACATAAAATTAGATTCCTTGTTTACCTCCTGTTCAGAGAACAATCTTTTAGTCCCCTCAGAGTCTGGAAAATTTATTCTCAGACTCTACGGTGAGCAGCCATTCATGATACGGAAGTCTAGATCTGTGACCCTCCAGAAATTCCTCCTTTGAAGACCAGAAGACACAATGAAACTACGCATTAAAAACTTCGGGGGACCAAGGTAAGTCTGCATCCAGGTAAATCTCTCCAAAGCAGGCATTCACAAAACACTCCACTCATAAAATACAATTTAATAACATTTTTATCTCTCTCTTCAACTGGAAAAGTCAAAGAAGATAGTTGGCTCCCTCTGGTTTATACTCCAACCCTAGTAGGTTAGTTCACTTATTTTAGACCACAGATGCTGTTCTTTTATCACATATATAAGGCAGACATCCTAGATCCTTGTTCCCCTTCATTTACAAATGTTATATTTACCAGGATCAGACAACAGCATCCATAACATAACAGCCACACAAAGGTAAGGCATCTTCATGACCATCGTTTGATGGAAAGTCAACCAGTGTTGAAAAAGAAGGATCCCAATCTCGAATGACAACAGAAGTTGAAACGTTGGGTCTTTTGACCAGAGGTGCGATAAAAGATGCAGTTTTATATTGGGCGGAAATGTGGAGGTGGTAGTTCTTGAATCAAATGACCTCTTGAAAAGAGTTTGTCTGTGCAAGAGAGAAGGAGGATTAGGCAGGGCTTTCAGCTTAGTACATTGTGAAACTCAGAGGAGGGCCAAGGTGGTGATCTGTAGGAGTCTTTGATTCGCTTCACATGCCGATCCCACTTGGAACCACTCAAAGATGAATGTGTTCAAGTAGGTGTGTGGCTTAAACCTTGTGAAGCAGGATGCACATTTTAATTTACCCCAAGTCACATGTTGTCGTAGAATCCAGACACAGCTAGACCTCCGGTGTAGACCATTTATTTACCACGGTCGCTGGAAGAGTAGTAAACAAAATCCCCATATTTTAACCGCTTCCCTCGTATTCTATTTTGCAAAATAAATAAAAAACGGAATCCAAAGTGGTTCCAACTGATTTACTCCTGGTTGTCATAGGGACACTCTTTTTTTGGTCCCATATAATGTCATGCATTACGACAACCTAGCATGGCGAATCCTCTCTTTGAGGAATTGCAGCCAGTAAAGTACATTAATTGTTGCCTTAGTTTACTAACAATATATTTCAGACTTTCCATCACTTATTGTCAGAGCTGGACAAAGTTTGGTCCCCAAAAGCCAAAAGCAGGCTGTATACATTCCGAGATGCCCAAGCTCATCACATATTTTGCTGTGAAAAATTGCACAGAAAGTCACCTTCTGACCTCTAGGTGGTGTGGGAGGGAATTTTTTTGATATGATTGACCCACTGAGATCCTTGGCATCTAGAAACTACATATTGTTTTGTCTAGTTTTCTTAAGGAACACTAAAGGGTGTGAAGGAGGTTTCATTCAGCCTAAGCAGAAGAAATAAGAGTAACAGAAGACTTCCCTATAATCAACGGTTTCATGAAGGGGACTGAGGAAGGATCAGAAAGGGATCAAACTAAATGGACTAGCCAGCTAAGCATGTTCTTTTTCATGCTGGCTGCTGTACCAGTTGAACTCCCCAGCATGTGACTCCTATAACCAGCTACTCCCGGAGAATGGACTCAGAGCTCAGTGGTCGGCTGCCTGGCCCAGCAATCATTCCTACACCCCTTTTTTTTCTAGATCACCTCGTGTTTCCTAGGGAATTGACGGAGTGGTGCCAAGTTGTCTGGCTAGGATCAACATGCCCAGAACCAAGCATACAGTCACCCAAGTTGATCATGGTTCAGCGTTATATTTCGTTCTAGGCAGGGACAATTCCCAGAAGCATCTCAAAATGGCCCATTTCATTGGGGGGCCCCTTCGTTTCGTGCCCATCTCTATCCATGAGGTAATCCCATCCTCCAGAACTGGTCATCCTCCCATCAGAAATGAGGGTTGGAGAGCTTCTTGAAAGGGAAAGCTACTTGAATGTCACGTCCTTTTTGGTAAAGCCTGAGACACAGATATATTTTGACGAAAGCAAAGCTGTGTGGCTTCCTTTCCAAGTCAATCGTGCTTCGTCTAGGCTTCCCAAAGGTTGTTTCTCATGTTTTGTTCCACATGAGGTACTTCAGTCTTGTAATTAAGCTGCTGATCTGTAGATACCCCCTAGAGCCTCACCTGCATCTCAGCTTCTTTGGTCCTCTAACGCCTTTGAACTCCAGAACTCCCCGTTCGCGTGTCCAATATTAAAGGATGATGGGAAATGAGGTCCAAAAAAAGGTGAAGGACGAAAGGTTGAAAACTACAACTCATGAAGTTCAATGTAACTCTTTGGGGAAAGTTTTCAGGACAATTCCTGACAGATCTTTTTTTTTAATTGCTCCTAAGCTTATTAAAATAAGAGGTTATACAGTATACCATAACGATTCCAAATAAGCTCTTTGTGAGGCAAAGCGCAGACGTGACTCAAAGCAGGATACAAAATGCAGACATTTTCTAAAGCTTGGAAATAAAATTGAACCTCACTGAATTTTTCCCAAAGAACCTACTGGAGCTCATGTCTGCAGGAAATGCATAGATCTGAAATATTTCCTCTTCTTCAAACATCAATTAACTAATTCATTCATTCATTCTCCAATGACTTTCAAGTTTAGAAACTCAGGTTCTAACCTTTCATTGTAGCCAAAGTCAAGCAAATAATTCACCCTATGAATGTCATGCAGGTCTTTCTCCAGGGGAACTGCCCTCAAGTTTGGACCCTGGGGTATCAAGAAATAGGATGCCGTTAACCTGACAATGCTCTGGCCTAGAATTCTGCTCTTAGAATGCTCTGGCTGGTGTCCTCTAATGGGCATGGTGAAGATCCTTTTCAAGTTACCAAGGCCTTGGGCTGTAAGCAATGGCTTCATGCTCACCACCTTTTGATCTGTACTTTTCCCCATTCCTTCTCTTGGTGTCTCTTTTTCATTTTGCCTAATTACAACTTTATATATTGCTTGATTGTATTGCTTTTGCAAGCCTCAGGGCCCTTTTCTGAAAAAAAAGGGGGACGTAAATAGTCTTCAAAACAAATAAACACAAAACACCAGGTCTTCTACAGCACACAGTGGTCTTTATGTGCGCCAGCCCACCGACACCATTTTCATGAAGTCTAACGGAGTGGACAATTGTGAATGTTTGCTTGTGAGCATTCCGACTTCAGAACCGGCAAGAAGAAGTTATAATGTCGCACCTCCCGATTCTGTAATTAAAAGGCCATGGGCAGCTGAATCCTAGAACACACACTCCAATCCTCCTTAAACACTCCCTCTTCCTGGTAGTTTTTCTGACACCTTCTGTAAAAAGAGAAAAGAAATCAGTGACAAAGAAGCAGCAATGGAACTTGATTTCAACAGCATGTTCCGATCATCCTGCACACTAGATCCACTGTATCTATGCAGGATCGGTTCCAAGCCCCCCTTCCTGCAGATGCTGAAAAACATGGAATGCTATTTTAATACTGAATGCTATCCATAACATCATCTCTGCCTCCCTCCAGTGGGCATTCTGGTAGTTTGATTCTCTCTCTCTCTCTCTCTCTCTCTCTCTCTCTCTCTCTCTCTGTGTGTGTGTGTGTGTGTGTGTGTGTGTGCCCCGCGTGTGTGTGAGTGAGTGATTTGTGTGTGTGTGTGTGTGAGAGAGAGAGAGAGAGAGAAAGAGAGAGAGGGGGGGAGAGAGAGGGAGGAGTGAAGGATGGTGTGTTTTGGAGTGTACTGTATATGGATATTTTTTTGGTGATACAAAAATGAGTGTACAAACTCATTTTTGTATGACCTAGCAGGACCACCTTCCAAACAGAGGAGTCCTGGAAGGAACTGGAATTGTTAGCATGAATACCTTCCTGAAATAGCGACGTCTACATTGGCTTGGGTATGTCGTGAGAATGGCTGATGGTTGGATTCCTAAAGATCTCCTGTGTGGAGAATTAGTGCAGGGAAATCGCCCAAGAGGGTGACCACAGCTGCCATAAAGGAGATCTGCAAGCGGGATCTGAAGGCCTTAGGAATGGACCTCAACAGATGGGAAACCCTGACATCTGAGCCTTCAGCGTGGAGGCAGGCATTGCATTACGGCCTCTCCCAATTTGAAGAGACCCTTGTCCAGCAGGCCAAGGCAAAGAGGCAGTCCCGAATCCAGCCAAACCAGGGAGCTGGACAGGAGACAGATTGAATTTGTCTTCAGTGTAGAAGGGATTGTCACTCTCAAATTGGCCTTCTTAGCCACACTAGATGCTGTTCCATGCCTCTATTCAGAGCACATTACCATAGTCTCTTGACACTGAAGGATGCCTACTCATACTAACTCAGTGTTTTGGTCTGAAGGAAGCTTAGTAAACACAATGAAGTTTTCTCCAGCATCCTGTTCTCTAGTAAGTTGGAGTCTTCTGCCCAACATGGGAGCCAGACCTGTATCTGAACCTCATTTGGGCCTTTTCCTGGCTTTCCCCCCCTTTGTGTTCCTGATATTAACGGAGGTGTCCTCAGGATAGGGTATGGATAACACCTGGAAGCAATGGAGGCTGAATTATTGGGTTTTCGGCTCATATGGAGAGCCTCCCTTTAGGGAGGACCGATTCTTCTTTGGACACATCCTTCTCCACTCCTCACTAAGAATGTCATCAAGAACCACATGTAATGACAGAATAAGGCTTCTGTTTTCAAACTGTTTATCTTCTCCATCCAATGGGAGAAAGGCTGAGACTGTTGTCAGGAACCAAGTAAGTAATAAGTAGAGATGGACACAAAACACTGAATTGGGTTTGTTTATCAGACAAAGCTGAGGTTCCAATACTTTGTCCATCTCATGAGAAGACTCCCTGGAAAAGCCCCTGATGTTAGGAAAGTGTGAAGGAAAGAGGAGAAGGGGACGACCGAGGATGAGATAGTTGGACAGTGTCACCGAAGCTACCAACATGAATTTGATTCAACTCCAGGAGGCAGTAGAAAACAGGAGGGCCTGGCGTGCTCTGGTCCATGGGGTCACGAAAGGCAGGACATGACTAAATGACTAAACAACAACAAAATCAGATGAACAAGTGTTCAGTCTTCACAGCCCCACCTGGAAAGCTGGGGCATAGAATTTGAGGAACAAAAATAGAAACTTTTTAATTAGCAAAAATTGTATCCTGCTGGTCACCAGTCTTCCACAGGCAAAACAGCATTTTAATCACAGTAATATAATGGAAATCCCAATCATTGGTGCCTATCATACGTGAGCTAAACTTGGGTGGGTATCCTTCTGATTGAAAAACACAGAGATTAGTCCAAAAGAGGCAAATCAAAAGCACAGTTGTTCCAAGGATGTGGCAGAGGTTTGGCACAAGGAGTGCTTCTAAAACGTTCTTCGTCCAGCAAATTGTGTTGTATCTGTGGAACTGATGACTTACTTGCTGCGTTCTAGAGGTGTTGGCCCAAAAGCCCCCTCAATCCATGCCAACATTCTTGATGAAAGCAATCTCAGTGAGATAGTGAACGAACATATATTCTCCTGTTTAGCTGTTCCAAATCCAGAATAGGAAACTTGAATTCTCATTTCATTAATGCTTATGAGGTGCCACAGAAGAAATATCTGAGTGGGAACAGTGGGATGATTAAAGATGTGGTGTCCAGTAACAAATTTTAGCATTTGCTACTATTCAAACACATCATGAATCCTCACACTTTTCCCACCCAGAGTATTTTAGTATGCCTTGGCACATAACCAGTGCTTTGGTAGCTAGCAGCAAGTTGCTGTAATTACGTACTTTGTTTTCTGTGGTCATGTAATTTGTTTTTCCTTGTTTACAAATACCTTTGTTTTTAATTTCATGAAGAAGAACATAACTCACCTGAACGATGGAACAATGAAACGAAAATGATGGCGAAGAGAAAATAGGTCTTCATAGTTCCAAATCAGATGGTGTCCCATCAATCATGGAATCAGAAAAGGTCCAGAGATAATAAATGAGCTATAAGGTCTCAAACTGAAAACAGAGGTGAATGTGTGAATACTTACTAGCCCATGTTTTGTCACTATATTATTTACAACACAGTAAATAAGAATGATAAGAGTGTAGAAAGGTCGAGTCCCAGTTATGGCAACCCTTTCCAGGGTTTTCTAGACAGAGAATCCACAGGAGGATTTTACCCTTCTCTTCTTCTGCACAATGCCGTAGGATTGTACAACTTGTCCAAGGCGGCACAAGCTGATTCTTCTCCCAGGAGACAGAGTGGGAAATCAAACTCCTGGCCTCTGCCTCTATAGCCAGATCCCTAAGCCACTGAGCTATCCAGCCACTTCCAATATAAACAGTATTAATTGCCATGTGACCTGAACACTTTTGTCTCTGGCGATTGCCAGGAGTCTGAGCTGCTAGGTTGTAAACCCAACACATTCCACAAATGGAAAGCTTAAACCATGCAGCCATGTGGAACAGAACCATGGCAGATTACTAGACGTTGCGCCAAGCTGATCAAAGTTAATCCATATCCTAAAATTATCTTTTAGCTCCACATCTTCCTGAGTTGAAGAAAAGGAAGAGAAAAATACCCCAGACCTACTATGCTTCAAAGAGTACAAATTAAGCAGTTGTCGGCGGTTATTTCTCAAAGAAGTGAGAAGTTTCCCCAGCTTCTGGTTAGATTTCCTTCGTATGTTTGACTTCAGACAACAAGTCATATGGTTATTCTGTCCTTCTCTTTGAGCTATTTATAATGGGAAGGGGAGGAACGGCCCACCTTTGTATCTGCTTTTCCCATGACCTGCTGAACGGGCCTCATCTAATGTGTACATTAAAAACACTCTCCTTGTTCTTCCAGGCTCAAAGATCTGAATTCCACTCAGTCACTCTTGCTTAATGGCCTTTGCTGCCTACAGGTCTACAACAGATATCAAGAATCCCAACTTCGCATCTGCTGGCGACATTTCCTACGTAGTACACCTCAGTTTTGCACCATGAATCATATTTCATTCTACAAAACTGTTGAGCTTGTTCTTTAAAGAAATAAATAAGGCCCACCCAAGAGAAATGCAGAAAAGGTGTCAATCTTATTTTGGTTGTGTAGTGGAACTTTGACAAGTCCATGTCAACCCAGGGTGCCCTGTGGAGCAGAGAAGAAATGCATTCCATAGTGGCAGACAAAGCTCCTTCGTGAGAAGCCATGGGTCACTGATAGATCTCCTTCCAGTCCTTCTCTCCATCTGCTGAGGATGGGTGCAGAGCCAGAAGGCCAAATGAAATCAAAAGTTTGCTCCCAATCAACCATGTGAAGCTTTTCGTGTTAGTAAACTTGGAAGAAGGCTCTGTTTTTCAATAGCCTCAGATCTTCCTGGAGGGACAAACTAGGGAACCTGTTGTGAGCCGCCCAGAGTAGACTATCTCTAGATGGGCGACGTATAAATGCAATAAATAAATAAATAAATAAATAAATAAATAAATAAATAAATAAATAAATAAATAAATAAATAAATAAATAATGTCCTGGCTGTTGGCCTCCAGGATCATGCAGGATTCCCTTCCGTACCGGAGCTCATGTCTGCAGGAAATGCATAGATCTGAAATATTTCCTCTTCTTCAAACATCAATCAATCAATCAATCAATCAATCAATCAATCAATCAATCAATTAATTAATTAATTAATTCTCCAATGAATTTCAAGTTTAGAAACTCAGGTTCTAACCTTTCATCGTAGCCAAAGTCAAGCAAATAATTCACCCTATGATTGTCATGCAGGTCTTTCTCCAGGGGAACAATGCCTGCCCTTGGGTTTTGGGGTATCAAGAAATAGGATGCCGTTAACCTGTCAATGCTATGGCCTAGAATTCTGCTCTTAGAATGCTCTGGCTGGTGTCCTCTAATGGGCATGGTGAAGATCCTTTTCAAGTTACCAAGGCCTTGGGCTGTAAGCAATGGCTTCATGCTATCCACCTTTTGATCTGTACTTTTCCCCATTCCTTCTCTTGGCGTCTCTTTTTCATTTTGCCTAATTACAACTTTATATATTACTTGATTGTATTGATTTTTGCAAGCCTCAGGGCACTTTTCTGGAAAAAAAATGGGAAGTAAATAGTCTTCAAAATAAATAAACACAAAACACCAGGTCCTCTACAGCACAAAGTGGTATTTATGTGCGCCAGCCCACCGACACCACTTCCATGAAGTCTAACGCAGTGGACAATTGTGAATGTCTGTTTGTGAGCATTCTGACTTCAGAATCGGCAACAAGAAGTTATAGGGTTGCAGTAGCCAAGTCTGGAATTAAAAGGCCACGAGCAGCTTAATCCTACAACACACAGTCCTCCCTTCCTTACACACTCCTTCTTGCTGGTAGTTTTTTTAACACCATCTGTAAAAAGAGAAAAGAAATCAGTGACAAGAAAGCAGAAATGGAACTTGATTTCAACAGCATGTTCCGATCAGCCTGTACAGTAGATCCCCTGTATCTATGCAGGATCGGTTCCAAGCCCGCCTTCCTGCAGATGCTGAAAAACATGGAGTGCTATTTTAATAGTGAATGCTATCCATAACATCATCTCTGCCTTCTGGTAATTTGATTCTCTCTCTCTCTCTCTCTCTCTCTCTCTCTCTCTCTCTCTCTGTGTGTGTGTGTGTGTGTGTGTGTGTGTGTGTGTGTGTGTGAGAGAGAGAGAGA
This sequence comes from Pogona vitticeps, assembly GCF_051106095.1. Taxonomy (NCBI): domain Eukaryota; kingdom Metazoa; phylum Chordata; class Lepidosauria; order Squamata; family Agamidae; genus Pogona; species Pogona vitticeps. The sequence goes on from NC_135783.1 coordinate 7,187,811, forward strand.
GAGAGAGAGGGAGTGAGGAGTGAAGAAGGGTGTGTGTTTTTGGAGTGTACTGTATATGGTTTTTCTTTTAATATTTTCAGACCGTGGATAAGTGAAACAGTGGATACTGATCCTGCAAATAATGGGGTCCTACTGTACTGAATCTGACTTCTGGTTTTCTGTGCTTCATGTTTGAAGGGGAATACTTGTGTCTCATCTAATATGTAGCCTGCCCTTCTCAGTTGTCCCTTGTTTTACATGGATGGCGATATATCTGAAGAGAGGAAGAATCCCCCTCCAACCACAAGTTCTTCATTGATGAATAACATGGTGGGACCAAAACATTTGGAGACAGTGCTATATTGTTTTCATGGGATGGCATAATCCTGGGCACCATATATTTGCATGAAGAACATCCCAAGCTCATAGAGTAACAAATGTCCAGGGGCCTACAGATTATGTATGAATCTTCATACTAACTCATTTTTGTATCACCTAGCAGGACCATGTTCCAAACAGAGGAGTCCTGGAAGGAACTGGAATTGTTAGCATGAATACCTTCCTGAAACAGTGACGTCTACGTTGGCTTGGATATATCGTGAGAATGGCCGACGGTTGGATTCCAAAAGATCTCCTGTGTGGAGAATGAGTGCAGGGAAAGCACCCGAGAGGCAGACCACAACTGCGATACGAGGAGATCTGCAAGTGGATTCTGAAGGCCTTTGGAATGGACCTCTACAGATGGGAAACCCTGACATCTGAGCGTTCAGCCTGGAGGCAGGCGGTGCATCACGGCCTCTCCCAATTTGAAGAGACCCTTGTCCAGCATGCCGAAGTAAAGAGGAAGTCCTGAAAGCAGCAAAATCAGGGAGCTGGACAGGGGACAGATTGCATTTGTCTTCAATGTGTCCCAAATTGGCCTTCTCAGCCCACACTAGACACTGTGCCAAGACCTCTGTTCAGAGCATGTTACCATAGTCTCTTGACACTGAAGGATGCCTACTCATACTAACTCATTGTTTCAGTCTGAAGGAAGCTTATTAAACACAATGAAGTTTTCTCCAGCGTACGCATGTTCTCTTACACCTGTGTAAATCACCAGTATTATTGCCTTCCTTTTTAAGGCTTCAAGATTGTTACTAACATTTTTCTGTGGCAAATTGTTAGCTTAGGTTTTGTACACATTCGTTGGATTCTATGTGCAAAGCCTATTCCGTTACTGGGCAGTGTGCTCTGAAATGATGTAAACTGCTTTAATTCAATAATAGTAAGATGAGAATTTAGTTTGGTTTTGCATCTAATTCTTTTTTTTAAATAGTAAGCTAATTTACAATCCTATATTCAAAGAAAGATGTGACAATCTATTAACTGAAAGACTGACTGATATGATTCCATGCCTCTCCGTTGAGTCATGTCATCCCATTCTTTGTTTTATTGTATAACGAAACAAGCATAGAGCAATGAAGTTGGAAGGGGCCGTTAAGGCCATCCAGTCCCACCTGTTTTTTTCCCCTTTGTTTTCTGTAGTCATGTAATTCATTTTTGCTTCTTTACAAATACCATCGTTTTTTATTTCATGAAGAAGAACGTAACTCACCTGAACGATGGAACAACGAAATGAAAACGATGGCTAAGAGAAAATAGGTCTTCATAGTTCCAAATCAGATGGTGTCCCGGTAATCACGGAATCAGAAAAAGGTCCAGAGATAATAAATGAGCTGTAAGGTCTCAAACTGAAAACAGAGGTGAATGTGTGAATACATACTAGCCCATGTTTTGTCACTATATTATTTACAGCACAATAAATAAGAATGATAAGAGTGTAGACAGGTTGAGTCCCAGTTATGGCAACCCTTTCTGGGGTTTTCTAGACAGAGAATCCACAGAAGGATTTTACCCTTCTCTTCTTCTGCACAATGCCGTAGGATTTTACAACTTGTCCAAGGCTGCACAAGCTGATTCTTCTCCCAGGAGACAGAGTGGGAAATCAAACTCCTGGCCTCTGCCTCTATTGCCAGATCCCTAAGCCACTGAGCTATCCAGCCATTTTCAATATACAGTGGTGCCTCGTAAGACGATGTGAATTCGTTCCACGAAAATCACTTTTAAGCGAAACATCGTCTTGCGAAACACGTTTTCCCATTGAAATGCATTGAAAACCTGATAATCCGTTCCAATGGGAATGGATTGTCATTGTAAAGCGAAAATTATCATAGGAAACATCATTAAGTGAAATGCGGTTTTAAAGCGAAGACAGCCGTCTAACGAAACAGAGACCATTAAAAGACTTGTATAGCGAAGCAAGACCAAGCTGTCAAAAACATAGTAAAGTGAAAAACAGGGACCTAAAATTTAACCGTCTTGCCAGGCAAGGTCCCTAACATCGTAAAGCGAAAATCGCCCATAGGAAACATCGTTAAACGAAGCGCAAGATCACTCCGAAAACCTCATCGTAAAGCAAATTCGTCGTTATGCGAAGCAATCATTTTGCGAGGCACCAACAGTATTAATTGCCATGCAACCTGAACACTTTTGTCTCTGGTGATTGCCAGGAGTCTGAACTGCTGGGTTGTAAACCGAACACGTTCCACAAATGGAAAACTTAAGCTATGCGGCCATGTGAGATAGAACCATGGCATATTGGTAGACGTTGCGCCAAGATGATCAAAGTTAATCCACACCCTAAAATTATTTTTTTAGCTCCACATCTTCCTGATTTGAAGAAAAAGAAGAGAAAAATACTCCAGACCTACTATGCTTCAAAGAGTATAAATTAAGCAGTTGTCTGCAGTTATTTGTCAAAGAAATGAGAAGTTTCCCCAGCTTCTGGTTAGATTTCCTTCGTTATGCTTGACTTCAGACCTCAAGTCATATGGTTACTCTGTCCTTCTCTTTGAGCTATTTATAATGGGAAGAGGAGGAACGGCCCACCTTTGCATCTGCTTTTCCCATAACCTGCTGAACGGGCCTCGTCTAATGTGTTCATTAAAAACACTCTCCTTGTTCTTCCAGGCTCAAAGATCTGAATTCCATTCAGTCACTCTTACTTAATGGCCTTTGCTGCCTACAGGTCTACAACAGATATCAAGAATCCCAACATTGCATCTGCTGGCGGACATTTTCCTATGTAGTACACCTCAGTTTTGCACCATGAATCATATTTCATTCTATAAAACTGTTGAGCTTGTTCTTTAAAGAAATAAATCAGGCCCACCCAAGAGAAATGCAGAAAAGGTGTCAATCTTATTTTGGTTGTGTAGAGGAACTTTGACAAGTCCATGTCAACCCAGGGTGCCCTGTGGAGCAGAGAAGAAATGCATTCCATAGTGGCAGACAAAGCTCCTTCGTGAGAAGCCATGGGTCACTGATAGATCTCCTTCCAGTCCTTCTCTCCATGTGCTGAGGATGGGTGCAGCGCCAGGGGGCCAAATGAAATCAAAAGTTTGCTCCCCATCAACCATGTGAAGCTTTTCGTGTTAGTAAACTTGGAAAAAGGCTCTAAGAACAGACCTGGGCTTGGGTCTCACTGCCCTTTTTCCTGGTGGAGCAACTCCCAGCAGCAACACCTCACTAACCAACATACAAATCAGCAAAGCCACACGTAACCAGCAGGCAGAAAAGAGAAGGAACATCCGGAGTCTGAGAAAAGTGTCAAAGTCCAAACAAGCAAAAGTCCTACCAGAGAGTTAAGCATTTGAGGTAAAGAGAAGTCCTTTAAAAACCCATCACTTTGGTCCTCATTACATGGATGAGATGGGTTATATAGGCCCATTACGATCTGGCTTTCTGCCTTGTTATGGAACGGAGACAACTTTGGTTGACTTGATGGACCATCTCAGCTGGGAACTAGAAGGGAGAATGTGTCCCTCTGTCAGTTCTGCTGGACCTCTCAGTTGTTTTGGGTACTGTTGACCATGATATCCTTCTGGGTCACCTCCCTGGGATCGGACTTGGAGGCACTGTTTTTCAATGGCCTCACTTCCTCCTCGAGGGACAAGCTGGGGAACCTCTATATAATGTCCTGGCTGTTGGCCTGCAGGATCACCCAGGATTCTCATCTGTCTCTTCTGCTATTTAACATACACATGGAACCACTGGAAAGGTTGGTCCAGAGTTTTGAGGCTCAGTGCCATCAGTATGTGGATGGCATTCGGGTCTATTTAACCTGCTGTCACTAATGGACTGGATGAGAGCAACCAAATGAAGTTGTATCCACACAGGACAGAGGTCCTCCTGGCCAGTCAAAAAGCAGATCTGGTATAAGTATTCTACCTATCCGATTGAGTGACACTCATGTTCACAGCTTTGCAATGCTTCTGAATTCATCCCTGAACCTGAGTGTCTAGGTCTTCTGTGTGATCTGGAATGCATTTTCACAGTTAAATCTAGTGTGGCAGCTATTCTCATTATCTATCTGATCTCACATGAGTGAGGGTGTGACAACACAATGAGGGAAATGTGAATTCACTTGGGATCACTCACTGTGATGTTGCACTGGAGAATTAAGGTTTGCCCAGGTCTCTCTGCACTAACTGGCCACACAAGCAGAAAAGAGGAAAAGCTTTGTTTACTGCTTGTTTGCAGTTCTATTTATAGGCTTCTAGGTGGCGCCATTACAAAGCAACTACGTAATAAGTTGTAAATAAGGATAAACAATCATTTCCTCATCTTATCTTTTAAGGACACTCTTGTCCATGGAGAGGAGTTATGTTCTCTGCTTCTAAGCTGTAAAAATCAAAAGGAGAAGTCTTGGCTATGAAGGTGTAAAAACTGAAGAGAATGCCTTTCCCATGGAAAGAGGCTTTGCTGGCAAGGATATATGTTGGCACAACAGTTTCTGTGTTTTGTGTGTGCATGTGCGGCTCATGCCCCCTTATTGGTTGGTTGGTTGGTTGGTTGGTTGGTTGGTTGGTTGGTTGGTTGGTTGGTTGGTTGGTTGGTTGGTTGGTTGGTTGGTTGGTTGGTTGGTTGGTTGGTTGGTTGGTTGGTTGGTTGCATTTATACCCCACCCATCTAGTCAACTGACTACTCTTATGAAGCAATAAGCAAATCTCAATGGGATTTTGGCCATAGTGTGTGTTTTTTAAAAATGTCAATATGTCAGGCCTGAATGACATGATGATATACCATACTATGTAAAGTGGAGTTGAGGGGCAGTGCTGACTTCTTTTGTTTTGACTTTGACAGCCACTGCTTTCGGGACAGTGCTTCTCTGTTTGGCGTAGGTCCACCTGATTGGCATCTTAAATGCAAGGTAGATGGGACATAGACGAATATGAATATCCCCCATCTCTACATCTTGTCCAAGAAAGCAGGGACAAGCCAACAGAAAACCATCAACCCCGAAAGTGAGGAAAGCTTTCATTTATCATCACATTGCCATCTTCATCATTTGTGTCAATCTGTCAGAAGAAAACAGTACAGATGTGTGAGAGAAATCATGATCTTATTTAAAATAAAGCACACATCCTCAGTGAAGGCAATATGATCAATCTCCCCAACCCAAAACCTCAAAACTATGGGAGATTGAGGTAATACCTGTCCCTCCTACCACTTCCATAGTTTCCTCCAGCGGCACAGGCAGTACCCCAACAGGTAAAGGGCAGGCAGAAGGCAGCCCAGGGCACCATGAAGGAAATGTAGAAAATCCCTTCAAAATCAATAAAACAAAAGGCAAAAAACAGGGAGGGTGGTCCAAGATGCGAAAGAAATCTGTAGGCTTCGGTAACCTCTGTGTCAGAATTCTGGAGGCTCTCGATCAGAAAGTAACAAAAGAGTCCAGAAATGGAAGGTCTTCTTTCGTGTTTTTCCTCATTCTGAGTAACCCAAAAGTCCCATCTCTAGTCAGAAGATGTAAATAAATACAGTATGCTATCTCTTTTATAGCACTTAGTTGTGCAGGCCCACACAAAAATGTCATTTTATTATGCAATGCCTCTTTGTGAATTTCCTCAATGAGCAATTTTTCATCATATACGGCAACAGTAACTTGTAGCATGACATGTGCCAATCCCATGAGTATAAGGAAATAAACAGTATCGTCCTGGAATGCACACTCCTCCTTTCCTTAAACACCTCTGCATGCGTCCAGTTCCGAAGGTGCCTAAGAAAATGAAAAAGACATCCGTGACAGACAAGTACGAATGGAATTTGATTTCAACAGGCGTGTTCCACTCAGCCCTGAACTGAATCTGGTCTTCCTGTTCTCTGTACTTCATGTCTTGAAGACGCTTGGGTCCCTTTGAACTGCAAATTGTGTGGGCTTCCTTCACTAAGTCATTTTGTGTATCTGACCACTAAAGAGCATGCTCTTCTCAAGATAAGGCCAGCTGTCCTCCTTATCGTCTTAGTTTCTGACGGTATTTCAGAAGGGCTTAAGAACCTCACCCAGCGTCGTCATCGTTTAGTCATTTAGTCATGTCCGACTCTTCGTGACCCCATGGGCTGGAGCACGCCAGGCCCTCCTATCTTCCACTGCCTCCCGGAGTTGTGTCAAATTCATGTTGGTTGCTTCGATGACACTATCCAGCCATCTCGTCCTCTGTCGTCCCCTTCTCCTTTTGCCTTCCCACTTTCCTAGCAGCATGTATTATATTCAACAGTCCTGTCCTTCAGCATGACTGGGACTGATTCATCGGAATTCAAGAAATAAAGCCCTCTTTATTTCTAACTACAGTGGTGCCTTGCTAGACAATGATAATCTGTTCCACTGAAATCGTTTAGCGAATGTTTAGCGAAATCATCTAGCAAAAAGCATTTCCCCATTGGAATGCATTGAAACCTGTTTAATGTGTTCCAATGGGGAAGAATCATTGTTGTCTAGCGAAGATCGGCCATAGAAAAGCCTCTTTGCGAACCGCCAATCAGCTGTTAAATCACTGTCTTGCGAAGCTTAGGTTCCGCAAACAAATGTTTTGCGAGCGCGGAGGGAGCTGTCAAAATCATTGTCTAGCGAAAATTGGTTTGCGAAGCAGGGACCAAACATTGTCCAGCGAACTTCTCCCCGTAGGAATCACTGTTTTGTGAATCGCTATAGCGATCAAAAAAGCCAATGTCTAGTGAAAATACTGTCATGCGGGGTAACTGTCTAGCGAGGCACCACTGTAAATCAGTGTGATTTACCTCGAGGGAATCAAGGTGGTGTAAAGCCCTCTTTTTCCATTTTTTCCCTACACATGGAGAATGTTACAAATTACTTTGCTCTTGTAAATCTAATGAATTAAAATAGCTTTTGCTGATTTATGGAATTCTAGTGTGTGGTCAACAATAGCTAGAAAATTTAAATATCTTTCATTCTCGCCTATGGAAACAAAATTAGTGAAGATATATATTGCTAAGGATATTGAACCTTGCTAGGAGAAGATGCCATTCCACCCTGGCTGCTCTTGATATAAACAATGAACAAGAGTAAATTCATAGGAGACTTTCTTCAGCAATAGACAGAAGGTAGATGAGGGAATAGGGATACTACCTGTGCTGGATGGGGTTACACTCCCCCTGAAAACCCAGGTCCACATCTTGGGTGTACTCCTAGATTCATCCCTAAGCTTGGATATCCAGGTCTCGGTGGTGGCCAGGAGGGCATTTGCACAGCTAAAGCTGTTGTGCCAGCTGTGCCCGTTCCTTGAGATGTCAGATCTGGCTACAGTGACACATGCTTTAGTTGCATCCCGTTTGGATTACTGTAATGTGCTCTATGGGGGGGCTGCCTTTGAAGACGGTACAGAAACTTCAACTGATGCAAAACTCTGCAGCCAGACAACTGACTGGGGCCAGCTACAGGGAGCCTATAGTACACCTGTTACAAGAACTGCACTGGCTACCAATCCGTTTCCGGTCCCAATTAAAGGTGCTGGTCATTACCTATAAAGCAAAAGCAAAGCATGCTGCTTATATACCGCCCCATAGCATTTCAAGCACTCTCAGGGCGGTTTACAAGTTAATTATGCAGGCTACACATTGCCCCCCTCCACCTAGCGAGCTGGGTACTCATTTTACTGACCTCGGAAGGTGGGTGGGTTTGGGAAACTCCCTCTCTTTTGGGAGGGGGTGACCCTCCCTGCCAAGGATGGGGTCCTCAGTTTGGGGATCCATCTGGACCCGGCGCTCACTATGGAATCCCAGGTGGCGTCCGTGGTCCGAACCACCTTTTATCACCTTAGGCGGATAGCTCAGCTGCGGCCCTATCTCGATGTGGGGGCCCTCACTACCTTGGTACATGTGGTTGTAATTTCAAGATTAGACCACTGCAATGCGCTCTACGTGGGGCTGCCTTTGAGGCTGCTGCGGAAACTACAGGTGGTGCAGAATGCTGTGGCCAGACTCATCAGTGGTGTGAAAAAATACCAACACATTTCACCCACTCTGGCCGCATTGCATTGGCTGCCCATCCGATTCCGCATCGACTTCAAAGTATAAAGCCCTAAACGGTTTAGGACCTCGATACTTGGCGGAACGCCTACTTCCACCAAGATCTACCCGTGTCACTTGCGCTAGTCAGGAGGTGAGGCTGAGGAGCCTAACGCCGAGGGAGGCCCGGAAAGAAAAGATAAGAAACCGGGCCTTCTCAGCGGTGGCTCCTCGCCTCTGGAATAACCTTCCCCCTGACATTCACGCGGCTCCCTCGCTGGGTATTTTTAAAAAACAATTAAAAACACTGATGTTTCGGCAAGCCTTCCCCTCAGCCAATTCCTGATCTTCCCTCTTTTTCCTCTCTCCTAGTGTCTGTTCCATCTCGTCTAAAGTTTCTCCCCTTGTTTAAAATTGTTTTAATTATATTGTATTATGCTTGTTGTAAGCCGCCTAGAGTGGTCTTAAGTGACTAGATAGGTGGGATATAAATAAAATAAATAAATAAATAAATAAATTATGTAGGCAGCAGTTTAAGCAAGCATGTCCCTTCTGGGTACTTGAACCTCCCAAAGGACTCAATTTTGCTGGGAATAGCTGTAACTTCAGCATTTGGTTGCTGAAGGCAGGAGAAAATTGGGTTCAGTTTATTGTTCCGTCTGGGAAGCATTCAGAGAAATCGATAAATTTATTCACTAGCAAGTTAGAAAAAATGTCAGTGAGAAAATGAACATGAAAGATTAGTGCATCATTTGGGAAGTATTGAATGTTGTACCACCTCTACAGGGACGTGGTGGCGCTGCGGGTTAAACCCCAGAAGCCTCTGTGCTGCAAGGTCAGAAGATCAGCAGTCGTAAGATCGAATCCATGCGATGGAGGGAGCTCCCGTTGCTTGTCCCAGCTCCTGCCAACCTAGCAGTTTGAAAGCATGTAAAAATCCGAGTAGATAAATAGGTACCACCTTGGTGGGAAGGTCACAGCATTCTGTGTCTAGTCGCGCTGGCCACATGACCATGGAAACTGTCTACGGACAAACGCTGGCTCTATGGCTTGGAAACGGGGATGAGCACCACACCTTAGAGTCCGACACAACTTGATTAAATGTCAAGGGGAACCTTTACCTTTACCGTATCCCCTATATACCCTGGTAGGGAAGGATTCCTGGAATGAGCACTGAACCGCCAAAAAAAGCTTTTGAGCTAAAGCAGAGTAATCAAAAGAAGTTATTTTGATTTCCAGATAGGCATGTGTACTGTCTTTGGGCAAATATGCAAAATTAGGCTGGATTGTGAGTATCTGTGTAATGTTCTGTCTTTGAGACTGTGCAAATTGAGTGACGATGAGAGAGAACATAGAGCCCCATGCTAGAGCAACACCACAACAGATCCTTCGTATTTCATTTGGCATTTGTTGGGTTAAAAAGATGGTCAACAATTTGAAGCAACTGAAGAAAGAAGACAGGTAAAATAGGACACTAAAATTAATGTGAGCTGCCGGCACAAAAGAGGAGAGAAGTGACAGGTGGACCAACTTTGAAACAATGCAGATAAACTGAACAAAACTTCTAACTGGCTGGAATGATTATTCTCTAAAATTCAAAAAAGTTCTAGAAATCTTAATTTTAAAGATCTATCAATATTTTATTGATCTGGAATTCCCTTCTGATCTGCATTACGCTATTTTGCAGCAATTCAATTGGCAATCCCAAGATGAGGAAAAGACACCAAGAGACCCAGGGGGCCATAACTGAATGTCCAGTTGAGAAAAAAGGTTAATCTGAAAATGTGAGGAGGGGGATGCTGGTCCCATCTCGTCACCAACACTGTCCTCTGCATCGTGTACAGTCATTGTCTGAAGAGAACACTGCTCAGCAATCCCAAAAAATCAGGGTTACATACGTATCACAGGAAGAAACTTCTTAAGTGGATAAAATTCTGCTATTCAGACAGTTGTCCTCCGGTCATGAAAACGATGACTAGAGGAGTAGGATACCACTCCTCCTGTCCTCTCATGATCAGATTAAAAGATTTTTGGAAACCTCAATAGGGCTTAAAAGAGGTAGCCATAATTCCTCACCAAAGTGTGGGACGCTTCCAACACAGATTTTCTTCTTATATCCTTCTTTAATCTTTTTTTTAATCAAACAAATCTGTTTCTGCCCCCTCTTAAATGTACTTATAGTGATCGGCGCAACCTGCCCTCTTGGCAGTAGATCAGAAACGAGGCCCACGAGGAACAATTGCATAAGCCTCTATGTCCTTACCATGATGGTGTAAAAATATGATAAGATTCAGTTGTGCTCTGTGTTCCCTATTTAATTATTACTATTTCATTCCTTTGTGTTTTTAGGAGATAAGTACAGAAAGACCAATCTTTCTGATTTTTGCATTCCTATCGACCCCAGGTTAAGAAATTGAACTCATTTCAAAATGAAATCCAGATCCATATATCCCTCCCGAATTATTTCCAGTTGTTTGTGTGTGCATGTTTGTGTGAGAGAGAGTAGAGAGTGATATCTCAAAAATGATTGTGTTGAGAGAGATCCATTGTGAAATGTGGAATTTTGGAACTCTTCAGTATTCAAAGATTCTCACACTTCTTCCCATCCTCTTGCCACCACATTCATAAACACAGCCAAACAATGAGCGAGAAGGATCTTGGAATTGTTGTAGATCATAAGCTAAATATGAGCCAACAGTGTGACGTGGCTACAAAAAGGCAAATGCTATTTTAGGCTGCATTAATAGAAGTATAGTTTCCAAATCCCGCAAGGTGCTATTCCCCCACTATTCAGCACTGGTTAGGCCTCACCTTGAGTCTTGTGTCCAGTTCTGGACACCGCACTTCGAGAAGGATGCTAACAAATTGGAACTAAGTTCAGAAGAGGGCAACAAGGATGCCAAGGAGACTGAAAACCAAGCCTGATGAGGAAAGGCTAAAAGAACCGGGCATGTTTAGCCTTGAGAAAAGAAGACTGAGGGGTGATGTGATAGCCCTTTTCAAATATTTGAAAGGCTGCCATACGGAGGAAGGGCAGGATCTGTTCTCAGTCACCCCAGAGTGCAGGACACGCAACAATGGGCTCAAGTTATAGGAAGCCAGATTTTGGTTGAATATCAAGTAAAACTTCCTAACTGTTAGAGCAGTACAACAGTGGAACCAGTTACCTCGGGAGTTGGTGAGTGCTCCAACCCTGGAGGCAGTCAAGAAAAACTTAGATAAGCACCTGGCAGATATGCTTTGATTGTATTCCTGCATTGAGAAGGGGGTTGGACTTGATGGCCTTATAGGCCCCTTCCAACTTCACTTTTCTAGGATTCTTGTAGAAAATATAGTGTTGCTGTGATATGACTCAAAGGAGGGGCATTATCTGTTCTTGATCATCCCAGAGTGCAAGACATACAACAATGGGCTCACGTTACAGGACACCAGATTTCAGTTGAATAGCAAGAAAAACTTCCTAACTGTTAGAGCAGTACAACAATGGAACCAGTTACCTCGAGAGGCTCCAATGGGCCCCTTAAAACTTCATGATTCTATGAAGACACTCCCATTCCTCTCTAGGTGTGCCAATACAGGAGACAGTTTTCCGGGAAACTAAATAGTCAACATTTCAGACACCTGAAAGGGCATGTGCCCCAACTTATCTGCAATGATCATCATGCCTAAGAGCCATGTTTCCCCTAGTGCAGGGTTTGAAAGTTTGCTTTTCTGTGAGTTGTGTCATTTGTTGCCCCGATCAAGATGCCTATTGTTACCATTATGATTATCCGAGTTTCAGAAACTACTCCTTCTGTTCCCGTTAAATGGTTGGTTATATTCATATGCTTGCTTACTGGTAATTATTTAAACTAGACAGGAAATTATGTTTTGTTAAATTGAAGGAATAAGTCCAGAGCCACTCCCGGCAGTGCATGGATACAAATTTCAAATTAAAACAAAAAAAAAATCAATTTGTCCATTGAAAAGTGTGCTTTTTATATACCGGGTGGTTTACGATTTAATTCTGCAGGATACACAATGCTCCTCCATCCCCCATGAACTGAGTTCTCGTTTTACGAACCTCAGAAGGACTGAAGGTGAGTCAGCCTCAAGCTGGCAACTCGGAGCCCAGGTTGAACCTGTAGTCATGAGCTGAGCACAGTGGTGTCTCGCTAGACAGTTACCCCGCACGACAGTTTTTTCACTAGACATTGACTTTTTGCGATCGCTATAGCGATTCACAAAGCAGTGATTCCTATGGGGGAATTTCGCTGGACAATGTTTGGTCCCTGCTTCGCAAACCAATTTTCGCTAGATGACGATTTTGACAGCTTCCTCCGCGTTCGCAAAACAGGTGTTTTCGGGACCTAAGCTTCACAAGACAGCGATTTAAACAGCTGATCGGTGGTTCACAAAGTGGCTTTCTTATGGCCAATCTTCACTAGACAGCGACGATTCTTCCCCATTTGAACACATTAAACAGGTTTCAATGCATTCCAATGGGGAAATGCTTTTCGCTAGACAATGATTTCGCTGAACAGAGATTTCAGTGGAACGGATTATCATCGTCTAGCGAGGCACCACTGTATTACAATTTAACCACTGTGCCACAAGGCTCCTATCCAAAATTAACGTGTAGCAAAAGCAAACGGCCTCATTTATTGCACTGGAAAATAAAACTGGTGGAGTATTCCTTTATTGATAAAAAATAATATTGCTGGTCAAGATTATTAAGGAGTGGTGAGTAACAACAATTATATTTAACTTCTTCCAACTCTGGTTTGTATTTCCACAGCAAAGTCAGCTTTTAAATAAGAAATAAAATTAGTTTTTATTACTCTAATAATCGTCATTACATGCTGTTGAGTTGATTGAAACTTACGGTGACTCTTTCCAGGGTTTTCTAAGTGTAGAGCACTCAGAGGTGGTTTATACTTCTCTTCTTCTGGAGTCACTCTGGGATGGAGCAATTAGATCAAGTCTTTTTCTCTCAGAATGGTGAGGAGGTAGAATGTACAGGTGTACATCACATGATGAATTGATTGCCATCCAAGCAGAGATATGGGCATTTCCAAATATCGAGATAGGCGAAAAGGAGTATCATTTTGGAACATGAGGATGATTGCAAAGAATTTATAGGCAAATTAAATTGAAATACAACTGTGCAAAATGCAAGCTAGCAGGACACATACTTCCAAAGTTAATCATGATTAGAACTTTGGTTCCATAAGGAGCTTCTCTTCAAATTATAGGGTGTCAAAACATGCAACATAAGAGAGCGAAGCCGCTGCATCTTCCAGCATAATGGCTGTAGGGAAACCCACAGTACGGTCCTCTGAAACATCTTCCACCAGCCAAACGGCACTGATTCATGGATCTGATGGGTCCAGAGAGTCCTGTTAGGGGTGGGGGAAAGGGAACAAGGCTGATCTGAGGAAACCAAGTGGAAACGACATTCAAAGAAGAAAACAAACATTCCAAGGAGACATGTTTACTCATATGAAAAGAATAGCACCCTTGCAGAGAGCTTACCATTAGAGATGGGGGTATTGGTATAGACACAAGAATACCCAGACACAGCTAGACCTAACAAGGGTCCAGCCCCCGCTGCTGGCAGAAGGAGGGAAGACGAGTCTCCCTGCCAGGCTGACGAGTGGATAGCCGACTGTGAGCTCTGGTGTGATTTGTGAGTAGATGGTCCAGTTCCAGAGAAATTGAATCTCATTATGCCCAGCTGTGCAAGAGTATTCGTATTCATTTATAAGGTGTCAAAATTTGCAACACTTCATAGAGCAAGGCTTACATGTTCCAACAAAATGACTGTAGGGAATATTCATATTCATATATATGAATATGAATACAAACACACACACACACACACACACATTCAACTGGCACTACCCTGGCCAATTTTAAGAGCCAAGAGGAGGGTGAGTCTAATTGGGAGGTGGTGGCCTTAGACCGTGCAAGTGCTTTGTTCATGTGATCAGGCGACACAGGCTGAAATCGATCGAATGAAACCAGAGAAGATGGTGTGTTGGGCATCTCAGCATGACTTTATTGTACTAACAGAGTAAAGGTCCTTTGCATCTTTGTTGATTCCTTCCCTCTGGGCCTCCCCAACATGGCTGTCCACTCAACACTTTGCAGCCTGCTCTTCCCTCCTCTGCCTCCTCCAGCAGTAATCAAACACAGCACTTCAAGAATCCCCACCCGGGCTCCCCAGCTGAGTGGGTGGCTGAAGGAGGAGGCAGAAGAGGGAAGAGCACCCTGCAAAAGGTGAGTGGGCTGTCATGCTGGGCAGCTGAGGAGGGAAGCACACCTTGCCCTAGTAATGGGAGAGTGTGCAGGCAAGGCAGAAGGGGGGGAAGTGCCATACCTGCACAACTGAGGTTCATGCCCATCTCTAGCTATAACATTACATCCTGTATCCTTTTTTTCACATCATAATGATTGCTATGTTTTGTTTCACCTAGTTTAAATACAGTCTCCAAAATCGGTTTCCTAACCCTTTACATTGCTCTTACTTATCCATACACAATGATTGAAATTATACCCATATCTGGCCAATCAGGCCAAGATTTCAGTAAAGCCCCAAAGATATTGCTGCTTTAGAAGAAGAGAAAAACAACACTGAAAGAAATAATCTTATTTAAATACCGCTGATGGGCCATCTACTTGCTTTGCATGTGGATCAACATGCTAGCTGTGGCAGAGAGCTAAGCATACCACAGGGCACCCACAACTCTGTCTTCTGATACAGGGAACATCAGTGGGTGCAGAAGGAATGGACACGGAGGTCCTCAACATCCACTGCATGTCCTTGCTAAGATGTTATTGAAGAGCACAATGAGGCTAAAGCTCACAGTACTTCCAGCTTTCTAAAGAAGACTCTCCTTCACTTGAAGAAATATCAAATGGAGGAATTGTCTAGTTTCTATTGTTTGCCCAACATAGATCTTGTGTGAAACTTTTTCTACAGTAACATTGGATTGCTGGGAATGGTCAGATATGTCCAACGGTTCTCTCAGCTAGATGTGGTTCTGAAGATTTTTACATGCTGGCAAATTTAGGTCCTCATAAATTCATTTCAAGAACCTTAGTATGCCACTCCCTGCATCAGTCCCCAATTACACATCTTACCTGGATCAAGCAACATCAGCAAGAGGTAAAGGAGGAAAAAGGGGACCTTCATGGTAGAAAGTCAATCGAAACCTCAGAATTCAATGGAAGTATGGAGTTCGCTGAGTGATGGCGTCCTTGAGCATGCCTTTGTCACCAAAATCAGTCAGTGGCCGCAATCCTGGGTGTGAAAAGTACACATGTTTAATTGGCTTGATATTCTTTCCAGACCACCACCACCACCCAATTAGTTTGTGATTGGGAACATAAGGCCATCAAGTCCAACCCCCTGCTCGAGGAAGGAATCGAATTCAAAGTAGATCTGGAAGAAGGCTGTTCAATTCTTTCTCGAATGCTTCCAGCATTGGAGCGCTCAGCACCTCCCAAGGCCATTGGTTCCATTGTCATACTATAACAGTTAGGATGTTTTTTTTCTGATATTCCACCTACATCTGGCTTCCTGTAGCTGGAGACCATTTTTATATGACCCTGCAATCTGGGATGATTGAGAACAGATCCTGCCCCTCCTCTGTATGACTACCTTTCACGTATTTGAAAAGTGATAGAGGGTAAGACTGGGATGAGATTCAAGGGAAGAAAATATGCTTCCAAGATAAGAATGCAGGACAAATGTATACCAGCAGATCTCTAGTGAATAGGTGAGACTTATCTGCCATTACTTGTTAAAGAGATATGCTTAGATTGTCCTCTAGCTTAGGTTTCCTTGTCATACTCTTCTTCAGGCTATTTAATCACATTGTCCACACCTTCTTCCACCTGGACAGTCTGACTGGATGGTTATCTCATATCAAGAGCAGGGTACATGTTGTGCAGTAAAACCACCTCCAGTTTCTTCATCATTCCATTTGGTTTTAGAAGAACAGAATAAAATGTACAGAAAATGCAGGTGATCAGCTGAGATAAACATTTCTTCCATCCTACCATCCTACACACATCTGATAGGAAGGTATATCAGCTCCCATCCTGTCCCACATTGTCCCCTTACCTTGGAATAATGACGCGAGACAAGTATTATGGGAAAAACATGGGCCACACTTTATTTAATAATTATTCTTGCCCTCTGTAAAAAGGGAGGTCCTGCCACAGTGCGGATTCAGGTTTAAGCACAGAGGTCTCAATGGACCCCTTGCATGACAAATGGGTGAGTCCCTAGGCTTTACACCATCACTCCGATAGAGATCAGGCCTATCCACGTGGCTCTCTTGGTGACCAATCAGAGATGCAAGGCCAGCAAACAGCTCTGCATCCTTCCCTGTTGACACGCCTCCATGCCATGTTAAACAGATGGATTCATTTTGCCACCTTCCACCCATGCCGCAGGATGGTTGTAGACCATAAAATGCTGATAGCAAGGTCAGGTGATAAACTGAGATAAAAACTTCTTCCATTCTACCATCCTACACACACTATCCGCACTACGCCCCCAGCATAGTGACTAGGTATGCTAAGTCCCATGCCCGCCATCCAGCTTCATTAGCTCCAAAAGCATGGCCCCTTTGATGTCTTTAAGAAATACATCCAAGCCTCCATCTAAGAGGAAAGATCTCATCACTCCGAAAGATCTCGGGTCTATCCACTGGATCTCCTGGTGAACAATCACCAATCCAAGTCCAGCAAAAAGTTCTGCATCCTTCCTGGTTAAAACTCCGCCATGACATGTTAAACCACTGGACTCATTTTGCTACCATCCACGGGTGCTCATAGCAGGGCACACCGCTGTCAGCCATCTTAGATTGCGTATTACATCCAAGGTCAAAAGCCTTTCCGCCATGACTGGCTAGATCGTTACCACCCAAATGTTTTAGCAACACATTTTCTGTTGCTACCGAAAATGTAGCAGGCGAAATGCAGCAGGTCTGTAAAATCGGCCCCATTGCATTCCTCAGATACCCTTCCAGGGTATCTGGGCTCACACTCCAAGACCCAGATTACAGCCCCAGGCTGACCTGGCCACGTATTGAGCTGGCCAGGACACATAACTGTGGCCGATAATCATGATGTGTCGCCTCTTCACATTGCCACTCTTCCTGCAATGACAAAACAGAGCCAGTCCCCTGCCAAGATGTGAGGGAGTGTCCTGATCTATCTGTGATGAGCCTTGGATTGGTGAATATGAATCAGAACCGTCTTGTCCACTATCCTCACACCCTGCCATTGCAATGCAACTTTAGTCACATCACCCTTTCCTGCGGCTGCTACTTTGCTAATTCACAAGGCGCCAAAATTTGTCAACAATGACAGTGCCACCTCAACTAAACAGTGCCACTTCGTAACCATTCCTGCAGAGGACAGCCCACTGTTTGCAAATTTTTCCAATAATACTGGGGATATGGGAACCCTTGTGTCTTTAACCCGACCTCTTTTTTACTCCAACCTTCAATCATTTTCCATATATGGAGATTGGAGGTTTAGTCCTGCTACCCCTGAACCCTAGCGTGAAAAGCTAACACCGACACCCAATCTTGTATGGAACCTGGTGCAAGGCCTCTGAAGATGACCGCCACAGAGACTCGCAAAACGTTCGGAAGAAAAACTTTAACAGCATGGCCAACGGCCCAAAAAACTCATAACAACCATCAGATCCCAGCCGTGAAAGCCTTCAAAAATAAATAAATAAATAAATTATAAAGAGAGAGAGAGAAGAAAAGAAGGAAGGAGAGAGAGAGAGAGACCTAGGTGGGGGGACCTACTGGTGGAACACCCACATACTCAACCACCAACATTCCCAAAATAAAGTGATTAATTAGTTTTTTTAAGGGCCTAACTTTTTTTTTAAAAAAGTACTAAATTGACTTTTTTAAAAAGATAAAGAAAAGAAGGGGAATGAAACAAGGACACAGCCACAGAAAGGGGTGGGGTGGGGCTTGGTAGTATTGTGACAGGAGAGGCAGGAGAATAAGTCTGGTCTGAATTAGTTGAACATGGTGCCTAAGAAAAGACAAGATAGCAGTCCCTTCCTAGTCAGGCTCCTGATTTTATGGAAGTATTGAGACACCACAATCTCCCCACTCTAACTTCAGAGTGCCCCAGAGTGCCCTCCCTTTTGGGGACCAGTCCCTGCTGCTGGGCAACCACTTTCTCCCAGTTATAGTCAAAAAGATTTGAAGGAAAAATATGTGGATGTATTTGGACTGCTAAATAGAGACATTAAGGAGGAAAAAAGGTATTAAAAAGCAGCCAGACTTAGGCTGAATATCAGAAAAAACTTCTTAAGTGTTAGAGCAGTATGACAATGGGACCAATGACCTCAGGAGGTGATGAGCACCCCAACACTGGAAACATTCAAGAGAAAATTGGACAGTCATTTGCCAGATCTGCTTTGATTTGGATTCCTACATGGAGCAGGTGGTTGGACTCGATGGTGTTATAGGCCCCTTCCAATACAATTATTCTATGATTCTATATTCCTTTTTCACTTTCTCCCAAAAAGTATAATCAAAAGGAGAATCCATATGAAAAGATTGAATCATCTTCAGTTTCAGCTGACATTTTTATCACATAACAATTACATCAATCAATATTGTTGTGAAATGTCACTGACACTATTTGGGTCTCCGAATTTTTCAAGAAAGCTTAACAGGGCATAAACATACAGGAAGACGTCCTGAAAAAACACAGTTTACTTACCTTCATATGAATAAGGAAGGGAAATTAATATTCTAGTGTGGATCCACATCTTATATTGACATGTTTCTGGCAATGTGTTATTGTTTTTGTTCTTCCAGTCACAGAAGAAGTATGTGCCCCTGCAGAAAGAACCAAGTGCAATATTATCTAGAACATGTAATTCCAGAAAACCTTACCCTCTTTGAATGGACAAACAGAAGTATTATTTTGATTATCATCTCCCACAGAACCATGGAATCATCAAGTACATCGTGGAGTTCCTGCCATTCCCACCCCCAAATAACAGATGGGCACAGCTTCAGAAGATTCTCAATGGTACCAAACCAACCAACCAACCAATTAAAATTAAGGAGAGAAGGTATTATCACAAAAATAGCTTACCTCCTGGAAAGGATGATACTGCCTGGAATGATGGTAGTCAGACCCCCTGATAGAACTCCGTGGGTTGGAGAGCTGAGCCACAGAGACAGGTAGCTTTTGAGTACCCACTATCCCTTTCCAAAACTGGAGCCAGCCAAGATCATCTGGAGTCTTATGTGGTTGGCAGAGCTATTTGTCCTGCCACCTCTGTGGCCCCCAACAAGCTGTATGATCCCTAGAAAACATCATCAACTCAATTCCAGTCAATATTGGAACTGACTTGATCATGCATAGGGCTATAAAGCAAAGTGTGGTGCTTATATACCGTCCCATAGCACTTCAAGCACTCTCTGGGCGGTTTACAATTTAATTATGCAGGCTACACATTGCCCCCCCCCCAGCAAGCTGGGTACTCATTTTACCGACCTCGGAAGGATAGAAGGCTGAGTGATCCTTGAGCCGGCTACCTGGGATTTGAACCCCAGGTCGTGAGCACAGTTTTGGCTGCAGTACAGTGGTTTAGTAGGGATGTGGTGGCGCTGCAGGCTAAACCGCAGAAGCCTGTGCTGCAGGGTCAGAAGACCAAGCAGTCGTAAGATCGAATCCACATGATGGAGTGAGCGCCCGTCGCTTGTCCCAGCTCCCGCCAACCTAGCGGTTCGAAAGCATGCAAATGCGAGTAGATAAATAGGGACCACCTCGGTGGGAAGGTAACAGCGTTCCGTGTCTAAGTCGCACTGGCCATGTGACCACGGAAGATTGTCTTCGGACAAACGCTGGCTCTATGGCTTGGAAACGGGGATGAGCACCGCCCCCTAGAGTCGAACACGACTGGACAAAAATTGTCAAGGGGAACCTTTACCTTTACCTTTTACAGTGGTTTAACCACTGCGCCACGAGCTAAATAAGGAGCTAAATATGTTCACATAAATAGTTGGTTATCAGACAAACATGCAGACATTACTTTGAAAACAGGCTTCTACTTTTTCATAGAATCCTAGGATACAGGAGTTGGAAGGGGCCTATAGGGCCATCAAGTTTAAACCCAGGTCAGTGCAGGAATCCAAATCAAAGCCCATTCAATGGATGGTTGTTCCATTTTTTCTTGAATGCCTCCAGTGTTGGAGTGCTCACTACTCCTGAGTGATGGGTTCCATTGTCATACTTCTCTAACATTTCCAGCCATTCAGCCTAAACCTGGCTTCCTGTAGCTTTCTTTTTGCTTGTGAGAGGTTGCTTGGTGCAGTTACCAATTTGAAATGAGTCCCTGGAGAAAATGGCTCCCTCTTCGTAATGAAAAATATATAATTATTTGCCAATTGCACAAGTGTTTTCCTGTCATCCTTCCTTGGTGGCTTCCTCTTGTAAGCAAACTAAGCCCACCTAGTATATCTTTACAGGTATACCTACCACCTAGGCTACAGTGTGAAGGAAGTAGGGAAAAAACTTTATATTTATTTTAAATGGGGCAAAAAAAATGCACACAGGTAAGATGAGGTGACCAGCTAAGCATACACCACCAGGCAATGGATGGGCAGTTTATATTTATTAGAGGGCTTTATGACATAGATAGATAGATAGATAGATAGATAGATAGATAGATAGATAGATAGATAGATAGATAGATAGATAGATAGATAGATAGATAGATAGATAGATAGATAGATAGATAGATAGATAGATAGATAGATAGATAGATAGATAGATAGATAGATAGATAGATAGATAGATAGATAGATTCATTCATTCATTCATTCATTCATTCATTCATTCATTCATTCATTTTAAATATTTCACCCCTCTTTCCTCCTTGAAGGACCCAAATGTGATTCCCAATGTGGTGTATTGGACAAAGCGATGGACTAGGACTCTGGAGTACAGGGTTCGAATCCCCACTTAGCCATGGAAACTCACTGGGGGGGTAGAACTGGTAAAATCACTCCTTTAATATCTCACTTACCTTGAAAGCCCTATTAGGGTTGCTATTAAGTCAGTTTTGACTTGACAGCACAGAAGAAATATATATTAATAGCAATCATGTGCCATCAAGACAATTCTGACTTATGGCAACCGTTTTAAAGGGTTTTTAAGATCAATAAAACTCCGATATGGTTTACAATTGCATTTCTGGGACCACCCAGCTTGCCCAAGGCTACACAGGCTGGCTCTACTTGCAGGAGCCCAAGGGAGAAAACTGAGCTCCCGGCCTCTGGCTCTTCAACCAGATTCCTAAACCACTGAGTTATCCAAACAGCTGGAGGCAAAAGAAAATGAGTTAGAATGACAATACAGTGGTGCCTCGCTTAGCAATTGCCTCGTCTAACAATGTATTCGCTTAGCGATGAGGTTTTTGGAGCAATTTTGCGCTCCATTTAACGATGTTTCCTATGGGGAAATTCGAATAGCGATGTTCGGGACCTTGCCTCGCTTAGCGATGACAGTTTTAGGTCCCCTTTTAGCTTAGCGATGTTCCGTTTTCACTATTTTTAAAGTGTCTTAAAAGGTTCAAAAACCGTTTTAAATGTTTGGGATCGTTAGTGCACCTTCTAAAACGTGTGCAAACTTAATTTGGCTTTGTTCTGACTATTCGTTAATTTTTGGTGATTTCCCCCCCCCCATTGAAATGCATTGAACCTAAGTTTGACAGCTGTCAAAATTGGGTTCAGTGCTTTCCAATGGGGGAGAAAAAAATTCACCAAAAATTAACGAAGAGTCAGATCAAAGCCAAATTAAGTTTGCACACGTTTTAGAAGGTGAACTAACGATCCCAAGCATTTAAAACCGTTTTTGAATCTTTTAAGACACACTTAAAATTGCAAAAACGGACATCCGAAAGCCATTGAAATGCTTTGAATAGGCTTCAATGCATTCCAATGGGGGAAGCATTGCATTCATGTTTCCTATGGGGATTTTCGTTTAAGGACGGCAATATGTTCCCATTGGAACGGATTAACCGGTCTTCAATGCATCTCTATGGGAAATGGTGTTTCGCCTAGCGATGTTTTCCCTTAGTGATGGGATTTTTTGAACCAATTAACATCGTTAAGCAAGGCACCACTGTAATAGCATTTATTATTTATTTATTTCGAGTATTTTTACTCTGTCATTCTCCTTAAAAGGACCCAAGGCAGCTTGCATTAATTAAAAGGACAATATTAAAAAGCTAAAAAGAGCAATTATATAAATATTTAAAAACAATTAAGTATTATCTTTAAAAGGGCAAGAGAAATCAATACTAAAAACACATTTAAAAGCAACAGAGCACAACAGAACATGAATATATCAAAGCAGTCCATGACAAAGAGGGCTGTCTATGAAGGAAACATGATTAAAAGAACTGAAAATGTGATTAAAGGACTTGGCATTATCAGAGGCCAGAAGAATCCACAGGACCACGGCTTTGTACTTCTACTCACCCACCAAAGTTGTATGTATTGCCTTTTGGCAGCAGGACATTCCTTTTTCGCACAGTGATAAGATAAAAGACAGAATGGAACAGAAGGAGCTTATGTGGGCACTTAGTTATGAAAAGTGATGTCAAAACATGCCCAAGAGTGTCTCCCACCAGGACAAGGTTCTGGCTGGACCATCTGGAAGCCACTTAATAGACTTCAAAGCAAAGTAGGAAGACCAAAGAAGAATCAAGTAAAATGGTGCTCCTTGGATACAGGACAAATTTTCTGTACATGTGGATCAATTCAATCCACGCAGCATTTATGGGCATGCACTTTATGCCTCACTATGTGTGCAAAAGAAGATCTAGTAAAAAGCTGAGATAATGCTACTGAAGTAGCCCGCGCTTAGTTGAAAATAGAGCGATTATTTTAAGATTTTAATTTGTTGGAATTTTACTTATATTTTTTTTATATGTTCATAATTTTTAGCTGTGCAATACTCTGACACGATTAAAGAAATGAACGTGGGACGTGGTGGCGCTGCGGGCTAAACCACAGAAGCCTGTGCTGCAGGGTCAGAAAACCAAGCAGTCGTAAGATCGAATCCACGTGACGGAGTGAGCGCCCTTCGCTTGTCCCAGCTCCCGCCAACCTAGCGGTTCGAAAGCATGCAAATGCGAGTAGATAAATAGGGACCACCTTGGTGGGAAGGTAACAGCATTCTGTGTCTAAGTCGCACTGGCCTCGTGACCACGGAAGATTGTCTTCAGACAAACTCTGGCTCTATGGCTTGGAAACGGGGATGAGCACCGCCCCCTAGAGTCGAACACGACTGGACAAAAAAATTGTAAAGGGGAACCTTTACCTTTACTAATTTTACCTGTTCAACACTCTGACACGATTAAAGGAAGGACCACAGAACAATATTTTAGAACTCAATGGCACCCAATATTATTCATGTATGAACCCTCTGTCCAACTGATTGGTTTAGGTATCCCTGGCTGCGAAGCAGGTTTAGACTTGAGAAAAAGAAGACTGAGGGAAGATATGATAGCCGTCTTGGAATATCTGAAAGATTGCTGGGAGAGGTAGAATACGCACAGTATCCTAAGCCTCCCAGGAAGCACTGGGGCAAGAAGTAGGCCACAGATAATGGACTGTCCTACTCAGTTGAGCAGCAGCGGGAACAGCAATGGTATTTTATCTATGTAAGCCGCCCTGAGTAGACATTGTCTAAAGGAGCGGGGTAAAAATCTAATAAATAAATAAATAAATAAATAAATAAATAAATGAATGAATGAATGAATGAATGAATGAATGAATGAATGAATGAATGAATGAATGAATGAATAAATAAATAAATAAATAAATAAATAAATAAATAAATAAATAAATAAATAAATAAATAAATAAATAAATAAATGAGGAGGCGACCCAGAGTGAGTAAAGTAGACGCTGGGGCTCATTAAGGGGGTTTTCAGGGGAGAGGTAACGAAACTAAACGAAATGGCAATGATGATAAAGTTCGGCATTTCATTTCATTTCCCGGAGGTGCAGTTCTCCAACCCACCCATGAAATAAACCACGAACTGGGCCCAGATCATAGCTTTTTATTATTTTATTTTTTTATTTTATTGGTTCATGGTTCATTTCATGCCCATCTCTAGTTCTCAGTCATCCTAATTACAGAAAGCCAAAATTTTGTGGAATATCAGTTATAACTTCCTAAGTGTTAAGAGCAACCAATGACCTTGAGGGGTGGTGAGTGTTCGAACGTTGGAGGAATAAAGAAAGAAAGTTAGGCAACCATCTGTCAGATCTCCTTTGGTTTGAGTTTCTGCATTGTTCGTTTTTTAAAAAGTTCAGATGGTGCGTGGTTTATGGGTAGCCATGAGCCACCATTTTTGTGCCATGGGTAGCCATGAACCACCATTCCATGTCCATCTCTCTCTCTCTCTCTCTCTCTCTCTTTCCTTTCAAAGTTCTACATCCTTTCAACCAGAGGTGGCCAAGGAATTAAATTTGGTTATAAAGTTCTCCAGTGGTGGTTTTACTTTGTGTATGTCCATGTGTTATTATGACTGTAAATCTTGCATCTATTGTGATGCCTATGTTGAGATGTTGCAACACATAATGATGAATGCTTTCATTTCTTCTTATTTGTCTTGTTTTATTAGTAACTTTTGG
The DNA here is from genome assembly GCF_051106095.1 of Pogona vitticeps. Lineage (NCBI taxonomy): Eukaryota > Metazoa > Chordata > Lepidosauria > Squamata > Agamidae > Pogona > Pogona vitticeps. The sequence goes on from NC_135783.1 coordinate 7,212,833, forward strand.
ACTTTTTGCATGTACACATGAGCGATAATGAAGATAACGGTTGAAAGGGTAGGAAGAACCTGTGGTTCCTCACAGAGTCTGAACATCAGTAAGGTTACAACCAAACAGCGTAACTCTTAATAGGATACCGACAAATGAAACACAAGTGCGTGTTTCATTTAAGCCATCAAGGAAGTAAAAAAAAGGAAACATTGAATTTCCCAGTACCTGTCTGATCTGAAATGGTTCATAAACTAATAAATGTAGCATGGGAAGTCCCCCACTGCAGCAAGCTTCCCAGTTCATGGCTGTTCTTGTACAGGTTGCAAAGTCAATCACTCGACGGGTTACTCAACAAGAAGGCTAGGTGGGTATTTCTGCAATTGTCCTTCCACTCTACATTTAGGCAATAAGATACACAGCATAGCTTCTACTTTGGTAACCATGTGATTACTGGAACCCCATTGTCACAGGTCCTTGTTCGCTTAAGATTCAACCACCCTGAAAAAGAAAACACGGGATATGATACATGAAAATCCAGAAAATACTGGAGGAATGAAATGACTTCTTCTAAGCATATTCAAGGAATCAGGATATAGGTTTCCCTACTAGAACTGTTGAAAATCTAGTACAGTTTGGGAGCTTGGTATTTGTCAGAGTGTCTCTCCTGCAGCGCCACCATGGGACGTGGTGGTGCTGTGGGCTAAACCGCAGAAGCCTGTGCTGCAGGGTCAGAAGACCAGCAGTCGTAAGATCGAATCCACGCGATGGAGTGAGCGCCCATTGCTTGTCCCAGCTTCCGCCAACCTAGTGGTTCAAAAGCATGCAAATGCAAGTAAATTAATAGGGACCACCTTGGTGGGAAGGTAACAGCATTCCGTGTCTAAGTCGCACTGGCCACGTGACCACGGAAGATTGTCTTCAGACAAAACGCTGGCTCTATGGCTTGGAAACGGGGATGAGCACTGCCCCCTAGAGTCGAACACGACTGGACAAAAATTGTCAAGGCGAACCTTTACCTTTACCTTTACGTCTCCCTAAGAACATCCACCCACGCCACCCATACTTCTTCAGGTTGCCACTCCAAGGCAGGCCAGGAAGTCAACAACACAAAACAGGGACTTCTCTGTCATGGCCCCATCCCTTTTGAATGGATTCCCAGTGGAGTTTCCTCCACTGGCCGACTCCTTCATTGGTTTTAAGAGGATGCTCAAAACAAGGCTATTCACCAAAGTCTTTGGGAGCGTCAGCTCTTAATGTCTTAATGTTTTATTGATTGACCATCATAATGTCACCATCTCTCACTGATGTTTTTTTTTTTTAAGTTTAGAGCTGCCTTGCTTATCTATATGTGTGCACGTATTTAGCAGGATGGGTGTTCAAGTTGCAGGAATCACTCAAGATAAACTTAAGTCACACCGGATTCAACTTGAGGTTGTTGCTTTTTTAAATGTCTCAAATACAATTCATGCCTCAAAACCCACCCACCCTTCCCTTTTTTCTGCAGAAAAAAAAGCTTGCTTATAATACAGACTCAAATTTGGCGCTTGGGGCTTGGATCTTGGTACCAAAGACCCAGATTCAGACTTGGGACTTGCCAATTTTGATTGTTATAGGTTTTTCAGGCTGTTTGGGCGTGTTCTGAAGGTTTTCGTTCCTAACGTTTCGCCAGTCTCTGTGGCTGGCATCTTCAGAGGACAGGAGTCAGAACTCTGTCTGTGTTCTGGTGTAGTTTGTGGGATAGTTGAGTATTTATAGCTATGGGGTCAATAAGATTTCAAATTTCTAATCAAAAACATGTAAACCCAGAGACTACAGTAGATCTAGAATGCAATGTCCAGAATGGTGGCTGGTGTGATATATATTTCAACTTACTTTGAACAGCAAACCATGTTGTAGATATTACAGTTTCCGAGGTGTGTGTTTCCTGGACACCCCCACATGCGGCAAGTACCCCCATAGCTTTCACACTCTTTAAAGGAGAATCGTCCTTCTGTGAGACCTGTACAAGCAAAAGAGAAAATACATATTATAGAAAGGTTTGTTTGAGAGGCAGGATCTACCACATGTTGGACTTTGCTTCTGTATCCACAATTTGAAACATGAAAAAGTGTCCAGCATTGCTCTGCAATATCATGCCTGTGTTGCCAGCAGGAAAAAAAAGATGCCAAGCTTTACATAGCAAAGATCAGCCTGAATGCTGGAGATACCCATGACAGTGGTCAATGTGGTCTGGTGGATCCCCTCTTGTGCTCTTTACCATTCATGAAGGACACCAAGCAATGGGAATTCCCAGAACTTGACTCCTTCTTTCATAAGCTAAACAGTCCTCACCCAAACACAAATCAAATATCAGGGCTCTTTTTCTGCAAGTTGTTGTTGTTAATATCTGAGAAAAAAAGTTATCTAACTATTATTGTCTCTTTCTATTCTTTCTTTCTTTCTTTCTTTCTTTCTTTCTTTCTTTCTTTCTTTCTTTCTTTCTTTCTTTCTTTCTTTCTTTCTTTCTTTCTTTCTTTCTATGTGACCTTTCACATTAGACGTTGCATCATACATGAGTCAGCCCTCATGAGTCATCATGACTCAGCATTTCTACACACCTGTTCATTATGGCTGCTCATTAACACCCCTTATTCTTCTCAGGCCTCTAAATTTACCTTGACATCTATCATCTTGCCCAAGGTGGCTATCAGTTCTAAACAATCTTCAGCTACTTCTCAGCATTCATATATTATAGTCTTACAATATATGGCCAGGATCTTCTGAGGACACACAAGAGAGGGAGGACCTTCTGTTCAGTCCTCCTTCTGCATGTCTGGTCTCATACTGGATGCTTGACCGGCTGTGTGACTAGTCATACGGCAGGGGCCTTTTTCTGAACAGCTTTCTCACAAGTATCTGTATTATTTTTATTTTAATGCCCGGCTTACCTGCAAAGAACAAGAGTAAGCCCAAGAGGACAAGAATGGAAAAGCAGCCCATCTTGATCGTTGAGACTTCACTGGGATCTCAAGCTGAGCTCAAAACAGACCAGACAACCATGAATCCTTCTGGAAGGCTGACTGGTCATCTATTTAAAGCATCAGTGATAGATCGACACGTAACCCTTGTACATTATTGGTCCTGAGAAGACGCCAGGAACTCGTGATGCATTGCTCCTCTTGAGGAAGATGCAGTGTGCGAAAAAGAATAAGTACATTGTGCTAACTTGACAATATAAACATGATTCACTCAGCTGGAAATACATCTAGAAAGAGCAGTTCAAGTCTGAGACCTGGCTCCGGATGGAAATAACAATGGTTCTACACTGTTCAGTTCTGTTTTGAAGCTTTGACATGCACAGAACTTCAGGAGATGCCAGCCAGGGGCAAGTCTGAGGACTTTTGTTATGGTCTTCAATGTTCATGGAGAAGATGGCTGTGGGGTAAAGCAGCACAATGTGGTTCTAGTTGCGAGACTTGATCAGGGCAGTTTCAATCCACGTGGCTTTCACTGGATAAGATGTACAGTAAGTCATGCTCTCAGACAAGATGGGAATCAGATGACATGGAGACTCTGGTGTTACCAGACCACAGAGGTGTTGGGGAAGTCCCATGCACCCATATCCAAATAAGGTTGCCCACCCTTGCCTTATTTTTTACATTTTTGTACACATTTCTTGTAAAGTTCCAAATGTACATTTCTTGTAATGTACAAAAATGCATGCATTTTGCAAAAAAAGATATATAATGGGAGAAACACCTGTAAGTATGCAGAGCTATTGTTGTTGTTAGTCATAGCTAAAGTCATCAAGTTGAATTTTTATTTTTGGCAACCTTTTCCAGGCTTTTCTAACTATAAAATACAGTGGTGCCTCGCATTACAACATTAATTTGTTCCAGCGAAATCGCTGTAGAATGAAAACGTCATAAAGCAAAAATAAAAAGCCATTGAAATGCATTAAAACCTGATTAATGCGTTCCAATCGGCTAAGAACTCACCGTCCAGCGAAGATCCTCCACAGGGGCGGCCATTTTCGGGTGCCTGTGCAGCGAAAAATGGCTCCTAAACAGAGCAGTGAGCCATTTTGAGCACCCGGTGGCCATTTTGAAAACCCGACAATCAGCTGTTTTGATCGTCGGGAAGCGAAAATCAGTTCCCAAAACAGGGAACTGATCATCGCGCAGCACAATTCCCCCATTCAAAACGTTGTTTTGCGATCGCTTTTGCAATCACAAAAACCTCGTCGTAATGCGGATTTGTCATTAAACGGAGTGCCCATCTTGCAAGGCACCACTGTAGAAGTGTTTTGCCATTCTCTTTTGTGCCCTGGGACTGTGCAGCTTGCCCAAGACTTCTCCTGGAATGCATAGTGGGGACCGAAAGTTGCAACATCTGACTCCATTGCCAGATAACTAACTCAGGTGTCCAACCAGCTACATAGAGGTTTTATTAGGAATAAACTGCAAAGAGATGTACTAATGGGAGAGCACAAAATCATGCTTTAAAAACCCTGATAGGAAACAAAAGATGGAAATGTTTGTACCTTTAATTTGCATCCAACTATGTTGAAAGGGGATGACTTTGCAGTTCTAGCGGGTGATCCTTGAAATTCTGTCTCACCCTGCCATGATGGCCTGCCTCAACTAGTATCTCCTAGCAGGACATGTAATAATTGAATCAATGCTACTGGAAGCATTGAGCAGAGGGTTGAACTTGATGGCCTTCTAGGCCCCTTCCAACTCCATTATTCTCTCTGTGAAGATTCTCAGTCGTCCAGGTGTTCTGGAAATTGAGTCATGGCAACTGGACTTCTTTCTTATTAGATTGAAATGCTTCACGACTCATCCAAGTAGCTTCTTCAGTCTGAGGAGAGTTGATAGGAGATGCCTGATATATCCTCCATGTTGGTTTCACTTCCCCCTGGTCTGAACAGCAGTTGTTAGAAGGACAAAGGACTAGGGGTGAGGGATAATCCCACTTCTGCAGCCCTTCTCCACCCATTCCCATGGGTCATTGATGCTTGTTAACTAGAGATGGGGACAAATATAAAAACGGATCGGCTTTTTCTACGAAAATAGCTGATTCGTTAAATATTCATCCCTTCGTATTTGTGGGTTCCAGAGACCCCCCATGAATACAAAGGGATGAATATTTACCCGTTTTTATTCATCCTTCATATTAAAACAAACAAACAAAAAATCAATTCTGTCTACCGGCTGCTGATTAGCTGATCAGCGGGAGATAGGCAGCCACCCCCCACAGCCACCCAACCCCACAGCCTACCCACACACACCCTTCCTTTCCCTACCTTCACAGAACTTTCAGAAGTTGCAGAAAAGCATCTGCGGAAGCCTCCCTGCAAATCTAGTGTCTCTAGGTACTTACGGGGACAGTTTTATAGCCATTTAAATCGAAGATGAATCTACAAATTAATTTGTCGATTCATCAAAAATTTTTAGTATACAGTAGTGCCCTGCATAACGAGCAATTCGTTTAACGACGAATCCGCATAGCGATGTGTTTTTGCGATCGCAAAAGCGATCACATAACAATGTTTTTAATGGCAAAACATCACATTGCAATTATCGGTAAGCCTTTCATTTACTGATTTTTGCATTGCGATTTTTTTTGAACAGCTGATTGGTGGTTCCAAAATGGCCGCCAGGTAAAAAAATTGCTGGCCGCTGTGTTTTTGCGCCCTTTCCTCACTTACCAGGGCAGCGTAAATGGCGGCTGCATGGAGGATCTTTGCATAACGGTGAGTTTTTTGCCCATAGGAACGCATTAAACGTGTTTTAATGTGTTCCTATGGGCTTTTCTGCCCCACATAGCGGTGAATCCGTACAGTGATTATTTTTTTGGAACGGATTATCATCGCTATGCGGGGCACCACTCTATTCTTATTCATTGAGTCATTAACCTTGACGAATCATAAATCAAAACAAATTGTCATTTTTAAATATTTGTCCCCATCTCTATTGTTAAGAGTAGTCTTCCTGTTGTGCGGTCCTGATCTTTCTGTGGACAGATGAAAGAAGATAAATAGGAGGCAGATTGTATCTAAGTCCTCCACCTCTGTTGAGTGAGGGCTTTTCTGTATGCATTATTCTATGATCTTATCAATGGCCAAACTACTTCACATTTAATTGATCATTCACACCATGGGATTATAAACCAAAATTTAACAGATACACACACACACACAAGTATAATTTCTGTTCTATCACAAAGGTGTTTTTTTTAACAGTAACAATTCAAAGAAAGAAAAGCAGTGGGTCTTCTTTCATACATCGATAATCCTTTTTTATCTGTTGTTAACCAAAAGCGTAAATTATTCATTGTAATGGCAATTGTATTGTGGAATGAGATATCGCAATTATAACAAGGTAAATATCCAGACAACATTTCCGCACATGGACCTTTTCAAGCTCCTCGGCAGCAAAATCATAAGGAAAGTTGAATCTGTGAAGTGTTTGGACCTTTCATCATTGAGGAACTGCAGGCGCAGTCGTGACAAGCTGCAGCCATAATGGTGGCAACTGTGGACAGGTAAAAACTTGGTGTGGGTGAAACAGCCTGTCTCCTCCTTCTTCCGGTTCCTTCTGTCCGTCACAGGTGAGAACAGGTGAGAACAGCAGTCTTTTATCTGTAACTGATACATGGAAACAGATATGAACGTTTAAGAATGTAAACATTTATCAGTTTTGATTTTGTGGCATTTTCTTCCTAAATATTGTATCTTGAGTAGAGATGGGTCTGGTTTGTTTATTGTTGCAACAGGCATTCAGTAGTTCAGCACCTTGCCCCCTCCAGCAGGCACCTAAGGGTCCCTCTTGACATTTAGTCCAGTCGTGTCCAACTCTAGGTTTTGGTGCTCATCCCTGTTTCCAAGCCATAGAGTTTATCTGTAGACAGTTTCTGTGGTCACGTGGCCAGCGCGACTAGACATGGAACACCGTTGCCTTCCCACCGAGGTGGTACAGTGATGCCTCGCTTGACGATGTTAATTCGTTCCAGCAAAATCGCTGTAGAGCGAAAACATCGTCAAACAAAACAAAAAAATCCCATTGAAATGCATTGAAAAACAGTTCAATGTGTACCAATGGGCTGAAAAACTCACTGTACAGTGAAGATCCTTCATACGGCGACCATTTTCTGTGCCTGTATAGCGAGGAATCCATCCTAGAAAACAGCGGGGGGGCCATTCTGAAAGCCGGCGGCCATTTTTCAACCCGATGATTAGCTGTTTGCTGATCATTGTAAAGCGAAAAATAGGTTCCCGAAACAGGGAAGCAATCAATGTGAAGCAAAATTCCCCCATTTAAAACATTGTTTTGCGATCGCAAAAGCAATCCCAAAAACGTCGACGTAATGCGGATTTGTTGTAGAGCGGGGTAATTGTCCAGCGGGGAACGACTGTACCTATTTATCGACTCGCATTTACATGCTTTTGAACTGCTAGGTTGGCAGGAGCTGGGACAAGCGACGGGAGCTCACTCCGTTGCCTGGATTCGATCTTACGATGGCTGGTCTTCTGACCTTGCAGCACAGAGGCTTCTGCGGTTTAACCCACACCGCCACCACATCCCAGTAGCAGGCAATAATGTCCTGGCTTCGCTTCACTACTTCCTCTGTGTGCCTCTAAGTAGGCGTCCTCTAGAGCAGGCAGGACACTGAACCGCCAAACCTCTGTTGCAGCAGTAAATGAACTGTTTTGAACTGAACCAGTTGCTAGTGCCCATCTCTAATCTTGAGCTAATCACCGCATACACAGACACATGTCCAGTTCCTTATGAAACCTTTTAACTGGAGAGATAGAATAGAATAGAATGTATTTGCGAAGGCTTTAACGGCCGGGATCTAATGGTTGTTGTGGGTTTTCCAGGCTTCTTGGTCGTGTTCTGAAGGTTGTTCTTCCTAACGTTTCGCCAGTCTCCATGGCTGGCATCTTCAGAGGACTGGAGTAGGAACTCTGTCTATGCTCTGTTGCTGTTTGTTGGACAGTTGAGTATTCATAGCTGTGGGAACAGCTTTTGTCTTTTTTTAGGAGATGAGGTGATCAGCATTTTTTTGTTGTGATAAAGGGGGGGAGAGATTATCTGTCACTGTGATTGATGGGTGTCGTTAGCTGGTCTTTTTTGTGCAATGATCGCTGGCCCCCCTGGCCCTTGTGGCTGTTCCCACAGCTATGAATACCCAACTATCCAACAAAGAGCAACAGAGCATGGACAGAGTTTCTACTCCAGTCCTCTGAAGATGCCAGCCACAGAGACTGGCGAAACGTCAGGAAGAACAACCTTCAGAACACGGCCAAAGAGCCCAAAAAAAACCAGAACAACCATTAGATCCCGGCCGTGAAAGCCTTCGCGAATATATTTTAAAGTGATTTCTCAAACATCCTGGTTATTTTCTCCACCATCCATACAGCCTGCCCCACTACCTCTTCTCACTGTCCCTACCGCCTGCCGCCTCCACCGCCTGCCGCCTCCACCTCCATCTTGAGAGACAGCGGCCTGGTTCATCTCTAATCTGGAGAATCTTAGCTCCGGTTAATCAGTTTCTCCTTCTTCGTGCACCCTATGCAGAGATCCACTAATGGTATCAGTGAAGGTTTCTAAAAGCATTGTTGCAAGATGGGAGGTCATTCTGGGGAAGGAAAGCTCAAGTAAATGGCCACCCTGTGTTTTCCCCTAATCTAAGGAATCATTTCCACACTTAATACCACAGCCTCAATCTCATAGTGAGCTTTCTTGCATGGGGACAAGTACAGTAGGCAGTCGAAGTCGTTGTTTCCCTTCAATCCATCTTCTGAAACCTCCCTTCGAGAGTTGTTGAACATTCAGATTTGAAAAGTCACGATTCGTTTTGGGGCCTGATGACTTTTGGTGATCGTTATGTCCTACCTATTTTAAATCCCACCCTTGATTTTGTTGAAGGTTGTGTGGAACCTTGGTCTCCTCCACAAACTGTGTGTAGACCTTCCTCAAAGGATGTCCTCCAAAGTTGTCCTTGAAATTTCAGACGTTTCTGCTCGGAAAGCATCTCCTCATTCTCTCTTTTATCTCCTTTTACACAGAATGATATTATGAGCTCCAGTTTGAATCGGCTTATTCATTTCCAACCACCTTTCATGGCTTTGGGATTAACCTTGGCATAGTTTCGGATTCTAAATTGCCGCATGGGAACAAACATGTAAGGAATACTATCCTATATTTTGTCTTACTCTTTGCAGCAGTAAGTATCGAGCAGACAACGGCCAACCTTCTTGAAGGGGTGACATGGCAAGTGCTGGCATTTCCCTCCTGTAAGGATACACTCATTGTCATCATGAAAATATTTGGTGAATCCTGCAGAAGCAACAACAATGACAAAACATGGGGTGGTAACTCTGAAAATATCAGAAAATACAGTCTACAGATCTGTGTGATGGTGTACATAGGTCAGGGAGACGAGGGCTCGGACCCAGGGCACCCACCTCTGCAGAGTAAAAGAATCTGTGGCTCAAAAGGGGTGAATCCAGCAACCCAAGAGTGCATCATAGGGATGTTGGCAAGTCTTTGCATTCAGGTCCCGAATCTGAGTCCAAGTCATTGGTACCAAGCTCCAAGTCCTGAATCCCAAGCCTAAGTCCCTATTAAAAACAAGATTTTTCCCCAGGAAAAAAAAGAGAGGGGTGGGTGTGTTCTGAGCCATGTCTAAATCATTGGGTGGGGGGATGAGATAAGTCGAAGCTGAGTCAACAGTGTGACTTAAGACCAACTTGACAGTGAGTCTGTCTCACAACTTGAGTTCCAGTCACTCAATGGAGGAAATCCTGTTGCTTAGTATAGTAAGTTGCACTAAAGTAGTCACACCGAATCAGTCGGGATTTGGAGAGTCAGCTCCTCCATTACATTCAGTGATTCAGACGGCTCTACTCTATTCCTGAAATCTGCATAAACAACGCAGAATGAATGAATGCACATAACTTCTTTCACTTACATTGGAAGGGCAATCATCCTGCTTCGTGTATGTATGTATGTATGTATGTATGTATGTATGTATGTATGTATGTATGTATGTATGTATGTATGTATGTATGTATGTATGTATGTATGTATGTATGTATGTATGTATGTATGTATGTATGTATGTATGTATGTATGTATGTATGTATGTGTTCATGCGCATGAGCGCCGGCTTGCTCCTGTACTCCTTGCCTTGAGCTCTCTCCTTCTTTTGTAAGTCCATTTGTCTGGCTGCTAAGAGTTTAACATAAATCACCCACATTCATCTCCCATGTACAGTGGCGCCTCGCTAGATAGTTACCCCGCATGACAGTTTTTTTCGCTAGACATTGACTTTTTGCAATCGCTATAGCGATTCGCAAAACAGTGATTCCTATGGGGCAATTTCGCTGGACAATGTTTGCTCCCTCCTTCGCAAACCAATTTTCGCTAGACAACAATTTTGACAACTCCCTCCGTGCTCGCAAAACGGGTGTTTTCAGGACCTAAGCTTCGCAAGGCAGCTATTTAAACAGCTGATCGGCGGTTGGCAAAGCGGCTTTCCTATGGCCGATCTTCACTAGACAACAACAATTCTTCCCCATTGGAACGCATTAAACAGGTTTCAATGCATTCCAATGGGGAAATGCTTTTTGCTAAACAATGATTTCACTAAACAGCGATTTCAGTGGAACGGATTATCATCATCTAGCGAGGCACCACTGTATAGCCCTGGAGACTAGACACTAAGACGACCAGGGTCATGTTTCCCATTGTCAAATCACACCAGTGACTTGACTCAGGTTGTTTTTTTTTTCCCCACTGACTTGGACTCAACTTGTGACTCCGTACCCTCCCATGCCTCCTTTTTTTCCCTGATTAAAAAGCTTGTTTTTAAATAGGGACAAGACCTTGGAGCTTGGGACTCACGACATGATACGAACTACTCACACATGGACTTAGACTAGAACCCAAAGACTTGCCAACATCCCTGGTTAGCCCCATGTTGCAGCTGCACCTGTTTTTTCAGCATTTGTTGTGCAGAAATGCAGGCCTGTATCGATCCTGACCCCTGTATTCCCAAGAGATCTACTGTACTAGATTCTGCCATTCAGCTCACACAAGTAGTACGTTTACCTGCATTATCTGCTTGCTAACTCCAGACATGAATCCCTGCCACTTGGTACACCCATGTCCGGCTGCATTCACAAGTGAATAAGCACATACCGTATTTTTCCGTGTATAAAACTATACTTTTGTCTTAAATCTTTAGACTAAAATACCACCCAATGATCCTGCATGGTTATCCATAATTCTTGTTTCACCAGGAATTACATTCATTCTTACAAATGCGAATTTGTTTTGTTTCTGTTAGCTTTTGCAGCTTACCTGGAGTAACCAAGAAGAAAATCAAAGAGAAAACATAAATCGTCTTCATGGCAGAAAGCTAAGAGAAAAAAGAGGCAAGAGGTGGGTATTGGGGACCGCTGGTCCTTAATGGTAAGCATGATGGATTTTAATCAACTTTGTGTTTTAGAAATGGTAGATGCTGGAGGCAGTTCAGGATCAAAGGGGCTTCAGTACCCCCAAAACAGTGGGGTATGGTACCTCCTTCATCCTGACAACAAGCTACCTATGGGTATATTATTCTTCTGAATAAAAACATTTTACATTCTCCCAGGGAAAATCCAGATCCCTTCTTATGGCATAACAAATGGGTGTTTGATGATGTTAAAGGTTGCAGTGAGTTATGTGGCCTGTTCAGAAGGTGAATCTGCCGGAGGACACCATTTTAAAGGAAAAACTCTGATGGGGCCTCAAAAATAGTCCTGGGGGGTGGGTTGCATAGCTCTTATTTCTTCTATAAAGAAAAATCATACATGATGAATTCTTCCTTGCTATGGTGGCCCTCCTGCTGCTGGCAATCCGATGTCCTGTTCTGCAAAGACGTCTAATGCTCTTCCATGGTCCAGTCTCCATATCATCTTCTATTATTTTATTTATTTCATTTATTTGTCTTATTTGTCAGCTGCCTTTCTCCTACGTATAAGGGGGCCCAAGACAGCTCACTAAAGATGAACACGAACTGCCAGTTCAGGGGTTTAACCTGGCTCATTTATTGGCCCCACAGGAGAACTAATGGTCTTACAGTTGTCATTTAACAATTAACTCTTGTGATACACCCATGTGATTATTAAGAAAGCAATGCTCAGCATTCAGATTCTTTCCAAATTCATACCTCCTTAACTTATTTTGAAAGAAGAATGCCTGCATAAGATATCAGAATTCTCTAAGACTGCGTAGAAATTAAGTTTTGCGGGCCATTACAGACTCTCGTACATCAAATTTGGACAAATTTATCCCAGAAATGTAAGCAAAAGTCCTTTATATTCCCTTATTTTACATTCACATGGAGGCACCATCAAATGCAAGAATCTGTTGTATGTGTTTTTAAACTCTGGTGAAGTTTGGGAACTTTTTACCCCTGTCATATATCCTTTGATTTGGATTCCTGCCTTGAGCAGGGAGTTGGGCCCGATGGCCTTATAAGACCCTTCCAACTCCATGAGTCTATGATTCCATACTTGTACTCTTTTCACCTGTTAATTATGAATAAATGAAAGACCAAGGCCTTAAATTTTTCTGAAGGTATTCGCGAAGGCTGTCCTCTGAAGATGTCAGCCACAGAGACTGCTGAAACGTTAGGAGAACAACCTTCAGAACACGGTCAAAGAGCCCGAAAAACCCACAACGACCATTTTCTGAAGGGCTTGATTTCTGTGTCTTTTGATGAGTTGCTATTAGACAAGTAGCCTTAAACTCATTTTTAAATTATCGTTCATTTTCCATTGGGTAAGAAAAGATCATTGGGAAGGGGATTTGGAATAGGGTACTGGGGTAAATAAAAAATACAGAATGCAATAGAGAACAATATATATCATTATTACTTTTGCCAATATGTTTTCTTACTAAGCTTACTTCCCACTTATCTTGCCATTGTTTTCCTAAGCCTTTAATATCTACAATTAGATCTTATATCTTCTTTCTCATAACTTTAACCCATTCATGTTCTCATCTCTCATCTGATTTAAGGGTTCTAGTTCTTGTACCTTGATGGAAATATGGAGAGCATTTCTAATTTCCAAAACAGCAAGGATATATGGCTATTAATCATGGTTGAACAGAATCCTACATTTACTTACCGAAACACCACAAGACTCTGCCAATCTCCAGTTTACATTCCCTGTTTATATCCTTTATCTTCTCTTTTACCACAATGTTCACAAGACCAATTATACACCTCCTGGGTCCATGCCACCCTCTTTGGGCCCTATGATGAAGTTTTCTCCTCCCGGAAAATCCCATCTCCTCGAGCAAATCAAGTCCACCCACATGCTTGGCTTGTGCCCCTGTATCTTATCATCATCTATTCCATGTTCCGCTTCTTCAAAGTAAGGAACATCTTAGTTAATTTTCTGCCTCTGCCAGTTAAGGAAACCACCTATATTGATTGGCAAACCAGTAATTGCCCCCTGCACAAAGGTCTTGTTGATTCTGTGTGTTTTAATTTGAATGTCTTATTCTTGAGGCATGGGGGGGATGATGTCAGAACTTCCATGAACTAAAGCATAAGATGGGTCACCCACACTTTTTTCTAAACCAGTGCCTTTGTCTATTTGAGTTTATTGTCCTGCCTCTTGTGTACGAATAGGGACATGGTGGCGCTGCGGGCTAAGCCACAGAAGCCTGTGCTGCAGGGTCAGAAGGCCAGCAGTCATAAGATCGAATCCACGTGACGGAGTGAGCTCCCGTCGCTTGTCCCAGCTCCCGCCAACCTAGCGGTTCGAAAGCATGTAAATGTGAGTAGATAAATAGGGACCACCTCGGTGGGAAGGTAACAGTGTTCCATGTGTAAGTCACATTGGCCATGTGACCACGGAAGATTGTCTTCGGACAAAATGCTGGCTCTATGGCTTGGAAACAGGGATGAGCACCGCCCCCTAGAGTCGAACATGACTGGACAAAAAATATTGTCAAGGGGAATCTTTACCTTTACCTTTACCTTGTGTATGAATTTTTTTATTTGTTTGTTTGTTACCTTTCTCTTGGTAGAGCAGCAGTCCCCAAGCTTTTTGGAACTACAGAACAGTTGGGATAGGTGGGCTCTGTGCTCAGGGGGCAGGGGCACCCCTGCGCTTGCGGGAGGGCATGTCGTGCTCGTGACACGGCCCCTGAGTATGGCACACACCCCTCAAAGCGCAGCACATGCCCGCAAGAGTGACACCCCCCCGCCACAATGCAACACCCCCGCTGTGAGCATGACATGCCCCCCGTGAGCATGACACCCCCCACCGCATTTGTGACATGCCCACTGTGCATGTGTGCGGGGGCGGAGGAGATCCGTCTCTGTGGCCTAATCCTGGGAAGCCCATGGACCACTACTGGGCCATAAACTGGGAGTTGGGGACCCTTGCTGTAGAGGAGCCAAGACAGCTCACAATGGACAAATATTGTATTTTTTAAAAAAGAAACAAGTATATATCAAGATTTTAAAAAATATTTGCAAATGTCAATGTGAAAAACCAGCATTCCTGAGGTAACTGACTGCTTAACGATCTCCCTGAAGAAGAAGGTCTTTGCTTGATGATGGCAGGACAAGAGGGAAGGGGCCAACCTGGCTTCTCCGGGCATCACATTCCAAAGCCTGGGAGCCACCACCAAGAAGGCCCTCTCTCACGTCTTCACCCAACGAGCTTGGGAAGGTGGTGGAACTGAGCAAGTGGGTCCCCCTGGGCCCTGGTAGGCAGGGAGGAGCCACCAGTGCTGAAGGAAGGGAAACAGATAGACGCAGGACTGATGGAGGTAAAGAGATAAAAAGAGTTAAGAGCTGGAGAACTTAGAGCCTTCATTGATGGAAGAAGAGGAGATGTGGGGAGAGGCAGTGGAGCAGTGGGTCCTATTTCAGAGTGGCACAGGGGATCCCTGAAGCAGCATCTGACCCCTTGCCAATGTGGCTGTGGAAGAGACTCCCAGGGCGCCTACATTATGACCAGCCATGAGCCTGAGGTCACGAAAGCCTTGGGGGTCTTCACTGCCCAACAAGAGCTGCAGTGCCCACCATGACCCAGAGCTGGAAGGGCAAGTGCCAATGGAGTAATAGAAGAGGAGTAACTTGGAAGACCTCGGTCAGCCTAAAAAAAGGTTGCAGCCCAGACTTACTCTCCCATCTTGCTTCTTGGGACCAGGACTTTAGAGGGGAACCCACTGGGACATATAGCGCCAAGGGGGTTAGTGCCAAAAACGAAAAAACCCTGAGGAGCCAGGCAAAGGAGGAAAGATAGTTGTTGCACGTTCTGTTGCAGCAGAATCCCAAACTGGAGCTCAATGAGTTATTTATGGCTTGGGGACTCCCCCAGCTTCCAGTGGCACTCACAAGGGCTTAATTGTAATTTGCCCATACAGCTGCCATACCTGCTTTTCCAGTTTCTCGTACCTTTTCCAAAAGGCATGTGTTTCTCGTTTTAAAATTTATGACAAAACTTTAGTTTCCCTCCCCCCCCCATTGTTCTCTCTATGGATGGAATCCAAAGTCAACGGGTGACAATCCCCATAACTACCAAAACAAAAGAAGGGTCCAAAAAAAAGTGGGCAGCTGGATTAGTTCATATCCGATGACTGGCAGATCTTTTGTAAAGCTAATGCCTCTTGATGGCCCATTCAAAACACCCTCAGATAGTTGACACAGTAAGAGGGATAGCCTGCCAGAAAACAAAAATGTTCCCAGGAAAATCTTTTGTTCTCCCAGCTATTGGGGGAGATTGCAACTCAGCTCAGAGGGAGCAAGGAACCTGAAGTGAAGTGGCAACTGATGTCATAGTGCCTCTTAATCAGCAAGTGCCAGGGCACTTATATCACTGAGGATAATAACAATCTTGCATGCACTAATGCTAGGCATCAGTAGAAGGGCTTTTTACAACTTAATGTGATTGTTCTTTGCCACTGACTTGATTGGCAAAGTTATTTTTCTACTTCTGGCAGTTAAGGCAAGCCCCTCCCTATTTTTTGCTTCCATTGTTTTGTTGACAGTCCCTCTTTTGTTGATAGCCCCTCTCTTGTTCCTCTGGCGAAACTCCATTTCCAACCTCTTTTCTTCTGATTGTAACTACTTATGGTAACTGTAAGTAAAGATACTCCATTCTGCTTCAAATGCTTCTAGAGTGATTTTATTGTACAATGCTAGTTTCTTGTGCAAAGCAGGAAGGCTGTTATTTGATGAGTCCGGGCTGATCTCTCAGCTTAATTTTTGCTAATATTTTAAATCTGGTTTGTAATGGCATAGTCCAGAGATGCTCATGGTACCTCCAGAGAAACTCAGACACTTGCCCTTTTCAGTAAACCAACCTGATTTACATGTCCCAGATGAAGGCATAGGTTGGAACATACTTGATTCTTTGGTTTTCACAGGCTCAGAAATGTAGTGAAATGTGAACAAATCAGCATTGTTTAGATTTCAGATGGAGTGAAGTATGTGTAGGGATTAAATGAGTTGGCAAAATGGGTTCAAAATATTGGTTTTGTGCATAGATCTGACCTACCTTCTCCATCTCATACAATCCTATATTTTGCGGGCATAATCAGAAAATGAATTTGTCAAATTTTTCTTCCTTTGGTATGATGGATGGCTGCTGCAGATTGAAAAGACTGCTCTTATTTCCAGCTTTGCCATTCTTGCTTTGCTGCTGTCTTGCAGGAATGCCCCTCAACACTGATTTTCCTTCCTTTCTCTTTTCTGTCATTTGAGTTCCTGTACTGTCTTTTACCTGCTGAGTATTGCACTGCTGTCTGCCCCACCAATCCCAATGGGCATCAGAAGTGACGCATAATGTTTTTCTTTTCTTTCTCTTTCTCTTTTTTTTGTTATACCGCAGGTGTGGACAATTTTTCAGACTTATACTCACTCTCATTCCTATGATGCCCACCCCCTTCCGATGCTGAAGTGTTTTTTTTCTTTTTAAATGAAAACTTCCTTGCACCTATAGTGGCCAAAAAGTTTTTTGATTTAAAAAAAAAATAGGTGTGAGCTACCCAAAGGTATCTTTATGCATTCAATCATCTGCTGAAATAAATTCATTTTGTATGACATTTATTTATTCAGTCAATCAGTCCGTTAATCATCTAATTAAAACATATCTCCGAAAGAAGAAAGATGCAACCACCAAGCGCTCAGCCTGAAAGCCCTGTGTTGATTCTAAAACAAGTCAGGAACAAACTGTTAAAAACATTTAAGCTAATTTTAAGTTCTTGGATTAGAGGATCCTCCCACTTCAATAGCTCCTTTTTGTTCATAACAAAGACCAACATGATAAGCACACACTTTTCTATGTATGATGGTGTCAATCTCATGCAACATTCCAAGCCCAGGTCCTTACAGAAAGAGAAAGCAGGACATATCACATAGAAGCATGAGATGTTGCAATCAAAAATAGCAGAATTATGTCTTTGGGTGAGATTGGAGACATTAACAGGGGGTACTTGATCTTGCAGCTTAAAGAGTTTTCCAGCTTGTAAAAGGAGAAAGATTGGTTTGATCTGAGGAAAAACCTGAGTATTTAACATATCAGCTCTTGGATTATTTGTTATTTTTCGGACAGTTCTATGAGGAGAAGATGTAGCATACCACCCTTGCTGAACCTTTAGAACCTTTACAAACTGGCATTCTGAATGATCTTTCTGTAATCAAGTGAATTAAATGAAAAATCCAAAAAAGAGAGAAGAAAATAGAAGTTTTCCAGTCTGTGATTCAAAGAAACGTAGAGCAGGGCTAGACAGCTTTGAATATTACTGGATTTACTTTGCTTTTTACTGGAACTCTGAGATTCACTAGTTGGGCACACAGGTGCAAAATGCCTGTTCAGGTAGGAGAACAGCTGAGACCAGTGGCTATAATATCAGTGGAATAGTGAATCCGCTCTGGGAATTAGTCTGAACTTTACTCAATGACCTTCAAAGCCCCTTCCAACTTGATTATTCTATGATTCTTTGTCTATCCACTGTGCTGGACTTTATTTCTGAAATAGTTCAGAACAGAATCTTCATAATGATTTTTTTCGTAATCAAATGGCTTAAAGAAAAATAAATATGTTGTTGTTGTTTAGTCATTTAGTCGTGTCCAACTCTTCGTGACCCCATGGACCAGAGCACGCCAGGCCCTCCTGTCTTCCACTGCTTCCCGGAGTTGGGTCAAATTCATGTTGGTCGCTTCAACGACACTGTCCAACCATCTCATATATATAAATAAATATACCATTCATAAAAAAAGTTTTCCAATCTCTGATTCTTGGCACATATAGAATAGTAGGCAAATTTTAATCCTGCGGGGGATTAATTTAATTCACCACTCAAATAGCATTGGATCTGCTTTGCTTTTGGATAGAACTCTGGGGCTGACCAAGTGGACATAAGTGCAGAATAGCTGTTCAAGTGGGTGGCCATACCCAGATGATGCTAGTGGCCATAATATCAGTGGAACAGCAAATCTGCTGTGAGAACTAGTCTCAGCTTTACAATATCTGTTGACTGTGCTGATTGAACATTATTGCTGAAAATCAGTTCTACTTGAACAGCATCTTTCAAGCTCATACTAAACAAAATCAGAGAAGATTCACAACCCACTGGCATTGAAACTACAAACTCCCTCTCATTTCCCAGCTATCTAACTTTGGCAGGATGGAGGTCTTCTTAATGGATTCTATTGTTAGACAGTTGGGAGACATTAAAAATAGCTAGTTCATAAATGTGTCCTTTTAAAATTTCTTCTCAGAATCCCATTTATGCAATCATAAGCACTTGGAGGACAGTCTGAGCTGAATTTTCCCTCTTCAGAACACAAGAGGGTCCCGTAGCTAGAACAATATCTGGAGTTGTGCCTTGCGGTTGTGATAGTTGTGTGGAGCCATAGAGATTAAAGACCTAGATTTTCTGGCATGTACAAAGTTCAGTCCCAAGGATTTCTGAAACAGGAAGGGAAACATGAATGAGCTTTGCAAACAGCAAGTATGCAAGGATGAGAAATATGATGAGTTCTAACTGAATAACAAAAGTCATCTTTCCTTCACTTGCAATAATTATGTAACTGGTCTGTGCCTTAGTTAATGGGAAAGGAATTAATTACAAGTATGGTAAATCTAGTTTTTCCTGAGCTTTGCCTCTGCCATTTCTCCATCAGATGCAATGACAAAATCACTCTACAGTGGTGCCTCGCTTAGCGATGTTAATCCGTTACAGGAAAAACGTTGCTAAGCGATTTCATCACTAAATGGAATTTTAAAAAGCCCATAGAAACGCATTAAAACGTGTTTAATACATTCCTATGGGCTTAGAAACTGACCTTATGCGAAGATCCTCCATAGGGGTGGCCATTTTCGGTGCCTCTAAAGCGAGGCAAAACAGCGGGTGGCCATTTTGTTTTTCCGGCGGCCATTTTGGAACCACCAATCAGCTGGCTGGAAATGGGGGCTTTGCAATGATTGCTTCCCCGTGATCATCGCAAAGCGATTTTTCCCCATAGGGGCCATCGCTAAGCGATTGCTCTGGCGATGACCAAAACCCCATCACTAAGCAATTTCATCGCTCAACAGAGCAATCGCTAAGCGAGGCACCACTGTACATTGAGCAATCAATTATGGAGACGAAGAAAGAGGAAAAATATGTCTTCTCCTCAAGCAAGGGTTCACTCCAGGAGTCCCACAGGAAATTGGGTGGGATTTTTCAGAATATTTGTTGACCTTTAAATAGCAGAAATCCAAAGCTACACAGAATTAGAATCATAGAATCACAAAAATCACGGCGTTGGAAGGCACCTGTGAGGCTGCTGAGGCCAACTCCTTCCTTAGGCTTAGCACGTGGATGCTTAGTATGACCCTGAAAATATTTCACTGCTCCTTTTGAAGTTAATACTTTGTAGTAAAAATGCTTAGCATAAGTGAAAAGAGCTCAGACTGGGTGGAAATTTCTATAGAAGCACAGAATCATGGGGTTGGAAGGGGCTTAAAAGTCCATCAGATCCAACCCTCTGCTTGAGGCAGGAATACAAATCAAAGCAGATCTGCCAGAGGGTTGTCCAATTTCCTCTTGAATGCCTCCAGTGCTGGAGTATTCATCACCTTCTGAGGTCATTGGTTCCATTGTCATACTACTCTAACAGTTAAGACATTTTGCTTGGTTCTATTATTGTTGTTATTTTTGCAGTTGTTGTTCTAATTATTAACCCTAACCGTTTGCCCAGTTCATCTTAAGTCTGTTTGAAGGCACTTGTGATTTTAAAAATGTGGAATATGGGCAAAGCAGACCTGACTCAGGCCATCCCTGATTTAAAGGAGTTAGTTATTTCTTTGAATTACGGTATGTTTCCCACCTTGCCTTGGAAGAGCAGTAATCTATGTATTCAGGAGATGCGATATAAAATGAGTAAATAAGCTTCTTTACATTAGACTCACCCTTTGCAACATACTTTCTGCTTATCACACATGCCAACTTTTTTGGAGAAAAAGCATTCTTTTTCTTCACATCTACCTTTATCATCTAAGCATTGAAAAGCATCTGTGATCTCTGCCATGTGTCCTGCACAAGGAAAGAAACCTGGTCAGTTTCTCCTCAAGGGAAATATTCACTCAACCAGCTAGTATTAAGACATCATCCCGTTGATATTCAAGGATTTTCACTCCTTATTCAGTATGTTTCTCTAAATAAGCTCAGATTCAGTGGACAGAATGTTTTCAGTGTTTGTGTTTGTGAGCATACATGATGTAATTCATTGTTCATAGTTTTAAAACATTCTCTTTTAATATTGTTAACCATCATTGCATACTCATTGTTTTCAAATGTAAATATTGTCTTTTGTATTTGGAGAATAATTCATATTCTCCTTGGGTGCTTTCCAAGGAGAAAGGCCAGGGGTAAAAATATTTTAAATAAATAATACATATTTGTACTTATATTAATCTGCTGAGTTTACAAAGATGAGAAGCACAGAAAGGTTAAAAATATTCAGTGCCAGCTAATGGAAAACTTGAGTCTTTTCATCTTCAAAATGTCAGGTTTGACACTTTTAAATAAACAAATCAAAACTGTCCTTTCTTCTCTGCACAAGACAGGACCAACTAAAATCTTGAGGCTGGTCTGGGTTGACAAAATCCTTGAAAGTTCATCCTTCTGAGTCCCACATTTTTGACATAACCACGTTAAAATCCATTAAATTAAAATGTACAGTACCTTACCTGGAAGAAACAGGACTGCTATGAAAAGACTCAAGAAGATATAATATGCCTTCATGTCTTCAAAATATTAATGAACTCAACACCACTAAGACGAAATAGCAAAATTTGATAGCTGGCCGATATTTTATGCCTGTTCTTATGCTTTGACCATGGCAATGTTTTTCCTTCAAATGAGATGAGAGAAATGGACGTTTTACTCTTTATGACAGAGGTATGTGAAACGTGCAAAACAATGAAAGAAGAAAAGATGTCCTTTGGTCATAATTATGACTATGACTTTAATTATTTATTCAGTATATATCCTTCCTCATGACAGCCAAAACATTTTGCAATATAAAACAATGGATAAATCCACACCCCACTCCATCCCATCCCATTCCAAATAATGATGCCAGATGGAGTGGCAGTTAAAATTTACTAGAGCATTTGCTGTGGGTTGGTGTTGACTACTACCTATGAGGTAGAACAACATTTTAGGAGGCCCAGGAGAGATTTGAGTTATAATAGTAGTGCTCGCCCTAAATGTAGGTTCCCTGCTCAACCTAGAAACCCTTTGTTGTTGTTGTTGTTTAGTCATTAGTCGTGTCCGACTCTTCGTAACCCCATGGACCAGAGCACAACAGTCCCTCCTGTCTTCCACCGCCTCCCAGAGTTGGGTCACATTCATGTTGGGAGCTTCAATGACACTGTCCATCCATCCCGTCCTCTGTCATCTCCTTCTCCTCTTGCCTTCACACTTTTCTAATATCAGGATCTTTTCCAGGGAGTCTTCAATTCTCGTAAGTCTTCTATCCCCACACCAAACCCAGCTGAAAAAAACACATACTTACAGATCTGTCAAATCGAGATTATGTGTAAAGGCACAAGTGTGTAAAGACTTATCATAGAGAAGGAGACATCTACTTCTCTTCTCCCTGTAACAGAAACATAATGATGGGACTGCCACATGTCATCTTATATTTTTGCCAGCGTCTCTTTCCCTCATTAGTTCTGTTTGCAATGCTCCATTAGACATTTGTTAGATAAAGTGCCTTGCATGGGTTGTAAATTTTATGACTCATCATCCACAGTCATGAAAATAATTTTCTTGGTTCCTCCAAACTAAAGATTTTAATCATTTCCTCCCAGGATGAACATGATGCCCTTTGTAAGTGAATACACCCAGCGCAATCTTTACTCCATCAGAAGAAAGAAAAAGTTGGCTTGTGTAATCTACTCTCCTTGCTACAGCTCCTCAGTGGCTGCTCCAAAGCGAAAAGTCACAAGTCGTCAACAAAGGTTGGTTTAGTTGGGTTGACTAGGGCAAGCAGGGCAATGTACAATCAAAACTCAAAAGAGAAACTTTAAAACATTATGAATGGCAGAACAAAGATTAGGAGAGAACCTTGAAAACTGAGTGTAGAACTCACACATTTAAATTACTGCAATCCTGTGCGTTGAGGCTGGGTCCTGATGGTGGCCACTGGGGGAAAAACATTGGTGTCCGCCACATGGTGAGCGGCAAAGGATCTTGGGATGACCCACACCGGCCCGATGACCCCACCCCCTATGGGATTGGCTGGCACAGGGCAAAGGACGTGGGGCTGCTTGCCGGCGGACCTGAGGGACAAGATTTCCAGTCCAATCCACCAGCACGGTTTAAAAGGGTGAACTGAGGTTATAAGACCACATAATCGATCAATAAAACATCACCACAGATATCAAACACATACAGCATATATAAACATCATAAAATATAAAAGAAGGGTGAGCTGAGGCAAGGAGCTTCTGTTTGTCAGGTCTTAAGTCCCCCTGCCAACCCACCCCAGTTTTACTTTTCTGTGCCTACAGGTTGATTTGGTCATTACTTCGTTGGGTCTGGTAGTTTTATATGTTCAATTGTCACAACTTGGAAGGCATTTTCAGGCATTGGGAAGGATCCAGTTGTTGGACAGCAGGTGGTGACCGGCATGTCTGGGTGGGAAAGAAATCCCCATGTGGGAACCTGGGCGTGGAGCCTGGATCTGCCCCAGCTTGGCAGAGGAGCTATGGAGTGGCTTAACATCCACATGGTCTCCAGAGGGAACTGCCATATTGGAGGTCTCTCAAGGAGACAGCGGATGGCATCGGGAGGCATTCGGGTCCCCCGATGTGGTGGATCCAACCCAATGCTTGTCCAGGACAACTGCTGCTGTGATCAATAAAGTTGTGGTCTCTTTTCCTCCAATTATGTTGTGTGTGTCAGTTAGTTCAGGTTCAGCCAGCTCAGCGGTAAGCCATCAACAAACTGATTTTTTTGTTTTTGCCTCAACTAAAGGTGAATGAAGATGTATTTAACTGGAATGGATCAAGGGCATCGGTTCCCTCCAGGAGTGCTTGCAAGTGATCAGCCACTGCCTTCTCCACTGCCTTGCTTATAAAGGGAGCATTGGCAATGTACCTATAATCATTATCGTCATTGTAGTGGGTACCCCAGTCAACACCTGCCTGTCACAACGGAACCTTGGCAGGAGAGCCAATGAGGAGGATGGAAGGCGGGAGCAGGAGAGAAGGAGGGTACAAAAGGAGGGGTCAGGAGGACAGAGGGAGAGTTGTGTGAGAGTTTTGGTGGAGTGTGAGATAGATAGGAGGAGTGTGAGACAGTGAGACAGTGAGAGTAGAGTGAGAGGACATACATAAAGATTGAGATCAGAGGTTCAAAGGGTATTGATTGAGGTAGATTGAAATCAGAGATTGGGAAATATAGTGAAATAATAGAAGGCGTTAAATACATACTTGTTTACCTAAGTGATTTGCTTCCTGTGATTGACTCTGTTATTTTCAACTAATCATTAGCCCTACTTAATGAATTTGTTAATTGGTGTGTCCTTGAATTGATTGATGTTTAAAAGAAAACATCTGGTGGCAGTGTGAGGAAGATAGATGCAGCTTGCGTCTTTGTGAGGAACCAGAACATAATAAAGGTCTCAGAGATGGAGTTGCGTCACAGTCATCTGCTGTCAAATTAATTTTTTTTCTGAATGGGCATAATGCGTGTTTTCTTGAGGGCCTGGGGGACCCGGATGACACAGGAAGATGCATTAATGGTCGAAGTGGCCCATTCTGCTGTTATCGGCCTGGCAGCTTCTAAAAGCCAGGTCTGACAAGGAACTAGGGAGTTTGTGAAAGCCCTACTGCGGTCAAGCACTTAAGCAAACATAAAGGGAGATTCAGTCTTTAAGATAGTTTGGGTCTCCAAGCCATTTAGGGCTCCATAAGTTAGAAGAACTATCACTCTGAACTCTTCCAGAAACAGATCAGTAGCCAGATCAAATTCTAATCAATGTCACTCTCACATACTTCTCAGTCTCTTTCTACAAATTAAAAAAAAATCAGGAAAATTTTTGTTTTTAATATATATATTGATACATGCTATCTTGCAAAACATACACTTCAGAACATATTTTCACATGAACATAATAAACTCACATATTTATATGGATTTTGGTGTGCTTGCACTGAAAATGTGTGTGTTTAAATATTTTTTCAGCTATTATTGTGTATTTTATTTCTATACCATAAAATGGCTGGTGTTTAAAAAGTAAATGATGGGGGACTATGGTGTGAAGAATTTTTTTAAAAAAAAACTTTTTGTGCAATCAAGCTCGGAGTAAGGTAAAGGTTCCCCTTGACATTTAGTCCAGTCGTGTCCGACTCTAGGGTGCGGTGCTCATCCCCGTTTCAAAGCCGTAGAGCCAGCGTTTGTCCATAGATAGTTTCCATGGTCACATGGCCAGCGCGACTAGATATGGAATGCAGTTACCTTCCCACCATGGTGGTACATATTTATCTACTCGCATTTTGCATGCTTTCGAACTGCTAGGCTGGCAGGAGCTGGGACAAGCGACGGGAGCTCACTCCGTCGCATGGATTCGATCTTACGACGGCAGGTCTTCTGACCTTGCAGCACAGAGGCTTCTGCGGTTTAACCCACAGTGCCACCAATTGCCGCGTCCCAAGCTCAGAGTAAAGGTAAAGGTAAAGGTTCCCCTTGACAATTTTTGTCCAGTCGTGTTCGACTCTAGGGGGCGGTGCTCATCCCCATTTCCAAGCCATAGAGCCAGCGTTTGTCCGAAGACAATCTTCCGTGGTCACATGGCCAGTGCGACTTAGACACGGAATGCTGTTACCTTCCCACCGAAGTGGTCCCTATTTATCTACTTGCATTTGCATGCTTTCGAACCGCTAGGTTGGTGGGAGCTGGGACAAGCGACGGGAGCTCACTCCGTCACGTGGATTCGATCTTACGACTGCTTGGTCTTCTGACCCTGCAGCACAGGCTTCTGCGGTTTAGCCCGCAGCGTCACCACATCCCTTAAGCTCAGAGTAGCATCAGCTAAATGCAGTAGCATAGTAATTCCAGTAACTGGCATCTGATATGGCTCACGAGACCTTAGTTCAAATCCCAGCTTGGCCATGGAAATCAATGGAATAAGTGTGATGTTATTAAACCATTCCTTTAACATGACAGGCAGCTACTATTCCAATGGTTCCCAACCTTGGGTCCCCAGATGTTCTTGGACAACAACTCCCAGAAATCCTGACCAGCACAGCTAGTGGCAAAGTCTCCTGGGAGTTTAAGTCCAAGAACACCTGGGGATCCAAGCTATTTGGGGATTAACTCCATGGAGCACTTTAACACTGATTCTCAAAGCCTGGGTTTTGGTTGCATGGCTGTCATTCAAGACAATTCCTACGAATAAAAGCACAACAAATAAAGAAGGATGTAATCATTAATAAAGGAAATAGGAATTGCTGGTTTGGGTTCCTGCATTACTTTTCTGGTATCCAACTTGGTGATTGTGATGGCGGTCGTGGCAGCAACGAAGAGGCGAAGAACTTCCACGGAATCTAGTTCTCAATGCTTCTCTTATCTGGCAGACTTGACATACCAGGAGTCTCTGGAGAAGGGACACAGAAACCAAACTAAGCAATCTCAGGAACCACAGAGGAGGTAAAATGAAATTCAGCATGACTGCACACACAAAAAACATCACACAACGGAACATGGAGCAACTTTTTATGTCTGGATTTCCTTTCCTTAATATTAACAAGTGTGTGCCATCAAGTCAATTGACATTCGGTGAGTCAATTGACTTGATAGCACACACACACTTGTTAATAATATTAACAAGTGTGTGCCATCAAGTCAATTGACATTCGGCAAGTCTTTTCAAGGTTTTCCAGATAGAAAATCCTCAGATTTGGTTTACTCTTCTTCTGGGGGTTTCCCTGGGACCGTGCAAGCTTGCTCAAAGCTACACAGGCCGGCTCTACTCAAAGGAGGCACAGTGGGGGAAACTGAACTCCCAACGTCTAAACCCCTGAGCTATTCAGCCAGTGGTTTATGCATCCTTTCGTCATTCAAATACAATATCTAGACACCACAGTTGAAGAAGGATGTTGAGAAGCCAGAATGTGTTGAAAGGAAGGGGGGGGGAAACTAGACTGGTAAGAAATTTGGAAATAAAACATTGAGCAGAAAGGGGGCCTCACATGTTGAGAGAAGGTTGAGTGACTCTATGATAGCCATATTCATGTATGTAAATAAGTATCATGTAGTATATGGAGTAGGTTTGAGTAGGAGAGGAGAACAGAACACAAGGAATGGAATCCACTTAAAAGAAAGGAGTTTTCAACTAAACATTAGGAAGAATTTCCTAAATGGAGCTGATTGTCTGGTGGACTCTCCTTCAATCGAGATTTTTAAGCAGAGGGTTGATGTCCACCTATCAAGGATGCTTTAGCTGTGGTTTTCCTACACTGGCAGGGAGCTGGACTCCATGACCTTTGGAAATCTTTCAATCTACTGTACACTTCTCTGCATCTATGATTCCATGCTAACAGGAAAACATAGTGGTAATCGTAGTTAAAAATTCCAGTCACAGTCAATCAAAATTATAAAAACATTGACTGGAATTATATAACAGATACAAGTTTTAAACAAAAATCTAAGTATCTGTTAAATATCAGCACAATATGTATGCTGTTCCTAATATTGCCATTTTTGGAGCTCTGATGGTGTGATTTCTGAGATCTGCAACTGCTTATGTGAAATTTCTTGGCATTGTTCCCAAAGCCCCAATGACTACGGGGACCACTGGAGTGTGTTTCATCCACAAACAATGCGTTTCGATGGCCAGGTCTCTGTACTTAGTTTTTCCAGTTCTTTATTTTTGACTCTTTCATCCCCTGGAATTGCAATGTCAATTATCTGTAGATTTCTTTGTTCTATTACTGCTATGTCTGGTGTGTTATGTTCAAGATGTCTATCTGTTTTGGATTTGGAAAATCCCACAAGATCTTGACTGTGTCATTTTCTGACACATCATCATTGTCATCATCATTACTCAGCTCATATTCTGCTGTTCTCACACTGCACGGCAACACCGTTTTCTTCTTCCTCGCCCTCTCTATTTTTTTCACCACCCCAAACCAGAAGCAAAATTTTAGACTTACGAATTTGCACAACAAACAGCAACCGCAGTGCATTTTCCAATTTCTTTCCAGTCTGGCAAGCATTTCTTTGGCTGGCACTTGCCTTCAGCCCACCTACATTTTTCTGGGATGTCAATTGCTATGTGCGTGAATCCTGGGTGGAAAGAAATAATAATTAAAGAAGTCAAATTGGGTGTCTTTCCAAAATTTCTCTTTAGTCATCTTCTGTGAAGTAGAAAGTTAAGGTAAGTCTCTCTCTCTCTCTCTCTCTCTCTCTCTCTCTCTCTCTCTCTCTCTGTGTGTGTGTGTGTGTGTGTGTATGTGTGTGTGTGTGTGTTTCTGGGAAACAGCTTCGCTTCTTCTCCCTTAGAGGCACCCCACTAAAAAATCCAGTAAGCTTTATTTCAGCTGACCTGGAACTAGAAGAAACATGAAGAGAACTGCAGCAAGAGAGGTTGAGATCCTCATGGCAGGAAGGCGCTGAATATCTCAAAGCAGCTACAAGAAGAGAAGATGACAAAAGACTTAAATCATTATATTATAAATAATGTCTGTGTTTAATATCTGTAAGCAACAACATTGCTCACAGAGTTTCACGAACATTTGACAATGTTTGGCTCAATTTGACTCTGTTTCTTGATAACAAAGTATTATAAAGTTCATGCTCCAAGGACGTATATAGTCTGTAAAACCCTCACCACTGTCAAATATACAGTCCTGTGGAATTTGATAAACTCTGCATCGATCCTGCATTTTGCTCTCAGTTGATGACGATTGGAGCGGTACATTACTGCACACAAATATATAGTGAAATGCTACAAAGAGTATCAAACAGACCCTTAAGCTAATTACTGAGACCATAAGAAAGGAAGAAAGTACAACAAACAATACATGAAATGCTTAAAATATAAATATTGCTTAGACCTGTTTTTCCAAAATCTGGGTAAAAGACACTTGCGACAGCTCAGTTCAATTTCCCTTTTTTAATAATAATAACAACAGCAATCTTAGAACTGCAGAGCTGGAAGGGACCCTCTGGATCATCAAGTTCAGCCCCTTGCAAGGAGGCCCAGCGGGGAATCGAACTCTCAGCCTCTGTCTCCACAGCCAGATACCTAAACCCCTGAGCTATCGTGCAGTTTCTTATATATTTGATCTTCGTTTCATCCCAGCACCACCCTGCCAACTCTGCCCACATACACTGCTTAGTACATGATTTATTTGCAGATGAGAAATCTGTTCGCCTTCCTGTATAGTCGCAGGCTGTGTTTCTGTCAATGTTAGCTGGCTGTGCCTCTCTGTCTTTTAACACCCACATACACAGAGACCACAGTGTAACCTGTACAATCCTCCAACTCAGGGACATTGACTGATCCTTGATTAGATAACCCAATCCTGGCCGCCTTCTTTACAGAAAGGGCTTAAAATAGAACATGAGCCAATTTTCCGTTCATAGAAGTGCAATGGGTTAAAACATCAGGTCTACATCTATGTAGAAGCCACTAGACTCCACTGAACCCCATCTCTACGCAATTAGCAGGAGGAAGTGGCGCTCAATTGTTGTTGTTTAGTCATTAAGTCATATCCAACGCTTCATGACCCCATGAACCAGAGCACGCCAGGCCCTCCTGCCTCCCGGAGTTGGGTCAAAGACATGTTGGTCACTTGGTTGGTCAGATTCGATGGTTGTTGTAGGTTTTTTGGGCTGTCTGGCCATGTTCTGGAGGTTGTTCTTCCTAACGTTTCGCCAGTCTCTGTGGGCGGCGTCTTCAGAGGATAGGAGTTAGAACTCTGTCCTTGACCAGAACCCAAAAAACTATGGTGACCATGGGGTTTATCATGGGCTATTCATTCATTCATTCATTCATTCATTCATTCATTCATTCATTCATTCATTCATTCATTCATTTAAAATATGTTTACCTTGCCCTCCTCCTTAAATGGATCCGTGGTGGCTTTGTCTCAATAGCATTGTGACAGAGGCGAGATAAAAAAATAGAATAAATACAACAGAGTGCTTAATAAATCTCTGAAATGCCCTCTGCATTTTCTGAAGCAGACCAAACACTTTTTCCCCTCCTCTCCCTGTTATAGTCATCAAATGTCAAGACACACACCCCTCACCCACATTCCTTCCAGTACATTTTGACTGCCAGAGCCTGTGGACCAAAAGGAGGCGAGGGTTTAAAAAAAAGAGAGAGAGCAGTCCAGCAAAAACCCAGATGAAGAGCCACTCCACTGATTATAAGCAAATGTTAGATTAGCTCATTCTGTGTCTTCGATGCATTTCTGGGAGGTGGCCTTGTGGCATAGTGGTTAAACTGCAGTACTGCAGTCATGGCTCTGCTCATAACATGGTTTGATCCTGGTGAACTCTGTTAGCCTGCTCAAGCCTGAACTCAGCCTTTCATCCTTCCAAGTTTGTCAAAAAATACATGAAATACCCAATTACATAAGGTCTCAAACCCTATTTAATTGAGTACTCAACTCACTGTGTGTAGCCAGCATAATTGAATTGTAAAGCATCCAGAGTGTATTTTAAGTGCTTTGGGGGTGATATATAAGCAGCACACGTTGTTTTTAATGAAGACAGATAATTTCATCCAGAATATTAATGGCGTCACAGAGCCACAGAGCACTGGAGGGACACATACTATTTTTGCAGGGTCTGAGTCACACACTAAATGTGCAATTGATCCTGTGCAAAACACAGATCCTGAAAAATATGGAACCCAGTGATGCAATTCCTCTTCCACACAGAGTAAATTGGATCCTGGCCTGAATGCAGGAACGGCAACAATTTTTGCATGGGGTTGAATCAAGTCGAACAGTACAGTTTCCAAAAGATCATCTACAGAATTTGTAAAGCATGTCAAAGCAGACACTGTCCAGAATTAATGGAACGGTTCTAATGGAACCAGTGAAAGACGGACACGTTGACGTAGCAAACAATATAAGCGAACGTGAAGTGGCCATGATATTGATTGCCTGCAGCCTGCAGCCTGAGAAGCAAAGAGAAGCTGCAGGAACAGCTGACTCCTTTTGAGGCATGCTGGTCACTTAGAGAATTGTGAGTATATATATGCTTCGAAGCAAAAACAAAATAAAAAAGAACAAAAATGTTGTGGCGCTAATCATTATGTTTTGATGTGAGCTTTTGTGGACTGAAGAGTTTTGAAATGGACCTGTTCACAAAAGTTCACATTAAAATATAGTGGTTAGTCTTTAAGATATCACAACGTTTTTATCTTCTTTGTTTTATATTTTTCTTTTGTTTCTGCCTGATATGCTAGCACAAACAAACAGGGCCATCTCTTCTAAAACTATATTCTTTGAGCTTGCAATAGGTTCTTCGAGAAGGCTGATGCTTAGGGCTGCAATCCTAGCCATTATTTCTTATGTTGCTGTTGTTACATGCCATCAGGTCATCTCTGATTTATGGCGACCCCATGGATGAGCATTCTTGAAACAGCACTGTTCCACACTTATAAACTCAACCATGTAAAGTAAGAACTAAACTCTACATGAAGCAAAAATATTATCAATTCTGAGGGATTTTCGCGGGCTTAACATTAACGTTCCAGAAACCAATGTAAACTCCTCTGCTCATTTTCATGCCATCGTTATCTTTTGTTATTGATATTGGTCTTGGTATTAGTATGTGGCATTGATAGTGACCGGCTGTTAGGCCTTCTATACATGACTGACACATAAAGGCAGACAGTATTAATATCTTGTCTTTTACTTGTGTTTTGTTACCTTGTTTGTGCATGTATGTGCATATGAACTGTTACAGGTGTTTCAAACAATAACACTCCATTTATGAAGATATTCTCAATATGAGTACAAATCTATAATAAATGGCATAATTTTGCAATCTGGCAATGAGCAAATCCCTACTTGGATTTCTGAGGTATAAAGACTCCCTGGAAAAGACCCTGATGTTGGGAAGTGTGAAGGCAAGAGGAGAAGGGGACGACAGAGGATGAGATGGTTGGGCAGTGTCACCGAGGCTTCCAACATGAATCTCACCCAACTCCGGGAGGCAGTGGAAGACAGGAGAGCCTGGCGTGCTTTGGTCACAAAAAGTTAAACACAACTAAACAACTAAACAACAACAAATTTAAATGGAAAGGCTTGATTAATTTCAAAATTCAAAGTGTGAGTTTTGAAACAAATTTTATTAGTTTTTGCCCCATTAGTCCAACAATGCAAAATTTGGTGAGTTCATCATAAATTGAAGCATTTTTCTCCAGATCCCTGTTTCAAAGTTGCGATGAGCATGGATCAGAAAAACTGTGATTTGTTTTGGTTCATTATTTGTCAAGGTTGACAAATCACGAATAACAAATGTACATTTTTTTGGACGAATCGATAAATCAAGTCATCATTTTGTTTTATTTTAGAATCCTACGAAACTGCCCCCAAGGCACCTAGAGACACCAAATTCACCAAGAGGCTTCCCATGACTCTTCTCTACAAACCCCCAAGTTCAGAGATCCAGTTTATATACCCCCAAAGTGAGTCACCCGATGAAAGTGCCCTTTAGCAGATGGCTTAGGAAAACCCAATATTCACCAAACTTGGAGATACTGTAGAGGAGTACCATGAGAAGCTTCTCTGTGATTTTCATCTGTCTAGGTGCCCAGGGGGCTTATAGCCTGAGAAATTAAAAAAGCACTAAAATTCTTTAATTCATATTTGTTGGTGGCATTGATTTGTGCAAATATGAATTGACAAATTAGCATTTTTGACAAATTTTGCAATTCATTTTTCACTTCGTGCCCGTCTTTATTTTTAAGCTAAGTGCAGAAAAAGTCAACAATAAGGAGGAATTGTAACAGCACAGCAGGATTTGGCCAGCAGAGGCTGCTACAGCCTCTGGCTAGTGGCATCTCCAACCTTGTCCATTGGGTGCTTCTTCCCACAACAGGTGACAAAACAGTTGTCTTACACCCTGCATTCAATCTTTTTTCATCATCTCTATTTTAGTTGCTCCCAAACACCACCTGTCACCATGAACATCCTGCCCATTGTTTTCGTAACTCTCTTCATGTCCCTTCTCATTGAACCAGGTAAGATGCATTAATCTTGGTGGACCCTTTAAAGGGATGGTTTTCTGAGATTGCGTGGATATATTTCAGCAATTCAGACATAATGAATGTCCAGCAGTTACTCAGTTCCATGAAAGAGGACAGGACTGTTACCGCTCAAACCTGGGTTCTAAGATTCTCTGGCAAGGAATCAGGCTTAGCTGCGACAGCTGAACCAAACGCCCAATTTTATTTGGAGAGCAGCAAATAAAAGGTCAGCTGGGACTTCTCTTAATAGCAGAGAAGACCCCAAAAATAAAGTGTACATATGTTTTATAATGATACAAACAAAGAGTCATAAAATGCTACAATTCTGTTGGTGATTTGTACCCCAAGTTTGGATCCAGTCCCTCATTGGCCGATAACAGGATTTTTTTTTTTTTTTTTGGCTTGTTCTGGTTTGGAAACCAAATAATTCCTGGTCTTTAATGCTTGGTCATTAACACCCCACCACACTGATCCATTTCACTACAGTCTGAAATCAATGGAACACTTTTTAAAGGAATAGAGTAGAGAAAGATTGAGGATAATAAACAGAGAGGGTGGCTTTGTCATATAAACAGCAGCAATGAAAAACAAAACTTGGAAAAGTTACTTTTCTGAACTAAAAGGTTCTGGGTTCTTCAGCTAGCATTGCCTCTGTAGCTTTGCAAACTCAGCTGAAAAGCAATGGAGGAATACTGAGAAGTCACATGGCTCACCATAACGCAAAAAAGTAGTCACTGCAATAAAATGTTGCAGGGTAGAATATTCTTATTCCCTGTCCTAGCCAGCCAGCCCACTGCAATAGGAAAATACACACATTTGTGGGTATTTATGCTCTCCTTAGATGATTCTAAGGCTGTAATCCTGTACACACTTATTTCAGTCACATTCAACACGTTCACTCATTTTTGTTGCAGAGTTTTGAATTTTGATGCAAATTTCTTCGCTGTGCGACAGAAGTGCAAGTATTCACAGAGCAAAATTAGGTTCAGAGTAACTTAGTAACTGTCAACTTCAGTCTCAACAATGCACTCTGAGACATTAGCTGCAGAAAGAATAAAGTTTCTTGCTTTACTTACAGTTGAACAGATCGAACTGCAAATTGAGAGCAAACATGACTACTTGCAGCAACAGGCCTTAACAGAGTAGCTGCTCCCAACACTCTCTAGGGAGGGGAAAGGGTTCTGCAACAGAGAGGTAGAGCTCTCTTTGAAATCAGAAGCAAGGAAGGAATGATTGGTTAGTTCTGGACAGATTGACACCCCAGAAAGGTCCCTCCCATCCACACCAACTAGATGCAGAATATAATGTTGCAAGAAATCAAACATTTTTTTTTACTAAACCAGTGCAGGATTGTATCACATAATGTAGATGATGTCAAATTAAGCCATGCACATTAATGATAGATTCATAGAATAGTGAAGTTGGAAGGGGTCATCAAGTCCAATCCCCTGCTCAATGCAAATCAAAGCATATCTGCCAGGTGATTATCTAAGTTTTTCTTGAATGCCTCCAGCGCTGGAGCACTTAGCAACACCTGAGGTAACTGGTTCCACTGCCATACTGCTCTAACAGTTAGGAAGGTTTTTTCCTGATATTCGGTCGAAATCTGGCTTCCTTTAACTTGAGCCCATTGTTGCGCGTCCTGCACTCTGAGATGATCGAGAACAGATCCTTCCCCTCCTCTGTATGATAGCCTTCAAGTATTTGAAAAGTGCTACCATACCTGCCCTCTGTCGTGTTTTCTCAAGGCTAAATACAGTGTGTCCACATCTTTCAGTTTTTCCTCCAAGGGCTTAGTTTCCAGCTCCCTGATCATCGTTGTTTCCTTTCTCTGAACTTGCTCCACTTTGCCAGCATCTTTCTTGAAGTATAGTGTCCAAAGTATTAATATTAATCACCACCACCACTACCATCATTATAATCATAGTCTTATAACTATAGTGCTGGAAGGGACTTTCTGGATCATCAAGTCCAGGACCGCTCCGGGAGGCCCAGTGAGGAATCAAACTCCCAACCTCTAGTTCTACAGCCGGACACCTAAACCATTGAGCTATGCAGCAGGGGAGGCCTTCCTCTCGGTCCCACCACCTTCACAGGTACATTTGGTGAGGACACAGGAGAGAGCCTTCTCTGTGGCTGCTCCCAGACTCTGGAACTCCTTCCCACATGAGGCCAACCTGGCCCCATCTTTGCTCTCCTTCCGCAAGACAGCAAAGGCCTTCTTGTTCAGGCAGACCTTCTTTTAATGACTGTCTGCTTTAAGACAGAGTCCTGAAAATGGAACTCTTGTGCTTTTGTTCTTTTTGATGTGTGTTTAGATCTGTTGCGATCTACTAGTTTCCATATTATTTTTTTTATTAAATTCCTGAAACTGGTGTTTTGCGGTTTCTTTGGAAACAAAGGTGAAAAACAAAACACCAGTATCAATTCAGAAACATGACTAGTTACCTCAGAATACCAAATGTATTCGGATAAGGAGAATTCTACAAGCAACCCTGATATTGCTCATCTTTTCCTTTCTGTGCAGGTTTCATGTTGGTTATACGCTATCCGGATCAATGCAAACAGAGCAAAGGGAAGTGTCGAAATAAATGTCAGCCAAATGAGAAAGTCATTGGGAAGTGCAGTGATTCTGCATACTGTTGCCTAGTTCGGTAAGCCAAATCTATTTTTTTTTAACATATGTAGAGTTGGATCCAGATGTAGTCACCTTTAGAGAGGTAGATACACATACGCCCAAATTCAACAGGCTTTGTGTAATCATCTCCCTCTGTGAGGAAGAGGTTGACAGAGATGCCTCCAGCTGGCTGTCTAGCTAAGGACTGTACAAGGCAGACCCAGGCAGGGTCAGAACCACCATCCAAGCGGATCCCGGCCATTTCCCGAGACTTCACAACACAGAGGCCATTCCTGCCAATGTAGGAGATAGAGACCAGGCAGTTATACTGGGCCAGCTAGCAGCAGAGTGGAGGAGAAGCCAACCTCAGGAGGAAGCTGGAGACCAGGAAGGCTATAAAAGCTGTGCTGGAGGAGGTGGAAGAATGTCCTGAAGGAAGGAAGGGTAGAGTCTCTCGATGTAATAATAGATGAGGAAGAGGATGTAGCAGAGGTGGGACGTATAATGTACAGAAAATGGAGATGTTATGACTGACTGAAAAATATCTTCCAGAAAACAACATGTGTGTCCTAAACATCCCTCACCCAAGCGTGGATGAAGAGGTGAATGGGGAGGAATGAAGGCTGACAGGTAGGAGCTGAGTAGAACACGCCTAGAAAGGGAAGTGGGGGAAGTGAGTGTGAGGGAGGCCGGGCTTTGGGTGTGTGAGGGTAGGGAAAAAAAAGTCTGCAACCATCAGCTGCTAGAAGGTGATATGCCATGCTCCCCACATTGAAAAGGAGTTATCTAGTTCATTAAAATGACTTTTCTCTGTGGAGTGCTGAAAATACAAGAAACATTTTTGCCCAGATTTTGTGAGATTTGCTGGCGCTGATAAGAGCAAGTATTAAAGCAAAACAATGCACATTCTGGAAAATCTGTGTGTGTGTGTGCATGCGTGTGTGCGTGCGTGCGTGCGCGCGCGCGCGCCCACGCACAGTCCAACTAGGGTGCAGACGGTGAGAGACCTGAACTTCCCTATAAGACCTAGATTGTGTCTACACCACACAGTTGTAGCAGTTTGATCAGCTACATTTTCCATCTTATGCGTATGATGGGTTTTGTGATGGGTTTGGGGTCGTTTCTAGGGGTTCGGAGCGCTCTCAACAGACAAGTGCCTCCACTCACTTATAGTGCAATCAGATGTCTGCACATTTTTGCACAAGAAAGGGTCATTTTTAATGGGAGCAAACTCCCTTGAAGTGACCCTTCCATCTGTTGGGAGAATCTCTGTAGCCCATTCCCAAAAAGGACAAGACCTATAGCAGGACTAAAATGATCCGGCTTGGGATCGGCCTGGAGCACATTTCCCTGTGTGTTGTGTGATCATCAGATGCACCAGACTACTCCACAAGCAGTTCAAACAGTGATCAATTTCCTAGTGTGCTCATTCCCTTATTACATTGGTCTAAGCACATCACAAAACTATTAATTCCAGGACTCTAAAGGAGAACTGAGCTACCGAACTACTGAAATAGTACAATCATAGAATCATAGAATAATTGAGATGGAAGGGACCAATTAGGCCATTAAGTCCAATCCCTTACTCAAGGCAGGAATCCAAACCAAAGCAGATCCGACAGATGGTTGTCCAATTTTTTTTCTTTTAAATGCCACCAGCATTGGAGCACTCACCACCTCCGGAGGTAATTGGTTCCATTGTTGTACTACTCTAACAGTTAAGAGGTTTTTCCAGATAGTCAGCCTAAATCTTGCTTTCTCTATCTTGAGCCAGTTATTATGTGTCCTGCACTCTGGGATGATTGAGAACAGATCCTGTTCTCTTCTGACTACAATGTAGATGTAGTATTTCAATCTTAAGAACTACCATTCCTAGATTATTTCTTTCTTTAAGCGTAAGGGAAGAACAGCTGGTGGAAGGAATCAAACAGGGCTTTTCCATAACCAGATTCCACAATGGTGATGTATTAGGAGAAATAACAAAGAGTCCAGTGGCCTCTTCATAACCCACTGGCTGAAATCCAGTTGTGTAATGGTTCACTGCATAAGGCTGGTGACATTATCAGATGCAGCTGTTGGGGGGGGACAAGAAAAAATTTGGATTCACCCTACATAAACAAAGGTTCCAAGACTCCTTTGGGATACCTTTTATTCTGGGGAAGACCTGAGGCCCACGGGACAGGGGGACAACTTCTTGACAACTGCTGCTGGTCAATTTTTGAAAATTAAAGAATTCCATTGCATCTCGTGGCTCCCAAAGGCTTCCCCAAGACAAAAAGGAAGCAATGGAACCTTGAGGGGCAGAATCAGACATTTTTAATTTCCTGAACCCATCTGGTTTCACCAGCCTTAGGGGGCCTCACTATAAGCCAGAGGATTCCAGTCTCTGCATTATGTTGTAAGCTACGACTAGACCCACTGCTATCTGAACTGAGAAGTATCTGCTTTCTTTCCTGACAGGTTGGTAAATATAAAGGACCCATTTCATGTTCTGCTTTTTGGCTTCTATGTTTCCTGGTCGACAGAGAACAACACCAAAAAAAATGTCACCATCACCACTAATAAATACAACCATGGGCAAGAATGAGAAGGTCCCAGTTTCTTATTTATTTATTTTATTAGATTTATACCCTGCCCATCTAGGTCTACTCTTATTCCATTGTGGTCTTCTCCAACACAATAGGAAGGCGCCTGTTTGCTTCCTGCATTGCTGAAATTGAACCAATAAACCATAAATAAAACCCTTCTGAGGTTCCTATCAACAAAGATTGATGATAACAAGCCGCACATGTTTCTCCAGTCCCCCCCCCCAGGACAGGCAGCACCCCACCTTTGACACTCTCCTTGAGTGGTTATTCCAGCTAATCCTGCAGAAACAGTGCTAGGATGGTAACAGATGGTGTGCTGTCATTAAGCAACAGTTTCCATTACTACCTTTCATTTATTTTAGCTATCTAAAACATTTCTGAGTGGATCTTTGATCAGAAAAGATTTTGGTTTACTTATTTAAGAACAAACATACACACGCTTCAATGGGCTGGTAGGGACAGAAGACGGGGACGTGGTGGCGCTGCGGGCTAAACCGCAGAAGCCTGTGCTGCAGGGTCAGAAGACCAAGCAGTCGTAAGATCGAATCCACACGACAGCGTGAACTCCCGTCGCTTGTCCCAGCTCCTGCCAACCTAGCGGTTCGAAAGCATGCAAATGCAAGTAGATAAATAGGGACCACCTTGGTGGGAAGGTAACAGTGTTCCATGTCTAAGTTGCACTGGCCATGTGACCATGGAAGATTGTCTTCGGACAAAAACGCTGGCTCTATGGCTTGGAAACGGGGATGAGCACCACCCCCTAGAGTAGAACACGACTGGACTAAAAATGTGAAAGACAACCTTTACCTTTACCTTTAGACCACTTTGATGCCTTCAGTGGCAAACATATTGGGTTCTGGATGGCCAAGGGCATGGTATTTCTTGAATATTTATTTATTGGAATATTTATCTATCTTACAAAATCCCCTAGAGTCAAACACGACTGGACAATAATTGTCAAGGGGAACCTTTACCTTTAGGGACAGAAGAATCTCATGGTACTACGGAAAAATTAATCTTGTGTTTCTGGAAAAAAATCCCAGACGGTAATACCACCGGACAGGATTCAAGAGACTTGAGTTTTGTGAATGCAGTTTGGCTTGGACATATTTTTCTTTTCCCTTTCCTGGACTCTGTGAACTTTTGATAATAGAATCTGGTGGTTTTCTGGAGAAGAAAGAAGGAGCTAACGTGGTCGACTGGACTGAGGAGTATCAACAGGTTAATGGAAAGACCATAAGACAGGCTTCAAGGACAAATACTGGACAGTCTGAGACTCTGGGAGTTGGTGAGTGCTCTAACACTGGAAGCATTCAAGAGAAACTTAGATTAACATAGATTAGGAAGAAAAGCCGTAGGAACACAGGCAAACAGCCTGGAAAACCCACAACCATCGGATCCTGGCCGTGAAAGCCTTCAAGAATACATTAGATCATCACCTTTAATTGTATTCCTGCATTGAGCAGGGGGTTGGACTTGATGGCCTTGTAGGCCCCTTCCAACTTCACTTTTCTATGATTCTATAAACTGGGTTCTGCAACAAGTTTTTGTTACTTGTCTAACAGCATGCCAGTGCTCGGAAGACACTGTAGCTACTTCTCAGAGCTCAGAAATGGGTGCACCCAGATCAAAAGTCTTAGCGACATGTTGGGCTCCAGACTTCCAAGTGCTCTGAGCACAAGATGCACTGCCAGTCGGTTTGATGGTGATATGTATAAAAAGCATTCTCACTAATGCAAGAACTCAAATCAAGAGGGGAGGAGGAAAAAAATTCGGGATAAGCGTCAAGATTAGTCAGTTCATTGACAATCCCATATTCATGATAGAAAATCTTTTAAAAGTTATGGAGAAGACAAAATCACATTTACAAGAATTTAGAGAGCTAACTGGGTTTCTAGGATTTATTTATTTATTGGATTTTTACACTGCCCTTCTAGACAATGTCTACTTGGGGCAGCTTAAATAAATAAAAACACAATCAATAGTATAGGCATCCTTCAGTCTCGAGAGACTATGGTAACATGCTCTGAATCGAGGAGTGTCCTCTCCAGAGCATGAAGCCCGGGTAAGGTAATATGGAGGATAGGCTGTTACCCAAGCAGCAGATCCCCCCTCTCCACATTGCTGAAATGGTCCAATGGAAAGGCAAGAGCCAATACAACTGGTTCCAGCAACGTCGCAGGAGTTGGCAGAACGACACATGCTGCCTTCGGGACTCCAGCTCCGGATTTTGCCTCGAGGTTAACTCCTGAAGCCTTTTGCGTGAGTGGATATAGCCACAAGGCAGTGGAGGTTTGAAATAGGAGTTTTCCTTCTCCTAGATGGGCTGCCTTCCATGGCTGACGAACCCCACCTACCCGGCCTGCTCTTTAATAGTGCAAAAGTATGATCTGATCCTTAAAACTTTCCTAACTCCCAGGCTTATGCAAATCTAATTGGCTTTCCTATTTACCATATTAAAGCCAGAGATACAATTTGAGAATTTCGCGCGGTCCTGGGACATGCTCTTTTAAAGCAGGAAGTCCCACCCCTAGGCCCCACCCCTAGGCCATGTGGTCAGGAGACAAAAAGAAAGCCCAGGAAAAAAAACAGCAAGGCATCCATGCAATATCTATCCATAACATAGATAAATTGGCATATGATCAGAAATGATAGTGTTCAACTATCGATCATTATGTGCCGTCAAATCAATCTTGACTTGTTATTTAGTCGTTAAGTCATGTCTGACTCTTCATGACCCCAAGGACCAGAGCACGCCAGGCCCTCCTGTCTTCTACTGCCTCCCGGAGTTGTGTCAAATTCATGTTGGTTGCTTCGCAGACACTGTCCAGCCATCTCATCCTCGGTCGTCCCCTTCTCCTCTTGCCATCACACCTTCCTAACATCAAGGTTTTTTCCAATGACTCTTTTCTTCTCATGAGATGGCCAAAGTACTGGAGCCTCAGCTTCAGGATCTGTCCTTCCAGTGAGCACTCAGGGTTGATTTCCTTTAGAACTGATAGGTTTGTTCTCCTTGCAGTCCAGGGGATTCTCAAGAGCCTCCTCCAGCACCACAATTCAAAGGCATCAATTCTTCGGCGGTCTGCTTTCTTTATGGTCCAGCTCTCACTTCCATACATCACGACAGGAAAAACCATAGCTTTGACTATTCGGACTTTTGTTGGCAAGGTGATGTCTCTGCTTTTCAAGATGCTGTCAAGATTTGTCATCACTTTCCTCCCAAGAAGAAGGCGTCTTTTAATTTCAGGGCTGCTGTCTCCATCTGCAGTGATCATGGAGCCCAGGAAGATAAAATTTGACACTGCCTCCATATCTTCCCCTTCTATTTCCCAGGAGGTGATGGGACCAGTGGCCATGATCTTAGTTTTTTTGATGTTGAGTTTCAGACTGTTTTTTGCACTTTCCTCTTTCACTCTCATTACAAGGTTCTTTAATTCCTCCTCACTTTCTGCCATCAGAGTGGTATCATCTGCATATCGGAGGTTGTTGATATTTCTTCCGGCAATCTTAATTCCGGCTTCGGTTTCTTCCAGTCCAGCCTTCCGCATGATGTATTCTGCATATAAGTTAAATAAGCTGGGGGACAATATACAGCCTTGCCATACTCCTTTCCCAATTTTGAACCACTCAGTTGTTCCATGACCAGTTCTAACTGTTGCTTCCTGTCCCACATATAGGTTTCTCAGGAGACAGATAAAGTGGTCAGGCACTCCCATTTCTTTAAGAACTTGCCATAGTTTGCTATGGTCCACACAGTCAAAGGCTTTCGCATAGTCAATGAAGCAGAAGTAGATATTTTTCTGGAACTCTCTGGCTTTCTCCATAATCCAGCGCAAGTTAGCAATTTGGTCTCGAGTTCCTCTGCCTCTTCGGAATCCAGCTTGTACTTCTGGGAGTTCTCGGTCCACATACTGCTGAAGCCTACCTTGCAGGATTTTGAGCATAACCTTGCTAGCGTGTGAAATGAGTGCAATTGTACGGTAGTTGGAGCATTCTTTGGCACTGCCTTTCTTTGGGATTGGGATGTAGACTGATCTTTTCCAGTCCTCTGGCCACTGTTGAGTTTTCCAAACTTGCTGGCATATTGAATGTAGCACGTTAACACCATCATCTTTCAAGATTTTAAATAGTTCAACTGGAATGCCATCACCTCCACTGGCCTTGTTGTTAGCCAGGCTTTCTAAGGCCCACTTGACTTCGCTCTCCAGGATGTCTGGCTCAAGGTCAGCAACTACATTGTCTGGGTTGTACGGGATATCCAAATCTTTCTGATATAATTCCTCTGTGTATTCTTGCCACCTCTTCTTGACGTCTTCTGCTTCTGTTAGGTCCCTCCCATTTTTGTCTTTTATCATGTTCATCTTTGCGCAAAATGTTCCTCTAATATCTCCAATTTTCCTGAACAGATCTCTGGTCTTTCCTTTTCTGTTATCTTCCTCTATTTCTTTGCATTGTTCATTTAAGAAGGCCCTCTTGTCTCTCCTTGCTATTCTTTGGAAGTCTGCATTCAATTTTCTGTAACTTTCTCTATCTCCCTTGCATTTTGCTTCCCTTCTCCTCTCTGCTATTTCTAAGGCCTCGTTGGACAGCCACTTTGCTTTCTTGCATTTCCTTTTCTTTGGGATGGTTTTCGTTGCTGCCTCCTGGACAATGTTACGAGCCTCTATCCAAAGTTCTTCAGGCACTCTGTCCACCAAATCTAGTTCCTTAAATCTGTTCTTTACTTCCACTGTGTATTCATAAGGGATTTGGTTTAGACTATACCTGAGTGGCCCGGTGGTTTTTCCTACTCTCTTCAGTCTAAGCTTGAATTTTGCTATGAGAAGCTGATGATCAGAACCGCAGTCAGCTCCAGGTCTTGTTTTTGCTGACTGTATAGAGCTTCTCCATCTTTGGCTGCAGAGAATATAATCAATCTGATTTCGATATTGCCCATCTGGTGATTTCCATGTATAGAGTCGCCTCTTGTGTTGTTGGAAAAGAGTGTTTGTGATGACCAGCTTATTCTCTTGACAAAACTCTATTAGCCTTTGTCCTGCTTCGTTCTGAACTCCAAGGCCAAACTTCCCTGTTGTTCCTTTTATCTCTTGGCTCCCTACTTTAGCATTCCAGTCCCCTAGAATGAGAAGAACATCTTTCTTTGGTGTCAGTTCTAGAAGGTGTTGTAAATCTTCATAGAATTGTTCAATTTCAGTCTCCTCAGCAATGCTGGTTGGTGCATAAACTTGGATTATTGTGATGTTGAATGGTCTGCCTTGGATTCGTATTGACATCATTCTATCATTTTTGAGACTGTATCCCATTACAGCTTTTCCCACTCTTTTGTTGACTATGAGGGCTACTCCATTCCTTCTACGGGATTCTTGCCCACAGTAGTAGATATGATAATCATCTGAGTTGAATTCGCCCATTCCTGTCCATTTTAGTTCACTGATGCCCAGGATGTCGATGTTTATTCTTGCCATCTCCTGTTTGACCACCTCCAGCTTCCCAAGGTTCATAGATCTTACATTACAGGTTCCTATGCAGTATTTTTCTTTACAGCATTGGACTTTCCTTTCACTTCCTGGCACGTCCACAGCTGAGCGTCCTTTCAGCTTTGGCCCAACCACTTCATTAGCTCTGGAGCTACTTGTACTTGTCCTCCACTCTTCCTCAGTAGCATGTTGGACGCCTTCCGACCTGAGGGGCCCATCTTCCAGCGTCATATCTTTTAGCCTTTTGTTTCTGATCATGGGGCGTTCTTGGCAAAGATACTGGAATGGCTTGCCATTTCCTACTCCAGGTGGATTGCGTTTAGTCGGAACTCTCCACTATGTCCTGTCCGTCTTGGGTGTCCCTGCACGGCATAGCCCATAGCTTCTCTGAGTTACTCAAGCCCCTTCGCCACGACAAGGCAGCAATCCATGAAGGAGAATGTAAGCCCTGGTATACAAATATAGGTTCAATTAGACATAATTGATGTAATTTAATTAGAAACATATGATAGCTGAGTTTACTGCAGAAGGACTTTAGCTATGGCTATCATGGGTAATAGCACTGTGACTAACGTGGGATAAAAACAAAATAAAGTCAGCAGAGTGCTTAATAAGGAGCCTTGCATCGTAGTGGTTAGGCTGCAGTAAAGGTAAAGGTTGCCCTTGAAATTTAGTCCAGTTGTGTCCAACTCTAGGGCACGGTGCTCATCTCCGTTTCCAAGCCATAGACCGAGCGTTTTGTCCGAAGACAGTTTCCGTGTCAAAACTCTCCTCATGTCCTAAATTCAAACCTGACAGATTCAGGTACCTGGCTTGAGGATGAATTAATATTCCATCTTTCCAAGGTTTGTCAGTTGAGTATCCAGCTGGGGGCAGGGGACAATGTATAGCCTGCATAACAAATTATATACCACCCAGAGAGTGCTTTAAGCACTATGGGGCAGTGTATAAGCATCACTTCTCATTGTTTAGTCGTTAAGTCATGTCTGACTCTTCGTGACCCCACGGACCAGAGCACGCCAGGCCCTTCCGTCTTCCACTGCCTCCCGGAGTTGGGTCAAATTCATGTTGGTCGCTTTGATGGCATCACACTTGAATCAAGTTCTGAAAAGTTATTTGCATTTTCTGAAGCGGACTAAACACCCTTCCCCCTTTTTTTGTATTATATTCATCAGATTTTAAAGCCACCGCCTCCTGCCCCTTTCAGTCCAGTTTCGATGCCAAAGGGGGGGGAGGGTTTAAAAAGGAGAGCTGTCCAGCCAACATCGATACTCAGAGCCACCCCCACAGAAAAGAACTGAATGGAATATTAGCTCCTTCTGTATCTGTGATGAATTTCTGGAAGGTAAGAGAGTTTAATGAAGGCAGATAATTTGGGCCAGAATACTAATAGAGTCACAGAATGCTGGAGGGTCATTGCATGATGAGTGTGAAATTGATCATGCAACCCGATGCTCCTGTG
This sequence comes from Pogona vitticeps, assembly GCF_051106095.1. NCBI lineage: Eukaryota > Metazoa > Chordata > Lepidosauria > Squamata > Agamidae > Pogona > Pogona vitticeps. The sequence continues at coordinate 7,257,737 of NC_135783.1, forward strand.
CAAGACAGGAGGGCTACCTCAGTGGTGCCTTTGATCTTCCACACGTAGTCAACTCCAACATGACCTGGGTCTGAATGCAGAACTGGCAACACTCCTAGCGTGGGCTTCTATGAGAATCAGGGTCAAAAGGTAATATACAGAATCGCTGAACTGTATCAAAGCAGGCACTGTCCAGAATTAATGGGGCCAGTGAAAGATGGACACGTTGAAGAGCAAAGAATATAAGAGAACATGAAGTGGCCATGATATTGAGTACCGGCAGCTTGAGAAGCAAACAGAAGCTGCATCAGTTACATGAACAGCTGACTCATTTTGAGGAATGCTGGGAAATTAAAGAACAGTAAGTCTTTTTTTTTCCCCAGCTTGCAACAGGTACTTCAAGAAGGCCAGTATTTCAGGCTGCACTCCTAACTGTGGTTTCCTATGTTGTTGCTGTTGTTGTTTAGTGTTTAAGTCGTGTCCGACTCTTCGTGACCCCATGGACCAGAGCACGCCAGGCCCTCCTGTCTTCCACTGCCTCCCGGAGTTGGGTCAAATTCATGTTGGTCGCTTCGATGACACTGTCCATCCATGTCCTCCTCTCTCATCCCCTTCTCCTCTTGCCTTCACAATTTCCCAGCATCAGGGTCCTTTCCAGGGAGTCTTCTCCTCTCATGAGATGGCCAAAATCTTGGAGCCTCAGCTTCAGGATCTGTCCTTCCAGTGAGCACTCAGGGTTGATTTCCTTCAAAATGGATAGGTTCGTTCTCTTTGCAGTCCAGGGGACTCTCAAGAGTCTCCTCCAGCAACACAATTCAAAAGGATCAATTCTTCGGTGGTCAGCCTTCTTTATGGTCCAGCTCTCACTTCCATACATCGCTACAGGAAAAACCACCGCTTTGACTATGCGGACTTTTGTCTGCAAGGTGATGTCTCTGCTTTTTAAGATGCTGTCGAGGTTTGTCATCGCTTTCCTCCCCAGAAGCAGCCGTCTTTTAATTTTGTGGCTGCTGTCCCCATCTGCAGTAATCATGGAGCCCAAGAAGGTAAAATCTGTCACTGCATCCATATCTTCCCCTTCTATTTGCCAGGAGGTGATGGGACCAGTGGCCATGAACTTAGTTTTTGGGGTTTTTTTGACGTTGAGCTTCAGACCATTTTTTTTTTTTTTTGCACTCTCTATCACCCTCATTAAGAGGTTCTTTAATTCCTCCTCACTTTCTGCCATCAGAGTGGTATCATCTGCATATCGGAGGTTGTTGATATTTCTTCCGGCAATCTTAATTCAGGCTTGGGATTCCTCCAGGCTGGCCTTTTGCATGATGTATTCTGCATATAAGTTAAATAAGCAGGAGGACAATATGCAGCCTTGTCGTACTTCTTTCCCAGTTTTGAACCAATCAGTGTTTGCGTATCCAGTACTAACTGTTGCTTCCTGTCCCACGTATAGATTTCTCAGGAGACGGATAAGGTGGTCAGGCACTCCCATTTCTTTAAGGACTTGCCATAGTTTGCTGTGGTCCACACAGTCAAAGGCTTTCGCATAGTCAATGAAGCAGAAGTAGATGTTTTTCTGGAACTCTCTGGCTTTCTCCATAATCCAGCGCATGTTAGCAATTTGGTCTCGAGTTCCTCTGCCTCTTCGGAATCCAGCTTGTACTTCTGGGAGTTCTCGGTCCACATACTGCTGAAGCCTACCTTGTAGGATTTTGAGCATAACCTTGCTAGCATGTGAAATGAGTGCAATTGTACGATAGTTGGAGCATTCTTTGGCACTGCCCTTCTTTGGGATTGGGATGGAGAGTGATCTTTTCCAATCCTCTAGCCACTGTTGAGTTTTCCAATCTTGCTGGCATAACCTAGACAAATACCAATACAATATACATATTTTGTTATGATTTATTTAAATAGAATAACTGAATTTCAAATTCTGAAATGTGAGTTTTGAAATAAATCTCCATTAGTTTTGGCCTTACCGGTCCAACAGTGCAAAATCCACTGAGTTTATCTTAAAATGAGACTTTTTTCTCCAAATCCCTGTTTCTAAATGGAAATGCTAAATGCACAAAAGGCTAATAGCTGGGAAGGAATTGTTACAGTGCAGCAGGATTGGGCCAGCAGAGGCAGCTACAGCCTCCAGCTAGTGGCATGTTCAACCTTGCCAAGCATTATTCCAGCGGGTGCTTTTTCCCATGCCAGGTGACAAATAACAAGGTTGTGGTTGTTGTGGGTTTTTCGGGCTCTTTGGCCGTGTTGTGAAGGTTGTTCTTCCTAACGTTTCGCCAGTCTCTGTGGCCGGTGTCTTCAGAGGACAGCACTTCAGAACATGGCCAAAGAGCCTGAAAAACCGACAACAACCATTAGATCCCTTTAACAAGGTTGTCTTAAACCCTGCATTCAATCTCTTTTTCATTGCTATTTTAGTTGGTCCCAAACACCGCCTGTCACCATGATCATCCTGCCCATTGTTTTCATAACTCTCTTCATGTCCCTTCTGATTGATCCAGGTAAGCTGCATTTATCTTTGCAGACCCTTTAAAGGGATGGGGTTTTTTTGTTTTGTTTGTTTGTTTGTTTGTTTGTTTTTGAGATTGTGTGTACGTATTTCAGCAATTCAGAAATAATGAATGTCCAGCAAGTACTCAGTTGCATGAAAGAAGACTGGAATTTTTGGCTTGTTCTTGTTTGCAAACCAAATAATTCCTGGTCTTTAATGCTTGGTCATTAACACACCACCAGATTGGTCCATTTCACTGCAGTCCAAAATCAATGGGACATTTTTTTAAAGGAATATAGTAGAGAAAAATTGAGGATAGTAACCAGAGAGGGTACCTTTGTGGTAACTGTGGCACTGAAGAACCAAGCTTGAAAAAGTTACTTTTATGGACTAAAAGGTTCTGAATTCCTCAGCTAGCATTGCCTCGGTAGCTTTGCAAACAAACACAAACAAACAAAAATAATCACTGCAATAGAATGTTGCAGAGTGGAGTATTCTTAGTCCGCTAGTTTTAATATTGTATTTATTTAATTCCTGAAACTGGTGTTTTGTATATGCTTGGTTAACAAATGTAAAAAACGAAATATCAGTGCCCATTCAGAAGCATGACTAGTTAACTCAGAACACCAAATGCATTCAGATAAGGAGAATTTCACAAGCAACTATGATCCTTCCCAACGTTTCCTTTCTGTGCAGGTTACATGTTTCAGATAAACTATCCAGGACAATGCTATCAGATCAGAGGGAAGTGTCAAGACAACTGTCAGACACACCAGAAAGTAATTGGGAACTGCAACAATTTTGCATATTGTTGCACAGCTCGGTAAGCCAAATCAATCTTTTTAAAACATAGAAAGGGTTGGATCCAGGTACCAAAAACGATCAAACAAATACCACACTGAGAAACAGTAAACAAAAGAAAAATTTTATTTTAAAAACCTTATACAGTGGTGCTTTGCTTAACGAGCGCACCGTAGAACGACAAAATCGCATAGCGATGAGGTATTTGCGATCGCAAATGCAATCAGATACCAATGTTCTGAATGGGCAAAAATCGCTTTGCGATGATTGGTAAGCGTTTCGCTTACCGATCTTCGCAAAGCGATGCCCGACAATCAGCTGTTTGGCGGCTCCAAAATGGCTGCCGGAAGCCCCAAAATGGCCACGCGCAGCGTTTTCGTGCCCTGTCCTCACTTACCGAAGGTGCGAAAATGGCTGCCGGACTGGGAAACATCGCTGAACAGTGAGTTTTTGCCCATTTGGAACAAAACGGCTTCCTCGTTCCGTACAGCGATGTTTTCACATAGCGAGGGTTAATCCGGAATGGATTAACTTTGCTATGCAAGGCACCACTGTAGTTACTTAGTAAAAATAACAGACATTTTTACTACTACAGTGGTGCCTCGCTAGACAGTAACCCTGCCTGATGGTTTTTTCGCTAGACATTGACTTTTTGCGATTGCTATAGTGATTCGCAAAACAGTGATTCCTATGGGGGAATTTCACTGGACAATGTTTGCTCCCTGCTGCGCAGACCAATTTTCACTAGACAACGATTTTGACAGCTCCCTCCATGCTCACAAAATGGGTGTTTTCGGGACCTAAGCTTCGCAAGACAGCTATTTAAACAGCTGATTGGCGGTTCACAAAGCGGCTTTCCTATGGCCGATCTTCACTAGACAACGACAAGTCTTCCTCATTGGAACACATTAAACAGGTTTCAATGCATTCTAATAGGGAAATGCTTTCGCTAGACAATGATTTCGCTAAACAGTGATTTCAGTGGAACGGATTATCATTGTCTAGCGAGGCACCACTGTATATAGTAAAAATAGTAACTGCTTCTATTATTTACTACGTTGGGGTCATTGGCAATGGCACTGTAACTAATTCCTGTTAAAGGTAACTTCCCAAGCTGTGATCTCAGTCTTGAATGTCTGATTTGCAAGACAAAGCAACCATAAAATAGGAATATGTAATTCGAAGACTCAGTAGGTTTCCTTAAAGTATAGAAAGGAAGCGGTGCAGTAAAGTTGATGTAGCTGATGTGTGACATGCAACGTAGAACAAATGTAGCCGATGTATGACTGCTGGAAAAAAATCTATTCCAGAAAACGGCGCCAGCGTCCTTCACGGCTATAGAGATGCACACCCAGACTCAGAATACATCAGTGGATGAGAGGATGGGAAGGAATGAAGGCTCAAAGGTAGGAGCTGAGCACAGCATACTTGGGAGGGAGGTGGGGGGAAGTCAGTGTGAACGAGGTGGTTATGTTTGGAGGTACACAAGACGTGCAATGCTCAGCTTCTTGTCTCTACTGGTAGGTGGTTATGTGCCTTGACGTGCCCTTGGGACTTCGCAGGGGTGTGGGAAATATTTAAGTCCCAAGATTTTTGGAGATTTGCTGATGCCAAAAAGAGCAAGTCACATTCTGGAAAAGCTAGTGCTCTCTCTCTCTCTCTCTCTCTCTCTCTCTCTCTCTCTCTCTCTCTCTCTGTGTGTGTGTGTGTGTGTGTGTGTGTGTGTGTGTGTGTGTGTGTGCGCGCAATCCAACTAGGGTGCAGAGGGTAAGAGGCAAGGAAATTTGAACTTTCCTCTAAATCCTAGATTGTGTCTACACCACACAGTTGTAGCAGCTACATTTTCCATCTTATAAAAAACGTGGGATGAGTAGTTTAGTGATGGGTTTCAGATGGCCTCTTGAGTTCAGTGGAGCACACAAGTGTTCTCATCCGACAACTACTTCCATCTCACTTAAGGGTGCAATCAGATGTGCCAATGTGTGCACCTGATTGTATCAGAAAGGGTCCCTTTAATGGGACCCATCTTGCTTCAAGTGGTTGTTTCATCTTCACCCAGCCCTCAAAAGTCAAAATCCTACAGTTGGACCATTAAGGTCTGGCTTGGACACAGATGGGCGTCAGGCTGAAGCGCGTTGCCCTGTGCATCCTGTGATGGCTGGGGAAAAGATTGCACCAGACTGCTTCACAAGTGGTCTAAATTGCAATGTATTCCCTAGTGTGCTCATTCCCTAAGTCCCTTGGTCTAAGTACAGTGGTGCCTCGCTTAACGACAATAATCCGTTCCAGGAAAATCGTAAAACAAAATTAAAAACCCCATTGAAACGCATTGAAACCTGTTCAATGCTTTCCAATGGGATAAAAACTCACCGTCCAGCGAAGATCCTCCATACGGCAGCCATTTTCGCTGCCTGTATAGCGAGGAATCCGTCCCTAAACACAGCGGGGAGCCATTTTAAGCACCCAGTGGCCATTTTGAAACGGCTGATCAGCTGTTAAAAAAACATCGTTTTGCAAAGAATCAGTTCCTGAAGCAGGGAACCGATCATCGCAAAGCAAAAAAAACCCTATTTAGACCATAGTTTTGCGATTGCAAAAAGCCCGTTGTACAGCGATTTTATCATAATGCGGGGCAATCATTCAGTGAGGCACCACTGTACATCAAAAAAGCTACAAATCCCAGGAGGACTGAGCTCCTCAAATTGTACAATCATAGAATCATAAAAGTGTAGAATAACTGAGTCAGAAGGGGTCTATAGGGCCATCACGTCCAACCCTCAAGCAGTCCTGATAGATGATTATGCAATTTTCCCTTGAATTCCTCCAGTGTTAGAGCGCTCACCACTTCCTGAGGTCATTGGTTCTACTGTTGTACTGCTCTAACAGCTAGGAAGTTTTTCCTCATATTCAACTGAAATCTGGCTTCCTGTACCTTGAGCCAGTTACTACATTTCCTGCACTTTGAGGTGATGGAGAACAGATCCTGTTCTCTTCTGACTACAGTGTAGATGTAGTCTTTCAATCTTAAGAGCTACCATTCCTGGTTAGTGTTATATATTTTTTACCTATAACACTATATATGTTATATATTTTGGGGGCTTCAGATTAACACACACAGAGAGAGAAAGGTTGCAAGGTTAACACACAGAGAGAGAAAGGTTCCAGGAGAAAAGGGATCACTTCCTTCCCTGAAAATGCTGTGGGCCCTGGGGGAGATTTTTGAAAAACATTTCCATTGCATCTTGTGGCTCCCAATGGCTTCCCCAAGTTAAACAATATCCCAAGAGAGCATGGGAACTTGGAGGGGCAGAACTGAAAGCTTTAAATTCCCTGAAAGCAGCTGCAGTCGATGATGTCATCAGCCTTATGGGGTGTAACTATGTGCAACTGGATTCCAGCCTCTGCATTATGCTGTAATGTTTGTGGACCAAAGTCTACCTCAGCAAATGCATGACAGAACAGAGAAGTAGCCACATTCTTTGCTCACAGGTTGGTAAATATAAAGGAGCCATTTTGTGTTCTGCGTTTTGGCTTCTATGTTTCCTGGTCAACAGAAAGCAACAGCAAAAATGATACCAGGATCCCCTGAACTGCCCTTACGCCTACTGTCACCATCACCACTAATAAATGCAACCATGGACAAGAATAAGAAGGTCCCAGTTTCTTACTCCATTGTGGTCTTCTCCATCACATCAGGAAGGCACATACTGTATTTACTTCCTGCACTGCTGAAAATTGTGTCAATTAGCCATATATAGAACCCTTGTACTTATTTTTATTTTTACTTTTTCGAAGTTATACCACTTCTGTTTAAAAGCCTTGATCCTGATTAGAGATGGGCATGAACTGCCATTACAGCAATTCGTTGTGGTTTGTTTACCACAGCAACAGTTGTTCGGTGGTGGGGTCACTCCCTAAGTCCCTGGGTCCAAGTACATCACAAAACTACCAATTCCAGAACTCTGTGGAAAGACAGAGCTATTAAACTACTGAAATGGTACAATCATAGAATCCTCGAAATGTAGTATCAGAGTTAGAAGGACCGCTAAAGACATCGAGTTCAACCTCTTTCTCAATGCAGGAATCCAAGTCAAAGCAGATCTGACAGATTGTTGTCCAATTTTCCCTTGAATGCCTCCAGCATTGGAGCGATCACCATTTCCCAAGGTCATCGATTCCATTGTCATACTGCTCTAACAGTTAATACATTTTTCCTGATATTCAGCCTAAATCTGTTTTTCTATAGCTTGAGCCCATTATTATATGTCCTGCACTCTGGGATGATTGAGAACAGATCCCTCTCCTCCTTTGTATGAAAGCCTTTCAAGTATTTGAAGAGGGACGTGGTGGCACTGCGGGTTAAACTGCAGAAGCCTCTGTACTGTAAGGTCTGTAGATCTTCAGCTGTAAGATCGAATCCATGTTACGGAGTGAGCGCCCGTTGCTCATCCCAGCTCCCGCCAACCTAGCAGTTTGAAAGCATGCAAATGCAAGTAGATAAAAAGGTACCACCACAGTGGGAAGGTAACAGCATTCCGTGTCTAGTCATGCTGGCCACATGACCACAGGAACAGTCATCGGACAAACGCTGGCTCTATGGCTTGGAAACAGGGGTGAGCACCGCCCCCTAGAGTTGGACACGACTGGACAAAAATTGTCAAGGGGAACCTTTACCTTTACCTTTATCATATCTCCACTTAGTCTTCTTTCCTCTTTCAGTCTTTCCTCATAGTGCTTGGCTTCTAGTTTCCTGAGCACCCTTGCTGCCCTCCTCTGAATTTGCTCCAGTTTGTTGACTTCCTTCTTAAAGTGCAGTATCCAGAACTGGACAGAGACCTCAAGATGAGACCTAACTAGCGTTGAATAGAGGGAGACTAGTACCTTGTGGGATTTGGAAACTATACTTCTGTTAATGTATCCTAAAACAGCATTTATTCATGAAAGAATAATGAGTCTTCATTTATGCATCCATGAGACCCTTTCAAACTGCGACTGGCTTCACTCATCGCTTAATCATGTGGAAAAACTTGTTCCTTGTTAAAACAGTTGGCTGATATAACAACTAGATGTGTAACCTTCCTTCTCCAGTTCTATAAGGGCTAGAGACTTTTAAAAAGGAGAAGAAAATCTAATGAAATCCTGTCAAGCTGAGGAGCTAAATGGAGACCAGATGGCACACCTAAAATCGTAGTTAAACCTGCCCAGCAGGTTCTGATCAACACAATGATTATAACAAGACACACATGCCTCAACTGGCCCCCAAGTCAGGCAGCACCTTGCTTTCAAAACTTTTTCTCAGTAGTTTTTCCAGTAATAGGGCTAGGATGGTAACAGGTGATACGCTGTCATTAAATAATAGTTTTTGTTTCTTTGTTTCTTAAGTCGTATCCAACTCTTCATGACCCCATGGACCAGAGACCACCAGGCCCTCCTGTCTTCCACTGCCTCCCGGAGTTGGGTCAAATTCATGTTGGTCGCTTCGATGACCCTGTCCAACCATCTCATCCTCTGCCGTCCCCTTCTCCTCTTGCCTTCATATTTTCCCAACATCAGGGTCTTTTCCAGGGAGTCTTCTCACAAGATGGCCAAAATATTGGAGCCTCAGTTTCAGGATCTGTCCTTCCAGTGAGCACTCATGGTTGATTTCCTTCAGAATGGATAAGTTTGTTCTCTTTGCAGTCCAGGGGACTCTCAAGAGTCTCCTCCAGCACATTCACAAATAGCCAGCCCTCAAGCACCTAGAAACTCCAAAATGGCAGAAAAGCTTCCTGAGACTCTCCTCTACAATTCCTCCAAGTTTGGTGAAGATTGGGTTTCCCCAAGCCAGCTGCTAAGGTATTTTCCTGGGGTAGGGACACTTTGTTTATTTATAACTTGGATGTAGAGGAGAGTAAGGGAAAGTTTCTCTATGATTTTGGTTTCTCTAGGAAGTTTTGGTTTCTCTAGGGGGAACTTTCCTGGGGAAGCCTCCTTGTGGGTGTATAACTTGGACGTCCGAAAGCCAAACTTCACTAAACCTGCCTGAGTTGTCAAGGCGAGTCAGGGGAAGTTTCTTTGTGGATTTGGTATCTCCAGGTGCTTGCAGGGGTGTTTTATATGATTTAAGGTACAAAAAAAGATAAATGGCTTCATTGATTCGTCAGAAAAAATGTACATTTGTAATTCACAATTTGTTGACCTTGATGAACCACAAATCAAAATGAATCACCATTTTTCTGATTTATGCCCATCTCTATTCTAGACCAAATAAACTTCTCAAATATCTCAGCCGATTCAATTCAACAGGTGACTACTGAGTTCAAGATAATGTGTACACAACAGCTTTACCACATTGGGTGCTTTTGTGGGGGATGTGTATCTCATTTTTGCGTTCAAAACTGGGGAAGCTAAGACAAGATACAGTGGTGCCTCGCTTAACAAGGATAATCCGTTCCAGCGAAATCGCTGTAGAGCGAAATCCTCGTTAAGCGAAAATTTTAAAAAAATTGAAATGCATTGTAAACCCATTCAATGTGTTCCAATGGGCTGAAAACTCACCTTCCAGTGAAGATCCTTCATGGGGCGGCCATTTTTGGTGCCTATATAGCGAGGAATCCGTCCAAAAACACAGCGGGGAGCCATTTTGCACAACCGGTGGCCATTTTGAAGCCGCCTATCAGCTGTTTTAAAATCATCGTAATGCGAAGAATTGGTTCCCGAAGCAGGGAACCAATTGTCGCAAAGCAGATTCTGCCTATTAAAACATTGTTTTGCGATCGCAAAACAGTCATTGTATAGCGGTTTTGTCGTTTAATGAAGCAATCGTTAAGCGAGGCACCACTGTACCTTCCTCTAAGACAAGGTTCCCAACCTTGGGTCCCTAGGTGTTCCTGGACTAATACTCCCAAGACCCTTCACCCCCAGCTGGGCTGGCCAGGATTTCTGGGAATAATAGTCCAACAACATCTGGAACCCAAGGTTGGAGACCATGGCACTAAGGACATTAATGTAAAAACATCTTGTGTCACTGCATATTGTATGCACCAGAAAACCTTTAACAGTTCGTAATTACACTGAGGATGATAACGAGTCATTGGATGGACACAGACAATGCATTATGAAGTGGCAGCTTACCCCAAAGCACAGGTAACACAACAGGCTGTATGGTTTCTCCATGGCCACCAGTTGTGTCACGCGAAGAAGGTATCCTGAATTTGCCCTGTGGCTTACCAGAATAATACAGCTTACCTTGATGAACAATGAGCATAAAAAACAGACGAATCAAGAGAGGGGGGATCTCCAGTGGACAGATATTGCATAGCTTCACCATCTTTCCAAATGAGAAATAAAAGAGCAAGAGTCCACTAAGAGTTCATAGCTTCTTTGTGGGTGGTAAAGATCATCAAGAACTCGCAAAACATTTATATGGCATGCTTGGATGCACCACAGAAAGTTTCAGTTACCAAAGACAGGACCATTTAAAAAATCTAACTAATTATATTAGAAATGCAAATTGGTTTGATTAGGCATGCAGAGGAGATGAAGTAAGACCCTCAGCATCTGAGGATCAGAGGAGGATGTGGGACTGGTCCCAATTCCCCCACCACTAGAAGCAGCCTGTCCATCTCCCTGAGAGTCAGGGCAAGATTCCTGACCCACAATTCACTTTTGGACCAGGGTGTCAGCAGAGACACGGATGATGCCCTCGAGGCCACAGGTATACCAATGGCTGGAAAGGAGGTGAGCGAGGCTAAGGAGGAAGACTGTTGAGCTAACGGCATGGAGTGGAAAATATTTGAGGCCCAAGAGGTGGAGCCATTGCCAAAACAATTGATGGCTGGCTGGGCGACCATCAGGATCCTGACACCAGACACTGGGAGGAGTTCTGGGTGCCACCTAAGGAGGTGACTTGAGTTCACCAAGATTAGACCAGAATTATGGAGGCTCAAGAACTAGAGGTGGGAGCACCACTGGCAGAGGAAGGAGCAGAGACCTCCCAGCCAGCTTCCTCAGAGCCAGCTGGGTGGCACTCCTCCTGCATCCCCTCTTTCTCTGCCATGATACACTGGGGGACCTAGCCACATCCAGCTAGAGTTTGGCTGAGCCTCTTGAGAGGATTGCCACACCTACAGGGGCTGCCGCCGGTGTGGGTTATGGAGGCATTGTAGAGGAAGGTGCCTATGCTACCGTCCTCCAGGGCCAAGTGTCTTCCTGTATACGCAACCTGTGTTTCAGCACACCATTCCTGGCTCACTCAAGAGGTGTCCTCAAACTGGTAGGGGAGGCGGGTCTCCACTACTCCCAGAGAAAGATGTGTAAGGGGTTATTCCCCTTCCTCAAATACTTTGGGAGTCAAGGTAGCTCCTTGGTGCCCTAAAGTTGCTAGGTCTTGTTGTTTGGCCCTGCTAGCCCTTTTAAAAGTTCTGTTGTTCTAATAAAGAGCTTGTTTCTGCAAACATGTCTTGTGTCATTATGGAGGGGGGGCACGGGGGTGCTCCCAGAGGGCAACAGATCTGGCATTGCATCTAGTGTTATTGTTTAGTTGTTCAGTCATGTCCAACTCTTCTTGACCCCATGGACCAGAGCACGCCAGGCCCTCCTGTCTTCCACTGCCTCCCGGAGTTTGGTCAAATTCATGTTGATTGCTTTGATGACACTGTCCAACCATCTCATCCTTCTCTTCTCATGAGATAGCCGAAGTATTGGAGTCTCAGCTTCAGGATCTGTCCTTCCAGTAAGCACTCAGGGTTGATTTCCTTCAAAATGGATAGATTTGTTCTCCTTGCAGTCCAGGGGACTCTCAAGAGCCTCCTCCAGCACCACAATTCGAAAACATCAGTTCTTCGGAGGTCAGCCTTCTTTATGGTCCAGCTCTCACTTCTGTACAGCACTATAGGAAAAACCATAGCTTTGACTATTCGGACTTTTGTTGGCAAGGTGATGTCTCTGCTTTTTAAGATGCTGTCAAGGTTTGTCATCGCTTTCCTCCCAAGAAGCAAGCATCTTTTAATTTCATGGCTGCTGTCACCATCTGCAGTGATCATGGAGCCCAAGAAAGTAAAATCTGTCACTGCCTCCATACCTTCCCTTTCTATTTGCCAGGAGGTGATGGGGCCAGTGGCCATTACATTTATCAAAGAGTTTTTGATCTAGTGGGGGCTTCAACTAACAAAAGAGATTGTATTCTCTTTCACAACCTTCTTGGAAATTGAAGGTGACCTTATAGGCCATAGGTTGGGAGAAACAGGGTTTGCCCTTTAGGTTTGCTTTTAAGTTCGCTTGTAAGGGAAACATACAGAGCACTGGCAAAGACCACCCAGTCTATTTCTGATAAACAGCACTATAAAATGTTCTCAATAATTCACTGAGTACAGGGAAGCATTAGGTCTGCCCATCTCAAGCAGGCAAGGAAAGTGCCTTCTGCTCATCCAGGATTGCTGTTTGTGTGGTTGCTGCCATTTCACATATTTGGTTTGTTTCCTACAAGGAAGATGAAGACAAACCTATTTCCCAAAATTGCATCCTTCTGCAAGTGTGAGCATCACATCAACAGAGACTGCACATAAATAATTTTATTATCATTCAGTTAAAGAACAGAAAATGAAAGCTTTTGGGGGTTTTCTTCCAAGCTCAAGCAAGGGTATCCTTCTGCATCCTCCACCGCGATCCACATTTGCTAAGCAGCAAGAACCAAAGTATGCCAGGCTGGCACTTAAGTAAATGACAGAGCCATTTCAAGCAAGAGAGAAGATCCATTTGGAGATGACATTCAGCAGGCCGTTGTGTGGCTACTTGGCTGTTTTCCTATTGAAAGAAGAGAAGGCATGAGATGACAGTCTTGTTCATGGGCTAAGAGAGGGCCTGAATTGATTGCAATTCTATCAATTGCAATCAAAGGTCTATTATTTGGCTGGCATTGCCCCTCCAGAAGAACATCAAGAGATGGTGGCAAATAGTAAGCAAGGCAATACAGCACCAAACTCATCCACTTCATGGACACCAACTCTCTAGACAATGATGAAAACTGGGGGAAAGTTTTTGGCACACATCTCAAACTCAAAATATTCAACAGGAAGAGACTAGGCTAAACCTGTGGAGAAAAAAAGACAACATCCTGAATGAATGAATGCTATCTTCTACCAGAACAAGACTCTAGGTGGACCACCTGGAAGTCACTTTAATAGACTTCGAAGAGAAGAAGGAAGATCAAGGAATAATCAAGTAAAATGGGACTGCTTGGATAGAGGACAAATTTTCTGCGACTGTGTAGAAATTAGTTCAATGCAACACTTTGTGGATGCCATTTATGCCCCACCACATGTATGAAAGAAGATCTTGCAAATGGCCAAGATAAGACTATTGAAGTAGCCCACTTCCATTCAAAAATAATCTGATTATCCTAACATTTTAAATTGTTTTATATATAAAATTTTAAATTGTGCCATGCTCTGATGTGAATAAAGAAATACCCCCAGAAAGACTGATCAAGGGGCAGGATCTGTTCGTGATCATTCCACAGTACAGGACACACAATAATGAGCTCAAGTTACAGGAAGACAGATTTAGGCTGAAGATCGTGAAAAACTTAGAGCAGTACAACAATGGAACAAATTACCTTGAGAGGTGGCAAGTGCTCCAGCCCTGGAGGCATTCAAGAGAAACTTAGACAGCTACCTGGCAGATATCCTTTGATCTGTATTCCTGCATCAAGCAGGGGGTTGGACTTGATGGCCTTAGAGGCCCCTTCAAAATTCTCTAATTTTATGATTCTATGAATTTTGTCAGATGGAATTTTTCTTCTATTTTACATATGTAGTTGTACTGTTGTCACTTGTGGTTTTGTCATCTATAAGCTGATTCTAGCTAAATCAATCGTTCAACAGTTACCGTATTTTTCCATGTATAAGATGCTACTTTTTTCCTAAAATCATTACACTAAAAATTGAGGGGTGTTTTTTTACACAGACATAAGCTGAGATAGCTGAGGAGAGAACAAAATGGCCCTGTACCTTGCCTCTGTAAACAGTCTTCTTTCAATCATGAGGCTTAGCTTCCAACAGTCAGAAGACAGCTTCCTCTACTCACAAGCCTTATGGACATCAGCTGATGCTGAACAAACCAATTGGAACACACCTCATTGGAGGTGGAGCCTGTAGGCTCAAATGGAACAAGGACTTGTTAGGAGCCTAGAGGCTGAATACTTAAAACTAGATTTTCTTAAATTTTGTGTTAGAAAAGTAGGGGGGGGAGGTCTTATAAATGGAAAAATATGGTACTTTCTTGACGTCTAACTCTGAAAAATATGCTGGTTGAGGAATTATGGGAGTTGAAATACACAAAAAGTAACTTTTTAAAGCTATCCATGTGGAGGTTTGTGGGAGAAAATAAGAGACGGAGGAGCCAAAGAGGTGTTTTACAGAAGTTCATTTATTTATTTATCAAATATATATACTGTCTTTGCCTTTTCCTGAAGAGGAAGCTGAGGCAGGAATTGAGCTGTGTTTGGGAGGACATTTTATTTGGTGAGGTATTTTCTTCTAGGCTGACCTTTGTTCTCCCTGACCGCATGGTCTAAGGGGGCGGGATTTTGGCTTTAAATGAGTGCGAACAGAAGCACGTGCCTAATGGCGCACAAAATTCTCTAGTTCTATTTTTGACTAACCTGGTAAATAGGAAAACCAAATAGCACTGCATACACTTGGAGGGGGTAGGACAATTTTAGGGGTAGGATCAGACTTCCTCCCTTTTTTTAATTCACTGACAAATCAGTCAATATGGAGAGTGCAGAATCTGTTGCACTTGTAACACTTGTGGCATGTTTGTTTTCTTGCCAATGAGGTGCCTGAGTAGAAATGCTCTAAGTGTTAGTTGGTGGTCCTCTTGAAAGACAAGGTCCAGCAGCTGGAGGCAAATGTATATACTGTCTTTCCCTGTTAATTGCCAGAATGGCTTCTAATAGAGTTAAGCTGCATTTCACATTTATGGCATTGTATGCAATAAACTGTATGCCAACAACCTTCTAGGTGAAGGGGAAATAAACTGGAAATAAACCCCTGGCTGAGAAAATGAGTTGATCTTGGTTGTACAGTATGTGCTCAGAAATGTATGAAAAGATCTTTAAAAACTGCCTTCAGCAGTTCCAAGTGACATAATTTACAGATTTCAGTGTAAATCCTTACGTCTAGTGTTCCCATTTCTTCTTTCCTTGCGTTCTAACCATGGCATAAATCCTGTTGATGTTTGCACGAGAGTTGTATAAATTTCTGCAACTAATTGATGAGGTGCTGGGGCATTTCTTGGTTATGCGTCTGGTCATACACTCAATTCCACAGCCAAGATCTACCCTAGTCCTTCATCAATTAGTCACAATGAGCCATCGTAAGAAACATTTGATGGAGTGCAGCCAAAATCATCCATAATCATAGGAAAGTCACTATAAACGAAATGAAATTCTGTGCAAGTTTTAAGGCCTGCAAAATTACTGGATATGAAGGTCTGAATTCTAGAAAAATGAAGGAGTTTAAAGTTCATTTCTGATCTTGCTTGCTTTGAAACTTAGTAGTTGTGTGTATCCAACCAAACGAACAGAATTGTTTCCATTGAATCCATCACTGTTCTCTTGCCATTTCATAAGTTTACCTTATGCAGCAGGTCCTTTTATTTCCACATCTTCCAATGCGTTCCCAAGGGTCGTGCAAACATGTTGCCTGCCGACACACCCCATGTGCCTCTTTACAGGCCTTCGCTCTCCGAATTTCAGTTGCAACGCCTATCTCAGCCAAAGACAGGAAAAGTAGTTAAGCATTTCATCCCAGCATAGGTCCTATTGCCGTACTTCCATTCTAACTTTCCCAATATATGGCTCAATTGCCCCATAAAACGGGGGATGGGATGGGAATGTGTAACTAGATCTGGGGACGATGTGCAAAATAAAGGAAAAATGGGACATAAAACAGGGGGAGAAAAGAAGAAGAAATATTCTTCAAATATTATCAGCTTTATCTTGACATCTGAATGTTCAGCCTGAAGGCAGGCAGTGCATCATGGCCTCTCCCAATTTGAAGGGACCCTTGTCCAGCAGGCCGAGGCAAAGAGGCAGTCCCGAAAGCAGCAAAATCAGGGAGCAGGACAGGGGACAGATTGTATTTGTCCTCAGTGTGGAAGGGATGGTCACTCTCAAATTGGCCTTCTCGGCCACACTAGACGCTGTTCCAAGTCCTCCATACAGAGCACGTTACCATCGTCTCTCGAGACTGAAGGATGCCTAACTGAACTGAACTATCTATAACTCATCAAGTCCACTTCTCAGACCATAGAAGTATACTATAATATAGTAGTGCAGCGGTTCACAACCTTGGGTGCCCAGATGTTCTTGGACTAAAACTCCCAGAAACCTTCACCACAAGCTATGCTGGCCAGGATTTCTGGAATATCCAAGGACCCAAGGTTGAGAACCACTGGAGTAGAGGTTCTTTAGCAGCAGGAGACAGCTGAACCATGGAGGACCATTCCACCTTCATGATTTCTATGCCACCTTTCTTTAGGAGCCTTAGGGGATTCACGTGGACTCCAAGATGGTCCTTAACATTAAGTAGGACCAAATTGCTTAGCTTTTACGGGGTGGTTGCACCATGAACTTCAAATTTAACATGGGATCTTCATCCCCTTTGTTTAAATGCACTGTGGTGTAGTAGAAGAGATGCAGAAAAAGGGGGGATAAAAGTGGTGATTTTCAAGGGGAACATACCTGGAGCAGCAAGGAATAGCAGACAAAAGAAAGCAAGGAGGAAGAAGAACTTCATTGCTGGAAGTTGCCTTTCTGCCCCTACAAAAGAACAAAGAGTTGAACATCATCTTGCCTTTTATGCAAGCATTAGGGAATCATGACCTGCTTAGGATGACCCATGCTTCGGCTCAAATAGAAATGATTTACTGCACCAGACATTGTGATGGGGGAGTGGGATGACAACTGCAAAACTTTATTTGATACAGGAAATGGGATATAAAAGATCTGCAGCAACTACCCTTGTCATGTAGTGAAGAATTCAGAGAAAGGATTTGAGAACTGAAGATGCAATGAATTTATTTGCGTGAACCAGGGACAGCTGTTTGGGGATGTAAATGGGCCTTCTGTTGCATTAAGCCAGTGGTTTCTCTCTCATCCTGTCTAAACTGGATTGAGGTAGCTCTTGAACATCTTCA
Source organism: Pogona vitticeps (assembly GCF_051106095.1). Taxonomy (NCBI): domain Eukaryota; kingdom Metazoa; phylum Chordata; class Lepidosauria; order Squamata; family Agamidae; genus Pogona; species Pogona vitticeps. The sequence continues at coordinate 7,275,195 of NC_135783.1, forward strand.
CTGGGAATTTAATTCTGCTCCAGTCTCTTCCAAATAAATCGTGGGGTCATATCTTGATTTGGATACAAGCAAAATAATGTTGAGAACCAACCAATTCTAGGTGGTAGCTTCTACTCCCTACAAGTTGTGCTCTCTTCCTGGATGAGCACTGGATCTTTATCTCAGGCAAAAAGATGACAAACTAACTTCATCTTCCAGTTGACTCTTACTTGACCAACCAAATGACCTTGAACCCTAATGTTGACTTATAACCTTGGCTACCCTCACTATCTGATTTATGACTCACCCCATCTTCCTTCCCTTAACTTTTTCTGCTCTCACGGTTTGGTTTGTCCTTCTGGTTTAATTAAAAACATAAAACCAGACATGGAAGGGACTCTATAGGTCATGAAGTACCAATGCAGTAAATTTGCAGATGAAGCATCCCTAAGAGATGATCTCTTCCTGCTGCAGTTAGGACTTGGATGCTACAATGCTTGAAGGCTCTTCCAGAACCAGTATTAAAGCAAACCCAAGCAAAATGATAGACAGAAAGTCACCGCCCCTTCCAGAAGAAAGCAGTGTGCCTCTTAAGAATGGCTGAGAACTTTGTTTCATTTCTTTTTTAAATATTTTGCAGAATTTGTTCACAAGCTTCATAAGTTCAGTGGTAAACAACTGTGATCTTGAAAAAAAAGCAAAGAAAGAAAAACTGACAAGAGTTGCTGTTTGCACAGATAACTTAAACAATGGGCTGAGAGACATATCTGTGCTTCTATACCACTTTACTCAAAAATAGAACAAGAACAAGGAGAACAATAACAACAACAACACCATCAGAGCTACAAAACCTGTCAATATTAGGAACAGCATACATACTGTGCCAATATTTAACAGATATGTAGTTTTTTTGTGAAAACTTGGTAATACCTGTCAATTCATAATTTTGATTGACTGTATCTGGTATTTTTTTAACAATAAACAACCTTTCCAGGGTTTTCTCCATTGACAATACTTACAAGTGGTTGATCCTTCCCTTCTTCTGGGGGCTCCCTAGGACTGTGCAGCTTGCCCAAGGCCACACAGGCTGGCTACCTGGTGGTACCGTGGGGAATCAAATTCTAAACCTCTGGTTCTGCAGCCAGACACCATGATCCCCTGAGCGATCCAGCCTGCTCCCTCCAAAATGTACACCAATCTAATTATCCTGTTCCATAGACACCTATTTTAAAACATGCTGGAAGAATATCAAAGTATACGTACATTCGGCCATTCAGGAGTTCTGAAAAAAGCAGAGCCACTGGTTCTCCGATGCTGCTGCTTCCTGAATGGGGATCATTCCAGTTTCCAGAAGCTCCCTACACAAGCACAGACTTGCTGCATGTGGCAGGGAGTAGCTTCAGTGACGCTTCTTGAAAGCAGCGAGCAACACCCTGGGCCTCGTAGGGGGGAAAAAAAATCTTCCAAGTGATTTATAAGCTGTGGAAGTCCCAAGGAGTACTGGACTCTCCTTGTCTTCGCTTCACATTCTCGTCTCCCCCTTTCTGTAAGAAATGTTGGTGTCTGCCCCACACCATGCTGGGGTTCTCTTTCTCTCCACCTCATCCATTTATCTCTCTGCCTGACTGTGTCAGACAGTCAGAAGCAAGGTGGAACCAAGTGAAAAAGACAACAAGTCCCAGAAGAGCCATGAAGGGCAGGCCAGTGAGGTTTCCACAGCCTTTATGATTCATGACATCTTAGGATTCTGCCACAGCCCGCAGGGTATTTCAGTTATTTTTATTGGGTTGCACAGGGTTGGGTCAGCAGAGGAGTGTCAGAGCGGGGGTGTCCGTCTGCAGAGGCACACCACTCAGTAAAGACCTCGATGTCCAACGAGGAAGAAATCCTCTCCTGGAACAAAGTGCATCTGTAAGTAAAGTAAAACTAGTAGCAGAGGGTGAGAACAGAATAGTGGAAGATAAAAGGTCAATAAAAACACTAGCAAAGGAAAAAGAGCCATATAGAATGCTGAATACATTACACTTCCCTTCAACAACTTTGGGGTTTGGAGTGGCGGACTCCCATGTAGTTCAAAATCCATGTACAATGGTGCCTCGCTTTACGATTGCTCCGCATTACAACGAATCTGCTTTACGATGATTTGTTTGCGATTACAAAATGATGGTCTAAATGGGGGAATTTTGCTTTGCGATGATTGGTTCCCTGCTTCGGGAACCGATTCTTCGCAAAATGACGTTTTTCTAACAGCTGATCGGCGGTTTCAAAATGGCTGCCGGGTAATTAAAATGGCTCCCCGCTGTGTTTAGGGACGGATTCCTCGCTATACAGGCAGCGAAAATGGCTGCCGTATGGAGGATCTTCTCTAGACAGTGAGTTTTTACCCCACTGGAAAGCATTGAACAGGTTTCAATGTGTTTCAATGGGGTTTTTTATTTTGCTTTACGATGTTTTTGCTTAACGACAATTTTCCTGGAATGGATTATCATTATTAAGTGAGGCACCACTGTATATTATGCACTCAAAAACTTCAAAACTTACACAGTTGATTAACTCGTCGAGGGGGGGTGAGAGAGAACAGTTCTCTTTATTGGGGTTTTCTTCCATAATGTTGACAACCCCCTCCATACAGTACTGTATGCTGTGATGTTGTGTTTCGGGGGAAAGTAGACCACTTTGATGCCTTCAGTGGCAAACGTATTGGGTTCTGGATAGCCAAGGGCACGGTATTTCCTTGAATATTTATTTATTGGAATATCTATCTTACAAAATCCCGTATAGCTAAACCCCTGCTGTTCAGAAGCAGTCCCAGGGGCAGCCCCACATAGAGGGCATTACAGTAGTCTAACCTTGAGATTACCAGCAGATGAAGCAGGATGGTGAGGGACCCAGTGTCAAGGTAGGGACGTAGCTGGGAGATCCGCTTTAGGTGAAAATAAGCAGATTGAACCACAGATGCTATATGAGATGTCATTGATAGCAATGGGTCCAAAAGTACACCCAAGCTATGAACCTCATCCTTCATGAAAAGAGTGTCCCCTAAAAGATAAGGAGGCACCCAGACCACAGACACTAGGGGCCTCCACCCACAGGATTTCCGTCTTGTCCAGGTTCAGCCTCAGTCTGTTGTTCCTCATCCTTCCCAGTACCGCATCCAGGCAGCATTCTAGGAACGGGACAGAATCCACTGCAGAAGAATGGAAGGAGAGATAGAGCTGAGTGTGATCCATGTATTGGTGACACAAAGATCCAAAACTCCTAATGACCTCCCCAAATGGCCTCATATAGATATTAAATAGCATTGGGGAGATGATTGACCCCTGTGGGATTCCACAATTGTGAATACATGGAGCGGACAACATCTCCCCAAGCTGAACTCTCTGAGGACAGTCCTCCAGAAAGGATTGGAGCCAGGCCAAAGACTGACCACCAATCCCCAACCCCGAGACCCTCCCCAGGAGGATACCACAGTTGACGGCATCAAAAGTTGCTGAGAGGTCGAGGAGGACCAGCAAGGACATTTTGCCCCAGTCAGCCTCCCTCAAGAGATCATCTTGCAGGGCAACCAATGCTTTCTCCATGACGTGGCCTGAACCAGAACGGATCAAGTGCATTGGTCTCCTCTAGAAGAGTCTGAAGTTGCTTGGCCACCGCTTTTTCCACCAGCTTGCCAAAAAAAAGGGATAGTGGCAACTGGACAATAATTGTTAATATCATCAGCCGCCAGATTGGTTTTTTTCTGGATAGGCCTAATGAGTGTCTCCTTGACGGCAAGGGGACCCTGTCCTCAAGGAGAAACCCATTAATAATAGCCTCAGCCCACTCAGTTGTTATCGGCCTGGCCACTTTCAAGAGCAAGGCTCAGCAAGGATCTAATGAGGAGGTGGTGGGGGCCCTGCAGTAATCAAAGACCCTGTCTACCTCGACTGATGTCTTGGGCGGAAATTGTGTTAAAATTCCCGGGCAAGGCGATACGCCAGATGTCTTGGCTCGATCCACCGATAAAGAGGAGATATCTAGGTCCCGGCAGATGGCCTGCACTTTTTGTTTAAAGAAGGCTGCAAATGGATCGTCGGAGATGTTACTGGGAGGACTGTCATGGTGGCCAATTCCAGATAAATTCCTCATGATGGTCTTGAGCTTCATTTATCTGGCAAACGAAGTAGGATTTTCTTATAGCTTTCACTTTGGCTAAACAAATATTTGACACAATTTTAATGCCATTTAAGTTAGCTCTAGCCTTCTCCTATTAGGCTTCATTCCCCACAGCTGTTGGTTATACCAGGCAGCTGGCTGGGGTCAAGAGTGGAAGGGGTGATTAAGAGCAATCCTGTCAGCCACCCTAGTATCTGCCACATACTACTCACCAACGAGAGTTTCAACAGGAGTGCCAACAATATCATCCAGTATCCCCTGCTTTGCAACTTGGAAACCTAAAGGATCCAATGATGCAACACACAGACATTAATGTCTAAACCGCTAGCAACAAAAGTGAGTACACCCCTAAGTGACAATGTCCAAACTGGGCATGAGGTGTCAATATTTTGTGTGGCCAACATTATTTTCCAGCTCTGCCTTAACCCTCTTGGGCATAGAGTTCACCAGAGCTTCACAGGTTGCCACTGGAGTCCTCTTCCACTCCTCCATGATGATATCACAGAGCTGATGGATGTTAGAGACCTTGCACACCTCCTCCTTCCATTTCAGGATGCCCCACAGATGCTCAATAGGGTTTAGGTCTAGAGACATGCTTGGCCAGTGCATCATCTTTACCCACAACTTCTTTAGACAGTCTGTGGTCATTTTGGAGGTGTGTTTGGGGTTGTTATCATGTTGGCATACTGCCCTACGGCCCAGTCTCCAAAGGGAGGGGATCATGTTCTGCTTCAGTATGTCACAGTACACGTTGCCATTCATGGTTCCCTCAATTAATTGTAGCTCCCCAGTGCCGGCAGCACTCATGCAGCCCCAGACCATGACACTCCCACCACGATGCTCGACTGTAGGCACGACACACTTGTCTTTATACTCCTCACCTGGTTGCCACCACACACACCTGACACCATCTAAACCAAATAAGTTTATCTTGGTCTGATTGGACCACAGGACATGGTTCCAGAAATCCATGTCCTTAGTCTGCTTGTCTGCAGCAAACCATATGCGGGCTTTCTTGTGCATCATCTTTAGAAGAGGCTTCCTTCTGGGACAACAGCCCTGGAGACCAATTTGATGCAGTGTGCAGCATATGTTCTGAGCACTAACAGGCTGACCCCACCCACACCCTTCAACCTTTGCAAAAATGCTGGCACTCATACATCTATTTCCCAAAGCCAACCTCTGGATATTATGCTGAGCATGGGCACTCAACCTCTTTGCTCACCATGGCAAGGCCTGTTCTGAGTGGAACTTGTCCTGTTAAACTGCTCTACGGTCTTGGCCAACGTGCTGCAGCTCAGTTTCAGGGTTTTGGCAATATTCTTATAGCCTAGGCCATCTTGATGTAGAGCAACAATTTGTTTTTTCAGCTCTTTAAATCGTTCATGACCATGAGGTGCCATGTGGAACTTCCAGTGACCAGTTGGAGAGAATGAGAGCGATAACACCTGCTACCCCTTCACAACTGACACTTGTGACACTAACGGATCTCATGACACTAGGAAGGGAAAATGGCTACTTGGGCCCAATCTGGACATTGTCATTTAGGGGTGTACTCACTTTTGTTGCCAGCGGTTTAGACATTAATGGCTGTGTATTGCGTTATTTTGAGGGGACAGCACATTTACACTGTTATACAATCTTTATACTCACTGCTTGACATTGTAGCCAAGTGTCATTTCTTCAGTGTTGTCACATGAAAAGATATACTAAAATGTTTATGAAATGTGAGTGGATGTACTCACTTCTGTGATATACTGTAGGTGGTGGCCTGACCATGACAAGGGGACCGATACCAAGTTAGTCACCATCAGTCCACTTCCTCCCTGAGAATACCAGGTCTAATGTGTGACCTGTCATGTGGGTGGAAACGTTGACAAATTGGGACATGTCCAAGGAAGCCATGGTTTCCAAAAACTCAAGAGTTGGGCTTATGGCCCCAACCACAGCATGGGCATTGAAGTCGCCCAGGACAATTAGTCTGGGGGACCTCAGTGCTGCCGCTGAGATGAAGTCCACCAACTCCAGAAAGGAGAGCGCTGGGTCGCGGGGAGCACAGTAAACTAGCACCATCCCAAATCCATCCCAAATCCAACCACTGCCTAAACAATAAGCAAAATAATTTAGAAGACACAATTAGAAGGATAGAGAGGAATATACATTCTCATCTTCATAATAAACAACATTGAATCACCGATTTGTGGTGCAGCTTACTTTGGGAAGTTGGCAGAGGTCTGCTAGCTAAGTACTAGAGGAAGTTCCTTCTGTAGGTTTTTTGGAGGGTTTCTGATTGCTGAAGTAACAGGATATAATGAAACATTCAGTTAAGCAGCCTAGGACACAGTGACCCTATAAGGCAAAAGAATTCTGTGGATGTTTTTCTGGCCAGGTTGCAAATGCTAGTACAAAAGTACTATGCATTTGATGGAAGAATCAGTACGGTGCAGCAATTAGAATGTAGGACTAGAGAGACCTGCATTCAAGTCCTCACTTGGCCATGAAGCACCCTGGGTGGCTTTGGGTCGGTCACCCTCCCTCTCAGCCCTTGTGTATCTCATACGGCCACCATGATAACAAAGTAGAAATGAGCAAGTACCATCATGACCTCACTGGAAAAGCAGGGTATACATGTAACTAACTTATACCAACTCTAATAGAGTTGTCAAGGTAAATTAGTTATTTAAGGAGTGATTTTTATCAGTCCCACCATCACCACCATGACCCCAGGGAGTTTCCATGACCAAGCAGGGTCTCAAATCCAGGTCTTCTGAGTCCTAATCCTTTACTTTATCCACAACCCAACACAGTGTATACACAGTGGGTAGATGGATGGATGGATGGATGGATGGATGGATGGATGGATGGATGGATGGATGGATGGATGGATGGATGGATGGATGGATGGATGGATGGATGGATGGATGGATGGATGGATGGATGGATGGATGGTGACAATGAGGTTCCTGGAACCACAGTGGGAAGGAGGGCATAACTAGAAAACCCATTGCAGGTGTAATTAATTGAAAGATTTATTTAAGTCACAGCAGTAAAACAAGAAATACGATTTGTGAAATGAAGGCACAATATAAAAGAAATAAAAGGAAAATCAATGAATTTCTAACAAAGTACAATGCAATGGTGAAATGAAGGGTGCTAAGCAGAACAAACTGCATTAAAGTATCATATGAAATTACACTGCAAAATCAGCCATGGTTAGCCCTTTGTGAAGCCCTGTGTTTGCCCCTAACCTTCCACCGGTCCTTTAGTTGAAGCTCACTATGTTACAGTGGGGTCTCTACTTAAGAACTTAATCCGTATTGGAAGGTGGTTCTCAAGTGGAAAAGTTCTTATGTAGAATCTGCATTTCCCATAGGAATGCATTGAAAACCATTTAATCCGTATCTGCTCTTTTCCATCCATAGAAACTACAGTGGAACCTCTACTTAAGAACTTAATCCGTATTGGAAGGTGGTTCTCAAGTGGAAAAGTTCTTATGTAGAATCTGCATTTCCCATAGGAATGCATTGAAAACCATTTAATCCGTATCTGCTCTTTTCCGTCCATAGAAACTAATGGGAAGCTGCTATTCCGCCTTCTACCACTAGAGGGGGAAATTTTGTTTCTTTTTTCCCCCCTTAGGTCAGGGAACAGTGTTAAAAGCACTTCTGACAAAGCTAATTTTGAAGCAATGGACTGAAAACCAATTAATCCGTTCTGGCTGTTTTTTTGTTATGTAGAGGTGCGTTTGTACATTGAAGCATTAGTTCCCATAGGAACTAACGCAAAGCTGGTTAATACGTACTCTACCACTAGGGGGAGAATTTTTTTTAACCTAAGATGACCTAAGGTTAAAAAAAAGCAAGAAAGGTTTTTTCCTGTTCTTATCTTGGATTTTTGTTCTCAAGTAGAAGCAAAATTTAGCAAACGGAGCTGTTCTTAAGTGGAATTGTTCTTAAGTAGGGACGTTCTTAAGTAGAGACCCCACTGTATAGCTTTTTGGCCTAAACATTGAGAAAGAAGTATAGCTACCTATCCCAAGAAACAGGTTCTTGAAGATCCAGGGAAACATGCAGGAAGATTGAACGATTGAACAATTGATCATTGGTGTGTGTGTGTGTGTGTGTGTGTGTGTGTGTGTGTGTGTGTGTGTGTGTGTGTGTGTGTGTGTGTGTGTGTGTGGATTAGTCTACCCCATTGCAAAAATTGAAGCTCCTCTCAAAATCAAGGCAAGCTATGACCTAAAGGCCACAGAGCAGTCAATAATTCCAAGTAATTACAGTAATTACAATAAGTACAGTAAAAATTGCATGAGGAAAAGTGAACTGAGAAGCATCTGCATGTGAGGATGAAAGAATGTGATGCTGAGTCTGAGTCCCAAGCAACAATCACTTCTTCCTCCACTGATGCCCCCAATTCTCCTGCCTTCTGGCCGGCTTCTTTTTCCTTCACCCCTAAAATCCAGTTCTCTATTGGTAGGTGGCAAACCCACGAGCAAAAGTGCATTGCACCACTTTTCTCTATTCCCAGAAAGTAAAATCATCCCTTTGTCCAATGTGATCATCACATCTTATCAGGGTATGCTCTGGGCCTGGCATTTGACCTTGTAGCCTGTCCGTACAGCTCCACTGTCTTCTAGCCGGGCCAGAGCCTTGTGGCCACAGCAATCGTCTATCAGTCTTCCTTGCTCATTCCACCATACAATAAGTCCAGGCTGGAAGGCATCCTCAGCCCTTTTTGCCAACAGGAAACAGTCATCTGTGCTGTGTATGAAGCAAACCAGAGATTTCCTCAGTGCCATTCCATAGGCAGGCCAATCCATAGGTCAGTAGTCCATTTCATACGCCATATATCTATCCAGTCCATATGCCCATGGACCTATTCTTCAATTACCCTTGTATCATAAATGTAGGACCTCATTGATGGATGGATGGATGGATGGATGGATGGATGGATGGATGGATGGATGGATGGATGGATGGATGGATGGATGGATGGATGGATGGATGGATGGATGGATGGATGGATGGATGGATGGATGGATGGATGGATGGATGGATGGATGGATACAACCATAATAATCTGATTGACAGAAAATGCTAAGTCCATAAGTGATGGAAAAGGAATACTTAAGGTATGACAGCCACACCCATATATCTGGGAACCCTGGAAGCTACAATGGTACTTAATGGAGCTCATTGGAGAATGGTGCTTCTCATTTGCAAGAAGCAGTGGATCTGCTCCAGTTTTCAGCCCATATTTTCTGCATCTTGGCTAACTCCTTTAGTATAAAAAGAAGGTTTTTATACTAAAACCTATTGTCCGTGTGCAACAGAAGTCACCAGTCTTCACTTGGTGCCATCACTAAATAAGGGGAACTTCTCTCCTGTAGACACCTGCCATGGCTCATTTGACATGGTCACCTGGACGAAGGCCTTCAATGATGAGACAGAGACACTCCACTAGGTATCTTCAGCATGACGTACTGAAGCCCAGGCCACTTCAATGAGAACTAGGCTGCCTAAGCAGTTCTTCAAGACCAGTGTCCAGTATTGTATCCCATCAATTATGATTTCTCAGTGTCAATTGTGCTCAAGAAAGGGCAGGATCTTTCTTCATGCTATGTGTGGTTAATATCACATAGAAAACGTTGCATAACTAGATGCAGAATGACTAAAGATGAAGAAGACACTGAAAATTACAGTACTACTTCCTTAGGCATTAGTGGGGATGCTTCCAAAGAAGTCGAAACCACAAATCAGTTAAGATGCTATTAAGCAAGACTTGTGTTGAAAATTTGAACTCAAACAAAACCAAGTAACAGAAGATAATAGGGTGATTCTAATAGCTACAAGAGAACAAGCTGGTCATCACAAACACCCTTTTTCCAACAACACAAGAGGCGACTCTACACATGGAAATCACCAGATGGGCAACATCGAAATCAGATTGACTATATTCTCTGCAGCCAAAGATGGAGAAGCTCTATACAGTCAGCAAAAACAAGACCTGGAGCTGATTGTGGCTCTGATCATCAGCTTATCATAGCAAAATTCAAGCTTAAACTGAAGAGAGTAGGAAAAACCACTGGGCCACTCAGGTATAATCTAAACCAAATCCCTTACGAATACACAGTAGAAGTGAAGAACAGATTTAAGGAACTAGATTTGGTGGACAGAGTGCCTGAAGAACTTTGGATAGAGGCTCGTAACATTCTACAGGAGGAAGCAACAAAAACCATCCCAAAGAAAAGGAAATGCAAGAAAGCAAAGTGGCTGTCCAACGAGGCCTTACAAATAGCAGAAAAGAGAAGGGAAACAAAATGCAGGGGAGATAGGGAAAGTTACAGAAAATTGAATGCAGACTTCCAAAGAATAGCAAGGAGAGACAAGAGGGCCTTCTTAAATGAACAATGCAAAGAAATAGAGGAAAAGAACAGAAAAGGAAAAACCAGAGATCTGTTCAGGAAAATTGGAGATATTAGAGGAAAATTTTGTGCAAAGATGGACATGATAAAAGACAAAAATGGAAGGGACCTCACAGAAGCAGAAGACATCAAGAAGAGGTGGCAAGAATACACAGAGGAATTATATCAGAAAGTTTTGGATATCCCGGACAACCCAGACAACATAGTTGCTGAACTAGAGCCAGACATCCTGGAGAGTGAGGTAAAGTGGGCCTTAGAAAGCCTGGCTAACAACAAGGCCAGTGGAGGTGATGGCATTCCAGTCGAACTATTTAAAATCCTAAAGGATGATGCTGTTAAGGTGCTACATTCAATATGCCAACAAGTTTGGAAAACTCAACAGTGGCCAGAGGACTGGAAAAGATCAGTCTACATCCCAATACCAAAGAAGGGCACTGCCAAAGAATGCTCCAACTACCGTACAATTGCACTCATCTCACACGCCAGCAAGGTTATGCTCAAAATCATACAAGGTAGGCTTCAGCAGTATGTGGACCGAGAACTCCCAGAAGTACAAGCGGGATTCCGAAGGGGCAGAGGAACTCAAGACCAAATTGCCAACATGCGCTGGATTATGGAGAAAGCCAGAGAGTTCCAGAAAGATATCTACTTCTGCTTCATTGACTATGCAAAAGCCTTTGACTGTGTGGACCACAGCAAACTATGGCAAGTCCTTAAAGGAATGGGAGTGCCTGACCACCTTATCTACCTCCTGAGAAATCTATATGTGGGACAGGAAGCAACAGTTAGAATTGGATATTGAACAACGGATTGGTTCAAAATTGGGAAAGGAGTACGACAAGGCTGTATACTGTCACCCTGCTTATTTAACTTATATGCAGAATACATCATGCGGAAAGCTGGACTGGAGGAATCCCAAGCTGGAATTAAGATTGCAGGAAGAAATATCAACAACCTCCGATATGCAGATGATACCACTCTGATGGCGGAAAGTGAGGAGGAACTAAAGAACCTTGTAATGAGGGTGAAAGACGAGAGTGTAAAAAACGGTCTGAAACTCAACATCAAAAAAACTAAGATCATGGACACTGGTCCCATCACCTCCTGAGAAATAGAAGGGGAAGATATGGAGGCAGTGACAGATTTTACTTTCTTGGGCTCCATGATCACTGCAGATGGAGACAGCAGCCCCGAAATTAAAAGACGCCTGCTTCTTGGGAGGAAAGCAATGACAAACCTTGACAGCATCTTAAAAAGCAGAGACATCACCTTGCCAACAAAAGTCCGAATAGTCAAAGCTATGGTTTTTCCTGTAGTGTTGTATGGAAATGAGAGCTGGACCATAAAGAAAGCTGACCGCCGAAGAATTGATGCCTTTGAATTGTGGTGCTGGAGGAGACCCTTGAGAGTTCCCTGGACTGCAAAGAGAACAAACCTATCAGTTCTAAAGGAAATCAACCCCGAGTGCTCATTGGAAGGACAGATCCTGAAGCTGAGGCTCCAGTACTTTGGCCATCTCATGAGAAGAGAAGACTCCTTCGAAAAGACTTTGATGTTGGGAAAGTGTGAAGGCAAGAGGAGAAGGGGACAACCGAGGATGAGATGGTTGGACAGTGTCATCGAAGCAACCAACCTGAATTTGACACAACTCCGGGAGGCGGTGGAAGATAGCAGGGCCTGACGTGCTCTGGTCCATGGGGCCACGAAGAGTTGGACACGACTAAACGACTGAACACACACACAATAGCTACAGTAACACAGAGTGGTGGGTATGGCTGTGTGAATGTGTATGTGTGAGAGAGATAGACAGAAAGGATGAGAGAGAGAGAGAGAGAGAGAGAGAGTGAGAGTGGTTTTCTCCATTGGGATTCTGTTCCATAGCACTGACAATCCATTTCATGAGTAATAAGACATAAAGGTCCTTATGATCCTCTAATCTAGATGGTGAATCAGAGATCTTGATGCCCTCAGTGTTTAACTCATGGGGTTCTGGGTGGCCAGGGGACCAGGACCTACTGTATATTTATTTAATATTTATTTACATATTTATTGGAAAAAAACCCCATATATAACCAAAACCGTACTGTTCAGAACTATGTCATTCAAGGAAGAAGAGAACAATTATGTTGTAGATGCCTGAAAGAATAGAAGGGAGTTTACCTGATGCTCCACTAGCCATAAAGTAGATATCAGGTGAGCTTCCCTAGAGGGGACGTTCCATTCATGAGGCGCTCAGTCAAACATATTTGAAAATGATGATTCTATTTTTCAAGAGGCATTGGGCCTGTTCCAGATTTTAGCCCATATTTTCTGCCGCTTGGCTAACTCATTGCTATGGCTAATTTGGCATAGACACCTGAAGGAAAGCCTTGGATGATGATGCAGAGACCACCAGGTAACTTCATCCTGAGAGGGTGAAGCACAGTCTACTTTAATGAGACCTAGACAGCTTAAGTAGTTCTTCAAGACCAGAGTCCTGTATTGTATCCCATTGACTATGACCTCTCAGTGCCAACTATGCTCAAAATAAGGCACGATCTTTCTTCATGCTCGGTGTGGTTCATTTCAGCTAAGAAATGCCCTCTGACACCAGTGAAAGTTACAAACACACTTCCTTAAGCACGAGCCGAAATGCTTCCAAAGAAGTAGAAAACACAAATCAGTTAGGATGGTCTTAAGCAAGCCTCCTGTGGTGAAATTTTATACCCAAATATACAACTTAAGAGGAAAGAGGATGATTCTGGTAGTCAGCCTCTTGGACCCTCAATTTTGGGGTGGCCCAAGGGTCTTCAACGGAAGTGAGAGCTGGACCATAAAGAAGGCTGACCACCGAAGAATTGATGCTTTTGAATTGTGGTGCTGGAGGAGACTCTTGAGAGTCCCCTGGACTGCAAGGAGAACAAACCTATTCATTCTAAAGGAAATCAACCCTGAGTGCTCACTGGAAGGACAGATCCTGAAGCTGAGGCTCCAAGACTTTGGCCATCTCATGAGAAGAGAAGACTCCCTGGAAAGGACCCTGATGTTGGGAAAGGGTGAAGGCAAGAGGAGAAGGAGACGACAGAGGACGAGATGGTTGGACAGTGTCACCGAAGTGGCCAACAAGAATTTGACCAAACTCAGGGAAGTAGTGGAAGACAGGAGAGCTTGACGTGCTCTGGTGACTTCAGCCATCCCCAGTTTAGCCTTTAATCAGCCAACCAGTTCCCCTGGTTCTTGTATTGTGTGAGAGGGAAAAGAGCTTCCCTCTATCCACTTTATTCATCCCCTGCATAATTTTAGTATCTTACCTTTTTACCTCTGTATAAGGTACTCAAGGTGGCTTGCAACACCGGAAAAACCAGCATATAAAACATTCACAGAAGACTTGTCTGCTCACATGATGCATTGGTCATCCTATTGAATGGGAACATGGGATTTTCAAGAAATGGCTCGACCCAGTGTAGTTCAAAATCCAGGTACAGTGGTACCTCGACTTGCGAACTTAATCTGTATTGGAATTAAGTTCGCAGGTCGAAAGGGTCGCAGGTCGGGTCAAACTTTCCCATTGGAATGCATTGATAACCATTAAATCTGTATCTGCTATTTTCTGTTCGTAGGTTGAGCGCTGTTCATAGGTAGAGGCATTAGTTCCCGTAGGAACTATTGCAAAGCTGGTTAATCCGTACTCTACCACTAGGGGGCACATTTTTTATTTTTTTTCTTCTTCTTTTAACCTAAGTTGAATTTAGGTCAAAAAAAAGGCAGGAAAGGGTTTTTTTCTCTCTTTTTTCAGTTCTCAAGTCAAGGCTCTATTCACAGGTCGAAGTGACTTTTTGCGAACGGAGCTGTTCGTAACTGAAATCGTTTGCAAGTAGGGACGAACGTAAGTCGAGGTACCACTGTATAATTCTTCTGCACCCAAAAACATAAGTACAAAACATAAACTATTGATTAACAGAGAAAGAGAGAGAGAGAGAGAGAGAGAGAGAGACAGACAGACAGACAGACAGACAGACAGAGAGACAGAGAACAATTTCTCTCTTTCGGGATTCTCTTCCATAGAGCTAACAATCCTTTCTGTACCGTGCTGTGTGTAATGAGCCTTAAAGTTCCTTATGACCCCCTAATCTCGAAATTGAATCAGACATCTTGTGTTTGGGGGGAAATAGACCACTTTGACGAGGTGCTGCTGTGAGTTAAACCACAGAAGCCCCTGTGCTGCAAGGTTGGAAGACCAACAGTCATAAGATCAAATCCACGTGATGGAGTGAGCTCCCATCGCTTGTACCAGCTCCTGCCAACTTAGCACTTCAAAAGTGTATAAAAATGCAAGTAGATAAATAGGTACCACCTTGGTGGGAAGGTAACAGCGTTCCGTGTCTAGTCATGCTGGCCACGTGACCATGGAAACTGTCTTCAGACAAACACTGGCTCTACGGCTTGGAGACGGGGATGAGCACCACAACCTAGAGTTGGACACGACTGGACTAAATGTCCAGGACAACCTTTACCTTTATCTTCACCTCAGTGCTTGATGTGGCAACACACTCTACGTTGCTGCTGCCAACTTCCTCAGTGTCCTATGGGGCAAGACACAGTGCTTTGCTGCTGCCCAATACCGCAGTGCCCGATGGGGCAACACACTTTGCTTTCAGTCCCATGCCAGCTCAGTAGGTAGGCAGAAGTTGGAACGAACTATCCAAAAGAATTGGTTCTGCTCACCAGCGGCCCCACAGATTAACCGTTGTAGTAGCACCAAGGCTGGGCTCTGCCTCACACACCCAAAGCCTGTCTGAACATCACGCAAACATGCCAAGAGGGCAACTAAAGTGTGCAAGAGCAAAGTGTTGGGTGATGCCCATAATGTGCCAAGACAGAGGGCTGCCCAGCCATGTTGGCACGCCCAAAGCTCTGCCCCATAGGAGCCTGTCCAGGCGTCACCCCATCGCCCAATCGCCTGGCTTCAGACAGTGGAGCTTGTCTGGTTTTCAACCTGAGCATCTTTCTTTCTTTGAAGGTTGTCAGTAAGTCTAGTTAGATGTTGGTGGACAGGTGAGTCTCCTAGGCCAGGCTCTGCCCCACCCAAAGCCTATGTGTGTCCGGGCGTCCCCTGTGCCAAAGAGGGTCTGTCTCAGCTCCACCCAAAGCCTGTCCAGGCATCATCCCATTGCCCCATCGCCCTGCTTCAGACGGCAGACCTCGTTTGGTTTTCAACCCGTACCAAGGGGGCCAGCCTGTCTAAGCCCCCCAAACCTCCGAGGGCTATCTTTATCATATCTGGGTGATCTCAGCAGTCAAGTTGCAAGCAATCCCCATCTTTCCAGTTCTAAATGAGCATCTTTGTCTCCCCATCGCCCAGCTTGAGATTGCAGAGCTGATCTGTTTCCGACAGCCCCACAGCCCCGTGGATTAACCGCGGTTAGTAGCACCGACCCTGTTCATCTGATGGTGCTTCTGGTGCGGTTGGAAGTTGCAAGCAACCTCAGTTGCCTCCTGGGGGCAAAAACCTTTCCTTTGCACACAAACCTGATGTTGCTGAAGAAGACCAGAGTCTGCTCTGCTGCCTTTTGCCTCAGTGCCCCGATGGGGCAAGACACGGTACTTTGCTGCTGCCAACTTCCTCAGTGCCCGATGGGGCTAAAAAGCCTGCTGTGCTCCCAAATACCTCCTTGCCTCCAGTCCTCCTGAGGGCAAACTCCACTTCACTGGCAAATGTAATGTTGTGCTGAGCTGAAGACAAACTCAGTGCCTCATGCATGCCTCTGCCAAAGGGACCTCTCCTTCTGCTGGGGCCAAATATAACTCCCTCAATGCCATGGGCTTCTGCGCCGTGTGGTAAACTCTCCTGGGGGGGACCCAATTTATGGGCAAATAACTCAGAGTTCTGATATCCAACCTTCACCAAAGTTGGCAGGCGTGTTGGGGAAAGACATAGGAAGCTCTTTTGTGATTCTGGAGTCTCTAAGTACCTGAGAGGAACTTTCCTGGAGGTGTCCTCTTTGTGACTATATAGCTCGGGGTCCATGATCCAATGTTCACCAAAATTTCAGGAGTTGTAGAAAAGCATCTGTGGAACCTTCCCTGCATATTTGGTGTCTCTAGGTTATCAGGGGTCAGTGTTATAGCAGTTTAAAGTGCAGATGAATTGACAGATCGAATCATTGATTCATCGAAGAATAATCGTATATTCGTATTTGTTGATTTGTTAACCTCGACAAATAAGGGATGAAAACAAATCACCATTTTTATTCATCCCCATCTCTAATTCTAAAGTATCATTAAAGTATTTATTTATTTATTTATTTATTTATTTATTTATTTATTTATTTATTTATTTATTTATATCCCACCCATCTGGTATATTCTACCATTCTGGGCGGCTTACAACATATCATAAAGAATTAAAAAACATAAAGCATTATGCAAAGTAAAGTATGGGTTTATGTATTTAGTAAGCTTTACGTGTTTGTGGTATATGTATTTTAGTTAATGTCATGAACGCATCTCCTTGGATGCATTCCTGACATTAACTAGGGGAAGGAGCCAAACTGCAGTCCCAACATCAACCACCTTTTCTCTATATTGAGTGAGACCTAGAAGGTGTGTGACTGGCCCACTGTGGGCAAGCTTCTGTCCCTAATTCCAATTACTCACTTATTTAGGCTCAAAACTCTTTAGCTGTGTACTATGAACCTTGCACACCAACCTTACCAGTTACTCTTTAAGCACTTTCACCCTTGCCCTCAAGGATCACACTTCAGTAAAATATAGAAGATTTATTCAAAAGTTATTAAAAAGTTATTTTAAAAAAGAAATACAAAAATACAGTATATACAATTGTACTGGTTAAATGCCAAGCTTCTAAGTATTAAGTAAGCTTCTATAAGATTTTCCCATAAAACAATAAAATGAATAACTAGCTAATACTTTGACTACGTAATGACTAGGCTGTTCTAAGTCCCCATGGCTAAAATCTCCCAATGAATGAATGAATGAATGAATGAATGAATGAATGAATGAATGAATGAATGAATGAATGAATGAAGGCTTTAAACCTGTCATCCATCTTCTCTCATCCAACTTACACAAACACACACAACTACTTAAACCCCCTATCTATAACTTAAACCAAAGTCTCTGCTTGGTGATGCTCTCCAATCAACATACAGTCCGTTGTTCATAACTCCAACTTATAACCTTCCACAACTCTGTCCTTCGTTCCTGGGTTGGTAGGCCATTAGCAAGGAATCTTATGTTTATCAGACTTGAGATATGGCCTCAGCTCTTCTTCACAGCAACAGTTAGGTCTCTGGCCAAGACGAAATACAATACCTGCAAATCCTGGGAAGCAAGTACTCCAAAACCCATATCCTTCCAGTTAATAAATAATTTTTAAAAAAATATATATGATGGAACTAAAAGAAGGTCCTCCCATTCTGATCTTAGCACACATGGGGGACTCAGCTACTGACCCTCTGTGCCATTTGTCATGTTGGATGATAACATGCAGCCATCCAGGAATGGGTAGATTGCTACTCCCTGTATCTCTCTACATTGTCACATCAAGATCTGGACCACCAAATCTTTGGTGAACCAAGGTCTTCTTTTGGCTTCTCATGCCAGGTTGTTGGAAACATTAAATACACAAAAGAAATTGTTAAGTCAACTCTTAGAAGGGTTTTCTAGGTATAAAGACCTCAGAAACAGTTCACAATCTCCTTCTTCTGGAGGCATCCAGGGACTGTGTAGCTTGATCAAGGCCACACAGGCTGGCTCTTAGTGTGGAATTGAACTCCTCACCTCGGGCTTCACAACTCAGTGGCCTAACTCACTGAGCTGTCCAGGCAGCAAAGAAATTATGGGCCATTAGAACCAATTAGCAATTGAGGGGCAAGAGCTAGCCCTCGCAAATGATGGCATGATGAAATCAGGGGCACAGTTCCTGGAACTCTTCTGCCGTTGGCAGAGCATGTCACAATCCCTTCTGCCTCTTATAAATAGAGAGCCACTCTGGATTAGGTGAAATCTTGCTCTCACCCCACCTTGGCAGATATTAAAGTTCCAGACCAAGGAAGACAATGAAGGTCTTTTCCCTTTTCTTCCTGCTGTTCTTCTTGGCAGTCTTCCTTCCTTCAGGTAAGTGCCATTTAAATACAATCCCTGGATGTCAAATTCAGCCATATGTGATGTTTGTTTTTGGAAAAAAAGAAACATGACTCTACCTAAAGATGATGGAATAAATCTGGGAAACGTGGCCCAGCCCAGCTGTCTTGGCACTGCCACTCCCATGAGCCACAGTAAAACTGTTAAGGTGGATCGGAGTGAAATCCAACAAATGGCCACAGGTTCTCCATCCCGTGGCCTATAAAGACCTACGTAGATAGCCTTTATTCAATGAATGGGTCTTCCTCAAAGCATAAATAGTTTCCTAGCTCTAAAAGGAAAAGGAATAGGAAAGGAAAGAAGGATAGGATCAAGTCCTAAACCATACTTGTCCCACTTCAGCTCTCAATTCATTTTGGGCACATACAGGTTCTACTCAGATTTATGGAAGGACTGGCTGCCTACGAAGAAAAGGAAGATGGTTCAAGAATAGATGCCCAATAAACTATTATCCACTTGGACGATGTGAACAAGGATTTATTTGCTGTTTTAGGTGAGTTCAAATAACTACAGATCAAAACAGGAGAATCCTTTTGCTGTCCTCTGAGAGTTTATCTCACCCAAATCTTGACCTTACAGTAGACCTCATGGTCTACTCCAGCTAGCTTTCCCCCTCATTACTAACATACACAGTGGCCACATGTTCTCTCAGGTCTATGTGTTCATGGAACGTGTTGAGAGATGCTATGTGCACAGATCTTTCTTTCATTTTCATATATGCCATCAAGTCATATCTGAATTACTGTGATCCTAAAGAGGTTCTCAAACTATGTGAGATATTTAAGGTATGACATTACCATATTTTCCCTCTAGTGAGGTCCCACAACCAAGCAGAGTTTCAAACTCAGGTCTCCTGCTGTTGTTCCTCATCCTAGTATTAAAACTGTGTTACTGATGCTTTTCCAGTGCTTTTAAGGGCTTAGATGTGAGCCAAAATGAATAGTCATATATGTGTTAAGATTCTAGTTATCCAGGTGAAGTTAACTGGAACTTGAGTCATGGCAAATGGACTTCTTCCTTATTAGGTTGACAATTTTATTACTCATCCAAGTAGCTTCTTCAGTCTGTGAAGAGTTGGTATGAGACCCCTGATATATCCTCCACATTGGTTTCACTTTCCCCCAGGTCTGAATAGGCTCATTAGAAGGACAAAGGATTGGGGGTCAGTGAAAATGGTCATTGAGGACATACATATGCATATTAAAAATCCCTCACTCCACAGGGGTGAAGGCGTTAGATACAATCTGTCTCCTATTTATCATGCTGCCATTTCATCCATGCCCAGAAAGATTAGGACCACACTCACCAGAAAGACCACTGTTAACTACCATTAACGACTAATCACAGTGGGTGGAGAAGGAATTGGGATTTTCACTCATCTCCAAGTCCTCTGTCCTTCTAATGAGCCTCAGGATATATCAGGGGGTCTCTTACCAACTGTCCTGAGACTCAAGAGCAACTTGGATGAGTAGTGAAACATTTCAACTTAATTAGGAAGAGGACTCAACGTCTGGACAAAGTGAACCGTCAGTTCAGGACAAGGGCATAAAACCTACTGATTTGGTGTCAAAGTGACTCAAAAGTATCTAAAGAGGACCTAAGGAGGGATGTTAAAAGTAACTGCACATGACTTATTAGATGTGTATTTCCAGTCATTGCTTTTTTTAAAAAAATGTAACTTTGTTATGCTGTCCTCATCCAAACAAGTAATGTGTTACAGGTAACTAGAATCCTTAATTAGAAGACGGACATTAGAGTTTGCCCATGTTTAGAGCTGAAAGGACATTGACTTTGCAAAGAGGGGACTGGAACCATTTATTTTGTATTTCGGAGGTCAGCCTTTAGAGGAATTATCATCTATATGTTGGAGATGTAAAGAAGAAAGGGGAACGTATTATTATATCTGAGCAAGGAAGCAGACAGACAGTTGGAGAAATTGACTCTAGAAAAAAAATAGCAAAGGTGGGAGATGGGGGATGTTGCTGGTCAGAAACTGCATGATGGAAAACACAACTTCAGTCACAGTGCCATGAGAAAGTTAAGAATAGGGGAATTGTTCCTTTTGTGTTTGGAGATGTAATTGTGAGAATCCCCCACCAGCATTTTGTTGGCTGCTGTCTCATCCAATATGCTTCTTCATATAGTCCTTCTGGTCTTACATGTTTACTGGCAAGGGTGTGTTCTTTTCTCTTTAGGAAACATTGGGCTCCTTGATATAAAGTCTCAGCTACCAAGACCATCATACCCTGCTGTGCTTGCAACATCTCAGGCTCCACCTTCAGAGCTTTCTCCAATGAAAGAATGATCAAATGATCTTCAATTAAACACTAGAAAAATAGTCTTTGCTTTCCCTTCTTCAAACCCCTGGCTTAATAAAAGCAACAATGCTGAGCAAATGATTCATTGTGTATGTCTGTTAAATCTGAAAGAGATGGAACAAGGTGGCTGTGATATTATCTATACAGGGGGAGGGGAGGCTTGAAGACATGCATGGTGTCAGTCCATGCCTTCATCACAAGGCACCTATACGTTTTACACGCCAAGAGACACGTCGATGTTCCAACCATTATCAAGTCACAAAAACACAACACAAACACTCATTCATTCATTCATTCATTCATTCATTCATTCATTCATTCATTCATTCATTCATTCATTCATTCATTTTATTTCAACTCTTGTCTCGCTACTGTTAATTTACCTTATTTGACTATGTATTACATTGACTTGGGCACGTCGTGAGAATGGCTGATAGTCTGATTCCAAAGGATCTCCTGTATGGAGAATGAGTGCAGGGAAATCGCCCCAGAGGGAGACTGCAGCTGCGATACAAGGACCTCAACAGATGGGAAACCTTGACCTCTGAGCATTCAGCCTGGAGGCAGGCAGTGCATCATGGCCTCTCCCAATCTGAAAAGACCCTTGTCCAGCAGGCCGAGGCAAAGAGTCAGTCCCAGAAGCAGCAAAATCAGGGAGCTGGACAGGGGACGGATTGGATTTGTCTTCAGTGTGGAAGCGACGGTCACTCTCGAATTGGCCTTCTCAGCCTCACTAGACGCTGTTCCAAATCCTCCATTCATATCATGTCACCATAGTCTTTCGAGACTGAAGGATGTGTAACAGCAATTTATTTTTATCATATTTTAATATTGTTGCTCATATTGTTTTTAGCTGCCCAGAGTGGCCTGGTTGCCTGATGGTGCAGGGACAAATTCAATAAATAACTAAATTAATTAATGGCATTATGTTTTCTCTGACTCATGCCAGCCCTATGAATATGAGCCAACAGTGATCTGTGGCTGCAAAAAAAGAGGCAAATGCATGCTGTTCTTAATGACAGTCTTCCTTTCTTCAGGTAAGTGGCATTTAAAGTTAGATAGAGAGGTAAATCCAGTGCCGGTATAAGATATTTAGCCATAGTCTATTTGAAAAAGAGAGCTGTACCTCTACTTAAGGACAATAGAATAGGTCTCGAAAGCCTGGCCCATTTCAGCTGTCCTTGAACTACAACTCCCATTGTTCCCAGTAAAGCTGCCATGGATGATAGATCCAACAACTTCTGAAAAGTCACAGGCACCCCATTCCTTAGACCTGGAAAAGGAATTTCCTTTTCTGTACGTGGGTCCTTGGGTATTAATTTTTTTATACTGTACATTTATTTTATAGGCTCGATTTTTCCCTGAAAGGGGGCACCAGGCCGCTGACAATGTTAAAACAAGTAATACTGAGAACACACTACATTTCAGATTAAAAAGCAATTAATTTTAGATTAGATTAAGCATCCTTCATTCTTGAGAGACTATGGTCACGTGCTCTGTATGGAGGACTTGGAAGAGGGTTGCAAGAAAGGGACTCTAGAGAAGCTGCAAAGATGAAAGTTGGGGAAAGTTGCTGGGCAGAAATTGCATGATGGAAGACAGAAAGGCAGATTGAGGAAGATGAATTTAGCCTGTGCTACATAGAGTTACTTAAAAGTACTTTCTTTAAGTGGAAGGAAGGCAGGGTTATATATCACAGGGACGTGGTGGCGCTGCGGGCTAAACCGCAGAAGCCTGTGCTGAAGGGTCAGAAGACCAGCAGACGTAAGATCGAATCCACGTGACAGAGTGAGCGCCCGTCGCTTGTCCCAGCTCCCGCCAACCTAGCGGTTCGAAAGCATGCAAATGCAAGTAGATCAATAGGGGCCACCTCGGTGGGAAGGTAACAGTGTTCCGTGTCTAAGTCACACTGGCCATGTGACCACGGAAGATTGTCTTCGGACAAAACGCTGGCTCTATGGCTTGGAAACGGGGATGAGCACCGCCCCTAGAATCGAACACGACTGGACAAAAATTGTCAAGGGGAACCTTTACCTTTACCTTTTACCACATAGAGTTAAACTCTCCCTGAACGTTCAGCTTGTTTGTACATCTGGATTCATCCCTTACCAGGTTTCAGATGTGTTAAACAACCTGGAGTTATAGCCTTTGTAATAACTCTTGAGCTTGCTCTTGGTAATGTCTCAACTGTGCTACGGGGGAAATTGTCTTAGTTCACTTGCTTCAGTTACCTCAACAAGCTCTATGTGGGCTTCCTTTGAAAACTTCAGTTGGTTCTAAATATCTTGGCTAACTCCTGATTCAGGCCCGTTAGCAATTGAGGGACAAAAGCTAGGCTTGCCTTGGTGAGTTAAGTCACCACAGTGATGAAATCAGACCCACAGAGCCTGAAAACATTTCTGCCATTTGCTCAGCATGTCACAATCACCTCAGCTTCTTATAAATAGAGAACCACTCCAGGTTGGGTCAAATTTTGGTCTCATCTCATCCTGGCAGAAAGAAAAATTCCAGTCAAGGGAAAACAATGAAGGTCTTTTGCCTTTTCTGCATGCTGTTCTTCATGGCAACCTTCCTTCCTTCAGGTAAGTGGCATTTAAAGTTAGAGGGAGAGGTAAATCTAATCCCTGTATATGATATTTAGCCATATGCTATTTGAAAAACAGAGATGTAGCACCACCTAAGGAGAACAGAATAGGTATCAGAAGTCTGGCCCACTCTAACTCTCCTTGAACTACAACTCCCATTGTTCCCAGTAAAGCTGCCAAGGATGATAAAAATGAAATCCAACAACAACTTCTGAAAGGCCACAGGTACCCCATCCCTTTGACCTGGAGAAGGAATTTTAACTTCTCTATGGAGGCCCTCCTAATTAAGGCCAGGATTTATTTATATATAATATATATTAGATTAGGCATCCTTCAGTCTTGAGAGATGATGGTAACGTGCTCTGTATGGAGGACTTGGAACAGCGTCTACTGTGGCTGAGAAGGCCAATTTGAGAGTGACCATCCCTTCCACAGCTTCCCGATTTTGCTGCTTTCAGGACTGCTTCCTGGCCTCGGCCTGCTGGACAAGGGTCTCTTCAAATTGGGAGAGGCCGTGATGCAACGCCTGCCTCCAGGCTGAATGCTCAGAGGTCAGGGTTTCCCATCTGTTGAGGTCTATTCCTAAGGCCTTCAGATCTCACTTGCAGATGTCCTTGTATCGCAGCTGTGGTCTCCCTCTGGGGTGATTTCCCTGCACTAATTCTCCATACAGGAGATCTTTTGGAATCTGACCATCAGCCATTCTCACAACATGCCTGAGCCAATGTAGACGTCGCTCTTTCAGTAATGTATACATGCTAAAAATTCTAGCTTGTTTGAGGACTACTCTATTTGGAACTTTGTCCTGCCAGGTGATACCTGAGACAACGCAAATGGAAGGTGTTTAGCTTCCTCTCCTGCCGTGCATGAAGGGTCCAGGACTCACTGCAGTACAGGAGTGTGCTCAGGACACAGGCTCTATAGACCTGGATCTTGGTCTATGCCGTCAGCTTCTTATTGAGCCATACTCTCTTATTGAACAAATCCTAACTCTATGCCAAACACCTGTTATGCTACTTGAGATGGACCCTTCATCATTGCCAAAAGCCTCAGCGCCTGCTGTGGGAAAAACCTACCTCAGTCTCAAACATCTCGGATGCTGCTTGGGGCAAACCCTACCTGAATGCCAGACATCTCCAATGCTACTTCGGGCAAATCCTACCTAGATGTCAAACACATCTGATGCTGTTCCGGATGAACCCTACCTCAATGAACGATGGCTCAGTGTCTATCGTTGGCAAACCCTACCTCAACGCCAAACTGCTATGATGCTGCTTGGGATGAACCCTACCTCAATGCTAAACGCCTCAGTGCCTGTTGGGAGCAAACCCTACCTCAATCTCAAATGTCTCAGATGCTGTTTGGGGCAAACGCTAAACACATCTGATGCTGCTTGGGATGAAACGTACCTCAATGCCAGATACCTCAGTGTCTGCTCTTGGCAAACATACCTCAATGCCAAATGCCTCAGTGCCTGCTGGGCAAACCCCCCCTCACTCTCAAAAGCCTCTGATTCTGCTTGGGGCAAACCTTACCTCAATGCCAAACACCTCAGTGCTTGCTGGGGTGAATCCCTACCTCATCCCCAAACGTCACAGTGTCTACTGGTGGCCTATGCTGCCAAAATGCCAAATGCTCGTGGCCTACGCTGCCAAAATGCCAAATGCCTTACTGGAGGCAAACCAAACTATCTCAATGCCAAAGGTCTCTCATTCTGCCAGGCCCAAACCACATTGCCTTAATATTATCCACTTCTTTGACTTGTGGAAAAGTTTGCCAGCTGGCCCTGGCACTTTCCTGTGGGGGACCCACTCTGAGTTTGAATAACCCAGGTGTCTGAAACCCAATCTTTACCAAACTTGGAGGGCTTTTTTGAGGGAAGGCATAGGAGGCTTCTGTGTAATTTAGGATTCTCTAAATACCTGGGAGAATTTTCCTAGGAGCTTTTCCCTTGTGGCTAGAATCACTGAACTTCTCCAAACTTGCTGGGTTTGTAGAAAGCAGTCTGAGGAAGTGTACCCTGAAACTTTGGTGTCTCTAGGTGCCTGGGACCGTATTTTATGACATTTTAAACTGAAATATAAATTTGTCAATTCGTTGATTTGTCCAAAAATATTCGTAAATACATATTCGGTCAATTCGGTGATATAGATTAATTATGAATCACAATGAATCACCATTTTTAAAATTCATCCCCAGATCTAGTGGGGGATACATCAGTCAATGAGATCAGAATGCCAGATCAAGCCATTTGCAACCTGATCTAAAAGGGTATTTGCTTTTAGAGCTAATTGCATAAGAGCCGCAGCTCAGCAACAGAAATGTGGTATAGCATGGAAGCAACCACAACAGAACAGTGTCCTTCCAATACATGGTCTCTTTTCTTGTGGACCTTCAGAGGGAGGATTAAATCAGCAACATTTACAGTGCAGCCTTTCTCACTCAGTAAGAGCCATTTATTTGAGTGGGACTTATTCTCTGATTGTTTTAGATGGGATTGTAGATGCTTCTTAATGAATGGGTCCTTCCCGAGGGAGGGAATTTTTCCCCAGCTCTGAAAGGACAAGAAACGGGAAAGGAAACAGGGATATCATAAAGTCTAAAACCATTCTTTGCCCATGTCAGCAGCTCTCAATTGATTTTGGACACGTACAGGTTCTTCTAAGAGGGACCAAGCAGATATGTGTCGAGCTCAAGGAGGAAGATGTTTTTATGGGAAATGTGTCGGAAATTATACGCAACGCGGATACTGTACCCCTCGCAGCGTTTGCTGTTTTAGGTGAGTTCAAAGAACTGCAGACCAAAACAGGAGAATCCCTTTGCTGTCCATTGAGCAGAAATCTCACCGAAACCTTGAACTCTGTAGGGGACATTATGGTCTGCTCAAGCTAGCTTTTCCCCTTGTCACCAAATTGTGTAGTGACCCCAATTCCCTTTACATCTACATTTCCAGGCAGCAGGTCAATGGCCACTATATGTATAGAATCCTCTTTCTTTTTTTATATATATGCCATCAAATCATATCCAAGGCATTTGAGATATTTAAGGCATGGCATTACTATTTTCTCCCCCTAGTGGGTTTACATGTCCAAGCAGGATTGCAAACTCAGGTGTCCTGTTGGGGTTAGTAATCACAAGCTATTAACAAGCTTTAATTGTTTGTGATTACTAATACTATTAACAAGGTACCTTTTTGCAATGATTGCTGTCTTATTGATACATTTCAACTGCTTTTAATAACTTGAGGAAAGAAATGAACACTAAGTTGATGACAGTGGCATAACATTTGCCAATTTAATGACAAAACGTCTCTAAAAGATCTAACGATGAATGAAAGAGGGATGTTTAAAATGTCTCTAAAAGATCTAACAATGAATGAAAGAGGGATGTTTAAAGCAATTGGATGTGACGCCTGAGACACACACCTCCAATCTGCCACCCTTCCCAAACACTGTCATATTTTTAAAATGTAACTTCGTTATGCTCTCCTTATCAAAGCAAGTGATGTTTTGCAGGTAACTAGATTACTAAACTAGAAAACAGGCATTAGAGATTGCCTGTAATTAAAGATGAAAGTGCGTTAACGTTGCAGAGAGGTGACTGAAGCAGTCTTCTTCTTTTTGTGTTTGTGAAGTCTGCCTTCAAAGAATTTTGCGTTTTAATCTTGAACACTCTTCACAAGCAAATTAAGCTATTTTGCATACTCCTGAAGAGACATAAAAGGATGACCCAAAAAGATTAATTAAACTCAAAGTGGATTGACTTTTTTCTTTCTTTTTCAAATTTTATCTGGGAGAGGCAGATTTACAGTCCCCCCGAAATTATGTGTTATCACATGGATATCAATATATTTGGTTTGAATTATATTCAGAAAAAACGTCTACTTTGAATATGTTTCCTTTCACTTTTTATGCAAATGTTATGTGGGAGTCACAGGTTACTTGTCTATTAAAGAAGGTGGTTGTGACTCAAACCACAGGACTAAAGGCGTAGGATTTTTTTCATTTTTATTTGGAGATGTAATTATGACAGTTCCCACTAGCCTCTTGTTGGCTGCTATCTCATCCGAAACATTTCTTCATATAATCCTTGTGGTCTTGTATATTTACCAACAACTGTGCACTCTTTTCGATTCAGGAAGAGGTGGATATAATGTCTCAGCTGACAAGATCATCATAGCCTGCTCCGCTGCCCGCCTCTCAAGCTCCACCCTCCGAACTTTCTCCAAATGAAAGAATGATCAAATGTTCTTCAATTAAATGCTGCAAAAATCATCTTTGCTTTCTGTGCATTAAACTGCTTTGCTCAATAAAAGCCACAATGCAATGCACATGTGTCACCATGCATGCTTCTTAAATCTGAAAGAGATGGGACGTGGTTGCTATCTTATCTCTGCAACAGGAGTTGGGGCTGGTTGGCCAAACTGGTGTCACCCTTTGCTTTACTCACAAGGTACCTCTGTGTTTTATATGCCACACAGACTGACCAACTACAAGCAACACACTATCTATCTATCTATCTATCTATCTATCTATCTATCTATCTATCTATCTATCTATCTATCTATCTATCTATCTATCTATCTATCTATCTATCTATCTATCTATCTATCTATCTATCTAATCTATCTATCTATCTATCTATCTATCTATCTATCTATCTATCTATCTATCTATCTATCTATCTATCTATCTATCTATCTATCTATCTATCTATCTGTCTATCTATCTATCTATCTATCTGTCTGTCTGTCTGTCTGTCTGTCTGTCTGTCTGTCTGTCTGTCTGTCTATTATTTATTTATTTATTTATTTATTTATTCATTCATTCATTCATTCATTCATTCATTCATTCATTCATTCATTCATTCATTCATTTATTTATTTAAACATGTTGTTGTTGTTACATGCCATCAAGTCACCTCCAATTCATGGCAACCTTATGAATGAGCAATCTTTAAATATCCCTGTCTTCACCTGCCCTGCTGAGCTCTTGTAGACTGAAGCCTGTGGTTTCCTTTAGGAAATCGGTCCATATCATATTTGGCATTTCTCTTTCCCTGCTGCATTCAACCTTTCTCAGCATTATGGTCTTTTCCAGATAATTCTGCCTTCTCGGGATGTATTAGGTCTCCCCCACTTCACAGGTAGGTATGCAAAAGGGACCCCACTCAGCAAGACATCAAGTGCTGGATTCCTCCTGTCATTCTGTCTGTACACCTGATCACCTTGGTCTGCATACCCAACAGAATGAATGAACACAGCACAGCTTGATATACTGTTACACAGTTGCACAACATTCCCTCGTCCTCTGATTGGTGGCCATTTTATGTCTTGGCAGAGCAAGAGAGTGCTATTAGTCTGTTGCACTGCTTTGTTTTTCAGGGATTAGGAGGGGGTGTTGAATTTTTTTTCTCTTTTATGTAGCTGCAGATCTCATTTTGCATTACACATTAGAATGCAATCAGCTGAGCACTTAAGGAGATGAATATTCCATGGTTGATTTTGGTCTTCATGGAGGTTGCTGAAGCCACAAACATGGCCAGGAAGCTTTGATGACCTTTGCCTTTTTTTATTTCCCATTCCTGCTCTGCTAGAACAACAACAGCAACGAGAAGCAAAGTGTGCTGCTTATATACCGCCCCATAGTGCTTAAAGCACTCTCTCAGTGGCTTACAAGTTAATTATGAAGGCTACTTCTGCACCATACTAACTTCAGCCTTTGAGAAGACCTGTATCTGTGCCTAATCAGAACACAGTCGGACGCACTTATCTGTCGGATTCACTTATCCACTATCTAAAAATATTGAAAATGTGAAAAGAAAAATCCCCAAAAGGATATATTTAATGATGTTTGTTGCACAGGGTGGAAAAAAACAAACAAACAAACAAACAAACAAACAAAAATGCCATGCTTTTAACACAAGAGTGTATCTACACAACATGTTGTGTTGGATGATAACAAGAAGCCATCCAGGAATGGGTGGATTGCCACTCCCAGCTTCTCTCATCACTGGCTGTTTGAAGATCTGGACTGCCACATCTTTCCCCACTCCAACCCACTCCCAGTTTTGATGAACAAGGTATGACAATTTTGAATCCTCATTCCACTGCAGAGTCACTGAGTGGCCAGAACTTGATGATCTTCTTTTGGCTTCTCCTACAGGCTTCTTGGAAACATTAAATATAGTAAAGAAATTACAGTGGGGTCTCGACTTACGAACTTAATTCATATTGGAAGGCAGTTCTCAGGCCGAAAAGTTCTTAAGTCGAATCTGCATTTCCCATAGGAATGCATTGAAAACCATTTAATCCGTATCTGCTCTTTTCGTCCATAGAAACTAATGGGAAGCTGCTATTCCGCCTTTTGTCACTAGAGGGGGACATTTTTTCTTTTTTTCTTTTAACTTAAGATGACTTAGCTTTAAAAAAAGGGGGGGAAGTTCGTAACTCGAATCTAAGTTCATAAGTCAAGTCCATATATCCCTATGAGAGCGGTTCGTAAGTCGAAACGTTCATATGTCGAGCTGTTCGTAAGTCAAGACCCCACTGTATTAATTCTGACTTTAAGGCAACTCTTAACAGGGTTTTCCAGGTATAAAGCACTGAGAAATAGTTTCCAACCCCCTTCTTCTGGGGGCAACTGGGGACCTTGCAGTTTGCCCAAGGCGACACAGGCTGGCTCTTCTGCCAGGAGGCATAGTGGGGAATTGAACTCCTAACCCCTAACTTCACAAGTGTTGGCCTAGCTTGGTAAGCAGCAAGGAAATTATTGGCCATTGGAACCAATGAGCAATTGAGGGGCAAAAGCTAACTCTCAGTTTGCTGAGCGAACACCCAACAGTTGGCATGTTGAAATTAGATCCACAGACCTAGGAATACTCCTCCTGTTGGCACAGTATGTCACAATCACTCAGCCTCTTATAAGTATAGATCAATTCCAGGTAAGGTCAAATCTTGCTCTCCCTTCATCTTAGCAGATATTAAAATTCCAGAAAAGGGATAATAATTAAGGTCTTTTACCTGTTCCGCATGCTGTGCCGCATACCAGCCTTCCTTCCTTCAGGTAAGTGGCATTTAAACTGAGGCAAATCCAATCTCTGTTATGATATTTAACCATATACTGTTTTTTTTAAAAAAAAATGTGCTTGGACTCTACCTAAAGATAATGGAATAGGTCTGGGAAACATGGCACAGTCCCAGCCTTCCTTGATCTACAACTCCCATAAGTCCCGGTAAAGATACTAAGGATGATGGAAGTGAAATCCCACAACTTCTGAAAGGTCAAAGCTACCCCCCCATCCCTTAAACTTGGGGAAGGAGTTTCCTTTCCTTTTTTTTTCTACAGAGATCCTTCTAATTATGGCCAGGAGTTTTATTTATTTATTTTGTATCCTATGTAGGCAGCCTTTCTCGCAGTGAGGGGAACTCAAGGTGGCTGACAATGTTAAAGCAAGTAATATTACTGGTTACAGGGATCACATAACCCCTCGGTCACAGCAGTTCCGCTGGCTGCCGGGCACAGTTTGAAGTGCTGGTTTTGACCTACGAAGCCCTAAATAGTTTGGGTTCATGCTATCTCAAGGACCTTTCTTAGCCTTGCCTGGCTGTTAAGATAATCAGGGAAGGCCTTTCTCTTAGTCCCACCAACATCACAGGTGCCATTTGGTGGGGACACAAAGCAGGGTCTTTTCTGATGCTGCTCCCAGACTCTGGAATTTCCTCCCATAATAGGACCAAGCTAACTCCCTCTTTGCTCTCGATGGATTTTGGACACATACAGGATTTACTGAATCTGACCCAACTCCGGGAAGCAGTGGAAGATAGGAGGGCCTGGCGTGCTCTGGTCCATGGGGTCATGAAGAGTCGGACACGACTAAATGACTAAACGAATGAACGAGGGGATGTCATAGATTGTGGAGTTCAAGGAGGAAAATGTTACCTTGGGACCTGCTCGAAAAACTATACTTAACACGGGACCTGTGGCCAGTTCTTCCTTTGCTGTCTTAGGTGAGTTTCAAGAACTACAGACCAAAATAGAAAATACAAGGAGCATGGATTTTGGACTTGGGACTTGGTACCGAAGACTCAGGCACAGATGTGGAACCAAAGATTCAGGCTCGGATTTGGGATTCGGACTCCAATGGCTTGCCAACATCCCTGCAAAGACACAGGTTTATTTGTAAAAGTTTTGCAGGTCTTTGAAGCATTCTGAAAACCTTGTTTCCTGGTTTATGAGTGTAGAATGAGCACATACCCTTTGGCAAAGAATGCCTATGGGATCAACCTTTAACAATACAGACAAAGCAACAGACTAGAGACGGACAGAACTGCTTGCCAATCTTTACTGACACAGAAACGCAAACCCTTGAAATCACAAAAGCAAAAGTTGTGGCACCTCAAAGACTAACAGATTTGTTTCGGTGTGAGCTTTCATGGATTGCAAAAACTAATCCATTACTTCCGATGCCGTTTTATTTTGAGTTGTCTTGTTGCATTGCTTTCTAGGTATGAAATACTAAAAAAAATATGCTTGAACGTCACTGCCATTGTCTGTGAAAGATCCTCCATGAGTTGTATCATCAAATACTTCTTCTCCCCTGTAGCTGCCTTCCAGGTATTTCTCTATCCTCATCCCCATTATTGTTAGCCTTGATTTTTTTTTTTTTTTTTTTTTTTTTTTTTTTTTTTTTTTAGGCTTTCAGGAAATTTGAGCTCATCTCCTGTAGAGGATCGGACACACACGAGCCAGCTGTGATACAACACGTTTCTATTGAGAAAACAAAAATATACCAAAACAGACAGCTAGGGCTCCTCTCATAAAGAGTGAGAAGGCCCCCCAAAATACATTGGTTCTGATTTTTTTAACTATTTTTATTTTATTAACTAAAACATAAACATAAACATAAAATACACAAATCAAAATACAATATAACTGTGTTCCCCACCACCGTAGACGGGACCTTATAGCTATATTCCATATTCCACCATTCACCCATTTGAAATTCAGATTTTGATTTCCATTGCCTAGCTATTATTAATCTCGCTGCTGTTAAATACATCGGTTCTAATACATAATATACTGCTTACAAATAGGGAGTCATAAACCTGTGACTGGGCCTAATCTGCAACAAGGTTGGATCCTTGCCCCAATTGGTGTTTGGGCTGTGATCTAATGACCCATTGGTTCTTAACAGGAAATTGAGAATGATGGTGGTCCTCCCCTCCTCTCACTCATTGTCCTGCTAATTTCCAGATATCCTGGCACCACAGATGTGTGTTCCTTATCTATAGGTTGGTGTTGTTCTTCCTGAGGATTGAGGATCTGTTATGTTGTAAACGGGCTTCTTCACACCTCCCCTGCAACATCCTCTAACATTCCAATGCATTTGGAGGTCACGTAGGCCTTATCGTATTTCTGGGAGTCAAGGTTAGCTAAAGTTCACTACCTTTGGCATGAGGAATCTTATTTCTATATGTGTGCTACATTACTATATTTTGCTATGTTTCACTATTTTTTTCTTATTCAATTTTGTTGTTGTCTAATCGTTAAGTCGTGTCCGATTCTTCGTGACCCCATGGACCAGAGCATGCCAGGCCCTCCTATCTTCCACTGCCTCCCAGAGTTGGGTCAAAGTCATGTTGGTTGCTTTGATGACACTGTCCAACCATCTCATCCTCTGTCGTCCCCTTCTCCTCTTGCCTTCACACTTTCCCAACATCAGGGTCTTTTCCAGGGAGTCTTATTCAATACCTGCCCACTATCATTATCTTGAACTGATACGACTGCATCTTAGGTTGATGCCTCAGCTGTATCCATTCTGCCTGCAATGACCCTGTTAGGAGCCCAGCTTGTAATGAAATCTGGGTCTCCTGACAACCTTGCTCTCAGCTTCTCTGTCACATTGCAATGTCTTCACCCCATTGTTTTCATACATGTGTATGTGCATGAACCAAGAAACCTTCCCCTTAAGTGGCTTCACTAAGTTCTTGAGGGCATCTACAGAAGCTTTTCTAGAGTCACCATGTTCTCCTAAGGTTTTCTCCACAGGCTCTGGCCAATGGTACTGTATGGTGGCATCCACCACATAGCATATTCTTCCTGAAGAAATTCAACACACTCCCACACTTTTAATTTAAAAAAAAAATCACTCATATAATGAAAATCTACCGATTTATGTCGATGTACCTTTTGTAGCCCAGTCTATCATCTGTCTCAGGGGCAATACTATGAAGAAACCACTGCGGTGCTGAGTCTTCCACAGCGTGGCTTGCCTTTGCCAGCTTCCCTGGATGGACACGAGGCCTTGCTGCCATCTTGCAAGAGCAGCTCTGGAAGAGGGGGGGGAATGGTTGACTATATAAGGACTGTTCCCCCCTCTTCACTTCCTCTTTCTCTCTGACATCCCACCTGCGTGCCCTATATTCTACCTGGTCGCCTTTGGGGCCAAATAGGAATTTTTGACCTGTCTCCTGGTTGGCTCTTGGAGGCGGGAATTTTTTTGACTATCCCACACTAGTTTAGGTGTGTTGGCCATTTGGAGGTGGAAATTTGGTCACACTGGTGGTTAGTGCAGATTAAGCAAGTATTTTAAGAGGGGAGTCAAATAGTAATAGCAGGTAATTATAGCTCATCTGAACTCCCAGCACTGCGGATCGTGCAATTACATGCTTGGAAGGAAAGATGCGCTGGGGACACACCTGGACCATCACTCAGAATGGAGAGAGTGGCTTGAGGTCCAGGGTGGTCAAATTTGGGCCGGCAGAGTTTCCCACTATCTTCAGGACTGGGAGAACTGAGGCCAGGGACTAGGACATTGTTTGTCTACAAGGGTCTGTTTAGACCCACGTTTGTAAACAGTGTTCCGTGTATAGCCACGCTGGCCACGTGACAACGGAAACTGTCTTCGGACAAACGCTGGCTCTACGGCTTGGAAACAGGGATGAGCACCGTGCCCTAGAGTCGGACACGACTGGACATAAATGTCAAGGGGAACCTTTACCTTTACCTTGGAACCCGAATCCGCACTACGGCAGGACCCCCTTTTGCCAAACGATTGGTGAAAATGTTTATATTTCAATAAAGTGTGGCCCGTGTTTAACCTGTATTTCTGGTCTCACATATTTATTCCAGGGTAAGGGGGCAAATATTTTATTTTAATTTGGTATGAAATCACATGGCATGCTTGATTGCTGTTGGGGACCACTCTGAGACTTCCAGGTCTAAGTGTATCATAAATATTCATAAGTAAGCAAATCCAGACTTTTAAGAACGAAACACTCAAAACCCTGGCTTTAAAAAGCCAAATGTGCTGGCTTAAATGTCTCCCACATTTGGAGGGGGGGAGGCAAATGTCTTCTTTCATTTCCCCCAGCTTCAAGTTCTTCCTAGGCTTAGCTTAAATAAATATATAAAGGTTGTTAAATCTGTATTAAAAATGAACTAGAACAAAATTCCGACCTATCTCTATTTGATAAATATGTTAGCAAATCTCTAGGAATGGAATCTTTCCATGACCAGCGACATTCCTTACCGTGATAAATGATTTTATTGGACACAAAGGTGATGAGGTTAGGCCATGTTTACAGTTCCATCTGAGGAGCAACTCTGCAGGAGGCAAGGAATCTGTATGCGCCACGCTGTCATTGGGCCATTCCTTGGTAATACAGATAGGAAGCACTCAAATATTTCATTTTGTTGACTCAGAGAGGCACCGCATGATATGAGAAACTAGTTTTCTCTCCTAAGACATTTACTTCAGATTTGTTTGACCACAACTCCCATCATCCCTAGCCAGCTTGCATTCTCCACACACCAAGGCCAACGAAGGAAGACTAGACTGAAATTTTTTATTTATTTATTTGATTTATACCCCATTCCATCTGGCTTATAAGACCACTCTAGAAGACCTATCATTTCTGTGTGGATCACATTTCCATACAACGTTAATCAATAACTCTCCATAATTTAGCAATACAAATGGCTGCAAGCAGGAGCTTTCCCGTGTCTGGATTGGTCTTCTTTGACCAAGATGGGGGAAAAGCCCTTGTCTAGCTGCTATGCCCATTCAACCTTTGGTCTTCCAGGCACTTTGGACGCCCATTCCAAAAATCCTTTGCCATTGGGCCATGATGGGTAAGATTTCCATGTCTCCCTGTAAGCTCAGTCTTTGAGAACCACGGAATTAAGACTTCCTTGAGGACAGCATGACGAAATGAGCACCTCAGAACCACTAACCCTGTTGCTTGGTGATTCTGGAAGTTGTAGTCCAGAAAGCAACGTTTCTAATCTGTGACCTGGAGAACGCATGCTTTGCTTAGCTTCTGGTTCAGAAAGGAGGTTCTCGGCCAGCACTGGGGTAGGAACAAGGAAACCTGGGCTTAGCTAAACCTCCAAGCTTTCCAATTGAGGACCGCTTTCCAGGTGAGCCACATTTACGTATCTGGAAGCTGCCTGACCAACAGGTAGAACTCTCGGCATGGAGAATTATGGGACTTATAGTCCAAAAAAAAAAACCACCCCACCAAAAATCCCATCCCTAAATCAATCCAGTTGTACAGTTGTCTGTACAACACTTTTACTGCTCTGATTAGCTTCAAAATAGTTTAGTCAAAAAGCTGAGGCTCAGAGTGGGGGTCAGTACTGGGATAAATTACTTTTTTCAACTCTAACGCCCAGAATCCACTTCCTGGCATGGCTATTCTGGAAGTTGTCATCCAAATAAGCTATTTTCCCAGAGTGTGATGATTGTATTAGGAGTGAAAAAGTTAAATCTCACTGATATTCTTTTAAAAAAATTTTTTTTCTTATATGCTGTCCAGTGGCTTCTGACTTATGGCCACCCCTACAGCTTGCCGGAAGAAATATCAACAACCTCCGATATGCAGATGATACCACTCTGATGGCAGAAAGTGAGGAGGAATTAAAGAACGTTGTAATGAGGGTGAAAGACGAGAGTGCAAAAAACGGTCTGAAACTCAACATCAAAAAAACTAAGATCATGGCCACTGGTCCCATCACCTCCTGGGAAATAGAAGGGGAAGATATGGAGGCAGTGACAGATTTTACTTTCTTGGGCTCCATGATCACTGCAGATGGAGACAGCAGCCCTGAAATTAAAAGACGCCTTCTTCTTGGGAGGAAAGCGATGACAAATCTTGACAGCATCTTGAAAAGCAGAGACATCACCTTGCCAACAAAAGTCCGAATAGTCAAAGCT
This sequence comes from Pogona vitticeps, assembly GCF_051106095.1. Lineage (NCBI taxonomy): Eukaryota > Metazoa > Chordata > Lepidosauria > Squamata > Agamidae > Pogona > Pogona vitticeps. The sequence continues at coordinate 7,312,019 of NC_135783.1, forward strand.
ATGGTTTTTCCTGTCGTGATGTATGGATGTGAGAGCTGGACCATAAAAAAAGCTGACCGCCAAAGAATTGATGCCTTTGAATTGTGGTGCTGGAGGAGGCTCTTGAGAATCCCCTGGACTGCAAGGAGAACAAACCTATCAGTTCTAAAGGAAATCAACCCTGAATGCTCACTTGAAGGACAGATCCTGAAGCTGAGGCTCCAGTACTTTGGCCATCACATGAGAAGAGAAGACTCCTTGGAAAAGACTTTGATGTTGGGAAAGTGTGAAGGCAAGAGGAGAAGGGGGGAGGATGAGATGGCTGGACAGTGTCTGCGAAGCAACCAACATGAACCTGACACAACTCCGGGAGGCAGTAGAAGATAGGAGGGCCTGGCGTGCTCTGGTCCATGGGGTCACGAAGAGTTGGACACGACTAAACAACTAAACACACACACACACAGCTTAGTGGCCCATTGGAAAGGCCTATCGTTGTCAGCCCTGCTGAGCTCTTGCAAACTCAAGCCCGTGGTTTCTTTTAGTGAGTTAATCCATCCGGTGTTGGGTCTTCTTTTCCTACTGTCTTGCGCATTTCTCCGCACAGCAGAGATAAAATAAGTAAAGGTAGTAGATAAAGTAAATAAGGCAGGTGTACACTCTTGGTCTACTATAAATGCGTCGGAACATTAGTGGGCAGTATTCAAGCAATAAAAATTAAAAAATCACGAGCCATCTCTTGACTCCGATAACCCATCACTGGCTCGTTAAATCTTTAGCAAACAAATGTTTCCAAAGCATCTCAATGGTTGCACAAGCCAACGTTTCACAGTCCAACACACACCAATAAATACAGAGCCATGGGCAAAGCTGCCCCATCTTACCATCCCTGTGGCTGTGTAGTTGTTCCGACACAGACAATCTGAAGCCATGAAGCCTTTTTCTGTTCTCTTCCTGCTTTCCTGCTTCCTTCTGCTCATTTCCCCAGGTGAGTTGGAACCCACGCACGGTGTGTGAGCAACAGCATCTGATGTTGCCTCTCTGAAAACAGGATGTGGGGTGCTTCATCTCCTGTCCAGGAGTCCCTTTGATGGGAGGGAAGCTATGCAGCACGTTGGCTGAAGTCCTGCTCCACAGCTCTGCATACACAAGGGAAAGGATGCTATTAACAGTGGTAAATCATCACCGATTAAGGAATTTCTTTGGTGATTTTGGGGTGCATGCAACTTCAGGACCTCGTTACTTGGCAGAACGCTTCCTCCCACCTCGATCTACTCGTATCACCCATTCTAGTCAGCAGAGGCAACTGAGGAGCCTAACCCCAAGGGAGGTCTAGAAAGAAAGAACGAGACACGGGGCCTTCTTGGCTGTAGCTCCCTGTCTCTGGGCCAAACTCCCCTCCAAGATCCGTTTGGCTCCCCCTGCCTTGCTGGGCATTTTTAAAAACCAACTTAAGATCTGGTTATTCAGTCAGGCCTTCCCCTCCGGGCACTATTTAACTTTCTTTTTATTCTCCCCACCTTGAATTACTGTCTATGTGTTGTTAACGGCTCATTTATTTCTGTTGTTTTATTTTGTGTTCTGTGAGCCGTCCAGAGTAGAGTATGTCTAGATGGGCAGCATACAAGTTCAAGAAAATAAATAAATAAATAAATAAATAAATAAATAAATAAATAAATAAATAAATAAATAAATAAATTCATTGCATAGTGTGCAAGCTGCACACACCTCGAAATGAGCAGAGAAAGCCTTTGGCCGGCACGGATTTGCCTCTGCTTCTGAGGACGTTCCCATGGCGTATGCAAAACTGCACAACAGCATTTTAAACAATAAGTCTTCAGTTACGGGAACTTGTGGGAGATGAGGAATCCTTTGCAAATATAAATTTCAGATTTCACTAGCAAACTTAAAAGGATAGGTAAAGGTAAAGGAGGTAAAGGCTGCCCTTGACATTTAGTTCAGTCATGTCCGACATAAACTAGATTTGCAATAAATAATTATAATGATAATCATGTGCCCTCAAGTCAATTCTGACTTATGGCAACAGGGTTTTCTAAGTAGGGAATACTCAAAAGTGGTTTACTATTCCCTTCCTCTAGGGGGAGTCCTGGGACTGTGCAGCTTGCCCAAGGTCACACGGGCTGGTTTTTCTCCCAGGGGGCACAATGGGGGAATCGAACTCCCAAACTAGCCCGCTGAGTTATCCATATCTGTGCTAAATTGAAATGCAAGGGCTTAGATCTCCTCCCAACTAAAGTAGACCCATTCAATTAACTGTTGGGTGGTGAGTCAACAATAATCTGAGTCAATGTTTCCCTAGTATGTTTGGAATATTATTGATAAGAATATGATTGATTCAATGGCTAGTGTCCTATTATCAGTTTTAACGTACAGAGGGTTTTTTTAAAAAAACACTTTTTTAATTTTTAATCTTGGCTTTTCATCTTAATATAGGTTCCAGTGTTATTGTTTTTAATATGAAGTATCTATAGTATTTTATATTATTTTTCATCTTTTTCTGTTGTGAGTTGCCTTGGGTCCCTGTGAGAAGAAAGATGACATATAAATAAATTAATAAATAAATCCATTTTCCTCTCCCTTCTCCAGTTTTGCAGCCCCCAAATAAATCATTCTGGCTGTTCTTCAGATTACAAGTTTCTTGGGCCAGTGAACACCGAAAACTATCCACATTTATTATGACCTGAGAGGGAGGGAGAGAGACAGGGAAAACCATGGTTGTCTACCCAAAAAGGATTTTTAAAAAAAATTCTTGAAGTGTTACAATTGGCATGGAGCTCCTTGCAGAACTGAGTCCTTCACCGGCTTTAGAAGTATTTGATGTGTAGGTTTTTTATGATGTCTCAGCTGATCTTTGTCCACTTCCGCTCTAAAACTCTGCTTTCTACCTGCAGTTTTCTCAGGTATAAGCACTCCCTGGGGGTGTTACAAAATCGAAGGGATCTGCCAAAATGTCAAACCCTGCTTGAAACCTATGAAACAGCAAGGGACCTGCTCTAAAGATTTCATCTGCTGCAAGTGAGTAACTGAGCAATCAGCATCATGGGCTATTGAGTCATTTCTGACTTTCCAGGATTTTCCATTTCTCAAAAATGGTTAACCATTCCTTTCTTCTGTGGGACTGTGCAGCTTGGCCAAGGCCACATGGGCTGGTTCTTCTCATAGGAGGCACAGTGTGGAATCAAGCTCCCAACTTGTGGCTCCCCATTCAGTTACCTACACCAGTGGTTCTTAACCTTTGTTACTCAGATGTTTTTGAACTGCAACTCCCAGAAACCCCAGCCAGCACAGTTGGTGGGGAAGGCTTCTGGGAGTTGCAGTCCAAAAACACCTGAGTAACCCAAGGTTAAGAACCAGTGACCTACACCACGGAGCTATCCAGCCAGCCTAAATAATAATGTGTCCTGAACTCAATTCTAACTTATGGTTATCCTTTCCATTTTTTTTCCAGGTAGAGAATACTCAGAAGTGCACTGCTTAATGATTCCACTCTAGAGTAGATTTGTAATAATAGCTCTAGGCTATTATTATTATTATTATTATTATTATTATTATTATTATTATTATTATTATTATTATTATTATTATTATTAGTAGTAGTAGTAGTAGTAGTAGTAGTAGTAGTAGTAGTAGTAGTAGTAGTAATATCATTATTAATATTAGTAATATTAATATTAATATTAGTAATATTAATATTAATATTAATATTATTAATATACAGGGAAGGCATAAAGGCATAGACTAGATAAATAATTATAATGATAATCATGTGCCCGCAAGTCATTTATGACTTATGGCAACCCTTTTCAGGGTTTTCTAAGTAGGGAATACTCTGAAGTGATTTCCCATTCCCTTTCTTCTGGGGGCAGCTCTGGCCCAAGGCTACGCAGGCTGGCTTTACTCGTAAGACGCCCAGGAGGGAACCGATCTACCAACCTCTGGCTCCACAGTCAGATGCTTAAACCACTGAGTTCTCCAGCAAGTCAACAGAGAAAAGTATTTCTCACAAATATTCAACCCATTCTTGCTTGTTGTGTGCTTGAAAAGTTCCTCTGATCTTCTGCCTGTCTCAGGTAAAACAGGTGCTGCAGGCTCACAAAGGAACACATGAATCTGTTTGATCAGTGAAGTGCGTTTGATCACCAGTCATTGTTGCCTTTGAGAGAGGCACTGCCTTTATCTTAATGTCTAGTAAATCCCTGAAAAAAAAGTCTACTCAATCTATCCAGCCACAACATCTGGGGACCCGTGGTTCCATTAAAGGAAGTAGCACCCTTCCCATGCGGCTCTCTGTCTTGTAGCTTGAATCTGAAAGAGTGAATGATATAATAGTGGCAATTAATGCACTGTTGATTATTCCCTTGCGGTGCTTGGGATTCAGATATCACAGGACAAATGTGGGAATTGACTCCAGCAGAACCGCTATCGAGACAGTCCAGTGTAATGTAAGAAATGGATGTAGCCCCATAGGTTGGAGCGCCTGGCTGCAGAACCATAGGTTAGGAGTTCGAATCTCTATGGTGCCTCCTGAAAAATTGGGAGAGAGAGAGAGAGAGAGAGAGAAAGGCAAAGGACGCTCTCCCATAACATGTGTGGCTGAAGGGTTAGAAAAGTTATATAGTGCCAGAGCAGGAGGGACTGGTTAACCATGTCTGAGTATTTTATGCCTAGAGAACTCTGTGAGGGTTGTCACAAGTGGGAATGGGCTCAATGGCGTATCACCAGGATATATTAAGAACGAAGGAAGGCTAAGTAAAAACAATAAATGGGAAGGCTTGAAACTTCCTTCTGCATCAAGTGTCTCAGTGGGGCGCCTTTGAAAAGCTGTTGTTTGGAACCAAAATGCTCAGAATTCTGAGAATTGTAGTCTGAAACCCACAACTTCTCCAGTCTCTGGCTTTCTCCATGTTCTATTTATAGAATACTATCAAATAGATACACACTATACAATAGATGATCTTAGCCTTGGTTTCCAGAGCCATCCTTGCATTTCAGGGCTTTTCCGAATTGCTTCCTATCTCTCTTCCCAAATCTTGGTTTAATGATTTGTTGGCTGCGGTCAACTGTTTGAACCAGGATATTTTTTTAAAAAAAAACCTATATTCCAGGATATTTTTTCATTATTAAGATTATGTACAGGAAATATTCTATATTCATGTTTTTTCTCTATGTTCAATTGTAATACTTCCTTGATATGCATTTTTTTAAATCATGTGTTATTTCAAATTGGTGATTTTTTTACCATTAACATGGCACCATCTGCATATATTAACTTATTGCTATTTCTTCCACCAATTGTCACTCTTTTATTGGTGTCTAATCCAGGTCTGATCCTGGTCAATACAGGGGTGCCTTGCAAGACGAGCGCCCCGTTTAATGACGAAATCGCATTACGATGAAGTTTTTGCGATCGCAAAAGCTATCGCAAAACGATGTTTCCTATGGGGGAATTTCGCTTTGCGATGATCGGTTCCCTGCTTCGGGAACCGATTCTCACAAAACGACGATTTTCGGCCAGCTGATTGGCGGTTTCAAAATGGCCAGCGGGTAAAATAAAATGGCTCCCCGCTCTTTTCTGGGACGGATTCCTCACTGCACGGGCAGCGAAAATGGCTGCGCTATGGAGGATCTTCGCTGGACGGTGAGTTTCAAGCCCATAGGAATGCATTAATTGGGTTTTAATGCGTTTCTATGGGCTTTTTTTATTTCGCATTACAACATTTTCATTCTACAGTGATTTTGCTGGAACGAATTAACGTCATAATGCGAGGCACCACTGTAGTTTGTTCCAATTCATTCCCCCCACCCCCACATGGCACTCTTCAAATCACATGGATCCCAACTCCCAATAGCACCAGACAGCAAGGCAAAAGGAGAAGGGTGATGGAGGTAGTATTCCAATATGTTTGGTGAGCATTAGGTTGGAGGAAGTGTACCCAGAACCAGGCAACAGCAGAGATGGCAAATGAACAGAGGCATGTGATAAGAAAATAGGATCATTTAGAGAATAAATATATAGCAATCGAGTTGTTTCATTGATGTTCTCCAAGGCTTTCATGGCTGGGATCTGATGATTGTTGTGAATATTTCAGGACGTTTTCGGGATGTTTTTCTTCTTAATGTTTCACCAGTATCTGTGGCCGGCATCCTCAGAGGACAGTAGGAGACATAATTCTAGCTCCTGTCCTCTGAAGATGCTGGCCACACAAAGACTGGCGAAATGTTAGGAAGAAAAACCTCCAGAACATGGCCAGGCAGCCCGAGAAACCAACAACAACCACGTTTGATTGATGTTTGTGGAGATTCACCTAGAACATTTTCCACTCCAAAGGAACCCAGAAATCAACTATGAGGCCTTCTTCATTGTAGTATCAACACTCTGGAATCAGTTCCTGGATGAGCTGCACTCGACTCCCTCCTTGCTATCATTCAGAAGGCTTTACAGACAGGCCTTCCAATACAACCCAGCCCAATTTTTTATGCCATGCAAACTGCTTTATACAGTGGTGTCCCGCATAGCAGCGTTAATCCGTTCCAGGATTAACGTCGCTATCGGGATTCTTCACTATCTGGGCGGGGAAAACCCATAGGAACGCATTAAACTCTGTTTAATGCGTTCCTATTAGGGAAAAACTCACTGGTAAGCGAAGAATCCTGGATTCGGCCGCCTTTTTCGCTGCCCAGTAAGCGAGGGCAGGGCGCGAAAATGGTGCGGGCTGCCATTTTCTGGACCCGGTGGCCATTTTGGAACCGCCGATCAGCTGTTCCCAAAATGGCCGCCAGGTGCAGAAATGATCGCAATGCGATGTTTAGCCTATCTAAACATCGCAATGCGATCGCATTAGCGACCACAAAAAACGGGTCGCTATGCGGATTCGTCGTTAAATGGTGTGCTCGTTAAGCGAGGCACCACTGTATTTGGAGTCGCATGTTTTATTGCATCTGATGATTGGTTTTATGCAATTTCTCGGTTGCTGTGTTTTATTATTTGCTGAGACCTGCCCAGAACAGTGCTTTGCACTGATGGGTTAGTACACAAATGTAAGAAAGAAAGAAATAAAGTTCATAAACTTTCATTTTCAGAAAATAATTTATGGGAGTCCTCTCAGCTACCAGATCATGTTGCTGCTTGAAGAATGATTTTCACTTCACCTGATGCCAGCCTTCAAGCCTGTTAAATTCTGCATTTTCATTCATGGAAGATAATCTTCAGGAAAACCTTCAGTGATTCGTATGCTTGTTTCCTCTTTACTTAATAAATGCATTGCTGCCAAGCTAATGATCAACTGTATGCACCTATGAAAGGAAAAGCAGTGGGTGGAGGGGGTTGTCTTATTCTCCCTGCAACACAACCCCTGAGATGTACAATCAGTCAAAGAAACACAGTCTAGACACACAGCCACACACAGCCACAGATACTCATTGGTGATGCGGATATCCATAGCCATCCATGGGAATGAAAATGAGAACCAGACGGGTGGAATCAGACAGCAGGAAAGGTGCATGTCTTATTTCACTGGAACACATCGCTTTTTTACAGAGCAAACTCCTTGAAAGTGACCCTTCTGTCTGTTAGGAAATTGCTCCAACCTGGCCTTAAAAAGTAGTAGCCCTATGATGATGATAATCATATGCCATCAAGTCAATTCTGACTTATGGCGACCCTTTACAGGGTCTCCCAGATAGTGGATACTCAGAAGCGCTTTACCATTTTAGTGATGATGATGATGATGATGATGATGATGATGATGATGATGATGATGATAAGTAGTAGTAGTAGTAGTAGTAGTAGTAGTAGTAGTTATTATTATTATTATTATTATTATTATTATTATTATTATTATTATTATTATTATTATTATTATTATTATTATTATTATTATTATTATTATTATTATATCATCAACATCATCATCATCATCATCACCACCACCACCACCACCACCACCACCACCACCATCATCATCATCATCATCATCATCATCATCATCATCATCATTATTATTATTATTATTATTATTATTATTATTATTATTATTATTATTATTATTATTATTATTATTATTATTATTACTATTGTGCTCTATACCAGAGCGCAATCCAATAGTCAAAAATAGTTAAAATACAACCATAACATAATTACAATGACAAAAACATACAGTAAGCCGTTATCATTCAAGAAGGTAATAAACAATCAAAATAACTATCATAACAACATCATAATAATTAAAGTACAGTAATTCTGTCCCAATATTTGCCTATTTCCATGGTCAACCCCTATGGTTCCAGGTTGAACAAGCAGGTTTTTAGGACTCATCTGAATCTGACCAATTCTGGTTCCACGGGAAGGGATTGCAGAAGGGCATTTCATAATTTTGGATCAGGGGATACCGATCCTGCAGATAAGGAGGTCCTGCTGTACTAGATTAAGTTTTTTTTTCTACATATATATTCAGAAATTAACTTTGCTTCTAAAGCAGAAGTCACCATATCCACCATACATGTCAGGCAAATGGAAACAAATTGGGATTATAGCTTTCATAGTGTACATATTGCAGCAAATCTAGCCAACTATATTTGAAAAACAAATGTTGGGTTTACATGACCATGCAGAATGCTTCATTCCTTCACTCTGCTTTTATCTTTGTAAGTGTTATCACTATTTTTTGTCAACTTCGTACTCTGTAAGAATTTCAGAATATTCACAAATTTCCTGTTCTTTGAGCCACCAAGAACTCGATGTTTTAAGACTTTGATGTGCGAGCAAGCAAAACTGAGTGCTCTCCCAACCCCTATGTAATACTTCCTTAGGAAAAGCATATGTAAAATAATGGGACCTTTCTAGGAATGGGACCGTTCCTAGAAACAAGCAGGAAAAGCTTGTTTTTATCCTAGTAGGGCTATGGGTGAGAAAACCTTCTGTCTTGCGTTCCTCTTATAAGAAAGGAATGACCATGGCTTTTACAGAAGCTTCTTCTTCTTAGGCATCCTTCAGCCTCGAGAGACTATGGTAACGTGCTCTGTATGGAGGTCTTGGAACAGTGTCTTGTGTGGCTGAGAAGGCCAATTCGAGAGTGACAATCCCTTCCACGCTGAAGACTAATACAATCTGTCCCCTGTCCAGCTCCCTGGTTTTGCTTGTTTCGGGACTGCCTCTTTGCCTCGGCCTGCTGTTCAAGTGTCTCTTCAAATTGGGAGAGGCCATGAAGCACCGCCTGCCTCCAGGCTGAACGCTCAGACGTCAAGGTTTCCCATCTGTTGAGGTCTATTCCTAAGGCCTTCAGATCCCGCTTGCAGATGTCCATGTATCGCAGCTGTGGTCTCCCTCTGGGGCGCTTTCCCTGCACTCATTCTCCACATAGGAGCTCCCGACCATCAGCCATTCTCATGACGTGCCCAAGCCAACATAGACGTCGCTGCTTCAATAATGTATACATGCTGGAAATTCCAGCTCGATCTAGGACTACTCTATTTGGAAACAATACAGAAAAAGAGCAAAACTATTTGAGGAATAAATGGGAAGTTGTGAAGAAACCATATTGTGTATGTTGGGACTACTGAAAAATAAGTGTAACCTTAAAGAAAATAGGGAGGGCAACCAATATACAATTTATTTCCCACCACATCTTAGGTTAAGTGAGCCAAAGCCTACAGAATTCCTGAACTTAGCCCATGAGAATCCCTATCCAAAGCCCTCTCTGTGCCCAGTGTTACTACCATTCACCTGTCACTGACATCACACATTGTCACATGACCACCCTATGAAGAGCAGCCCTCCGTCTTTCCACAGTCCCTTTGATACAACAAATACAAGCAGTGTATTAACAAGGGAATAGTATAGAATAATGAGACATTAAGATGCCAGCCAACATGTATCAGCACAAACAAGTTTAAAAAAATGGAGAGGTGAAAAAACGATTATAGAATCATAGAGATGGAAAGGGTCTACAAGGCCATCAAGTCCAACCCCCTGCTCAAGGCAGGAATCCAAATCAATGGGCATCTGCCAGGTGGTTGTCTTAATTTCTCTTAAATGCCTCCAGTATTGGAGCAGTCACCACCTCCTGAAGTCATTGGTTCCATTGTCATATTGCTTTAACAGTTAGAAAGTTTTTCTTGATATTCAGCCTCAATCTGTCTTGAGCCTCTTATTATGTGTCCTGCACTCTGAGATCATCGAGAACAGATCCTGCCCCTCCTCTGGATGACTACCTTTCAGGGATTTAAAAAGTGCTACCCTATCTCACCTCATTCTTCTTTGGCGTAAGGCTGAACATGCTTAGACAAAACAGCCACTAATGCTTTTGCAAGGGCTGCTCAGGGAAAGTGAAAAACATGCCCACCACTAGGCAGCAATCCGGAAGACATGAAAAGGTGCCAAATCTTTGAGGACGACCACGTGTGCCCAAGGCACCAAGGCACTAAAGCAATGCATGGGTGGGTTGTGTGGCCTAGGTAAAGGTTCCCCTTGACATTTTCAGTCCAGTCGTGTCCAACTTTAGGGGGCGGTGCCCATCCCGTTTTCAAGCCGTAGAGCCAGCGCTTGTCCGAAGACAGTTTTCCGTTGCCACATGGCCAGTGTGACTAGGGAACGCTGTTTTACCTTCCCACTGAGGTGGTACCTATTTATCTACTTGCATTTGCATGCTCTCGAACTGCTAGGTTGGTGAGGAGCTGGGACAAAGCAACGGGAGCTGACTCCGTTGTGTGGATTCGATCTTACAATTGCTGGTCTTCTGACCCTGCAGCACAGGCTTCTGCGGTTTAGCCCACAGCACCACCACATCCCTTCAGTGCCACCACGTCCCTTTGTATGGCCTACTCTGAGGTAAAAAGCCTGAGCCAAAGTTGTCTGGCCCATAGGGAGAGCCAGCCTGATGGGAAGGAACCTTACAAAAAGCAGCATCTTTTGAGTCTTCGACCCTACAGTTTCACCAACTGCCTCCAGGTCTCCACAACACACCTAAGACCATTAAAGGGTATATTTTCGCTTACTTTAATGATGCTGTCAACTGGGTGTAGAAGAAGTTGTGGTTTCTAACAACCGCTCCTAAAATATCTAGATCAGCAGGTGGGCTAGAAGATTACAGGAGCTACATACATGCCCAAAAAAGAGAACTTCTCCAAGTTCTGTTCCCACCAACCATTCCTATCAAAAGCAAACTCTTTTCTTCTCATGCCCTTTTTTTTTTTTTTTTTTTTTTGCAACAAATTGCACAATTTGGAGGGGACTTGTCTGAGCAGCATCGTTGAAATTCCTTGCCTCTCCCTCCCTGTTCACTTTCCAGATGAATCCTAGTTCAAGTTTACAAGTGACCTGCCCACCTCTTGGGCCCCAGTAAAAGCATGCTGCCATGCCAGTTTGTTTCTCAAATGCCAGGCCATGTCAACGGTTCCTCATCAGCAGGTCAGAAATACCTTCAGTGATTTGTATGCTATCCTCTTTACTTAATAAAACCACAGGGTGAACAGAGGGAAATCAATGTCCTGTATTCCAAGGCACAAATTTATACGGAAGGAAGATTTATGATGTCCTGTCAATTCTTATATTGGCAGGGGCGGGAAATAGTTGTTCTCTTGACTTAAGAGATAAATTGACCACAATCTGGTCTAGCTGGTCTTGGTAGGGTCTTTCAGGAAATCCAACATCAATGGTTGAAGGGGAAGAAAGAAACAGGAAACAACATTCATTCTTCTCTTCACTCTTCCATGGAAGTGATGTTCCTAATTTTCTAAGAGAATCATGAAAAAATATCTTCAGTTGATGACTCACAATCAGGGCCAGCTCGAGATATTGTGTTGCCTGAGGCAAAGGACGAAATTGGTGACTTTCCTTGAATCAAGAACACAGATACCAGCAGGTCTAGGAGCTAAATTTTATTCTAACACTCGCAAGAAAAGTGTTTTTCAAGGTGGTGGGGCATATGCTTTACCTAATAGTAGGACTGGCCCTTTTTACATTGATTCTCAGCCACCGCATTATGTTTCTGCTTGAAGAATGATTTCCCCCCACCTGATGATGGCCTTCAAGCATGTTAAATTCTGCATTTTCATTCCTGGAAGGCAATCTTCTCAGTGATTTGTATGCTTTCCTCTTTACTTAAGAAATGCATTGCTGCCAGGCTAATGATCAACTGTACGCACCCATGAAATGAAAAGCAGTGGGTGGAGGAGGTTGTCTTAATCTCCCTGCAACACAGCCCCTGAGATGTACAATCGGTCAAAGAAACACAGTCTAGACACACAGCCACAGGTACTCAGATTAGGCATCCTTCAGTCTCGAGAGACTATGGTAATGTGCTCTGGATGGAGGACCTGGAACAGCGTCTAGGGTGGCTGAAGAGGCTTCCACACTGAAGACAAATACAATCTGTCCCCTGTCCAGCTCCCTGGTTTTGCTGCTGGACAAGGGTCTCTTCAAAATGGGAGAGGCCATGATGCCATGATGCACCGCCTGCCTCCAGGCTGATGTCAAGGTTTCCCATTTGTTCAGGTCCACTTCCAAGGCCTTCAGATCCCACTTGCAGATATCCTTGTATTGCAGCTGTGGTCTCCCTCTGGGGTGATTTCCCTGCACTAATTCTCCATACAGGAAGTCTTTTGGAATCCGTCCATCAGCCATTCTCACAACACGCCCAAGCCAGCATTTCAGTAATGTATACAAGCCAAAAATTCCAGCTCGTTCTAGGACTACTCTATTTGGAACTTTGTCCTGCCAGGTGATACCAAAAATGCATCGGAGACAGTGCATATGGAAGGTGTTCAGCTTCCTCTCCTGCCGTGCACGAAGGGTCCAGGACTCACTGCAGTACAGGAGTGTGCTCAGGACACAGGCTCTATAGACCTGGATCTTGGTATATGCCGTCAGCTTCTTATTGAGCTGGATATCCTCATTGGTGATGTGAATATCCATACCCATCCATGGGAATGAAAATGAGAATCAGACAGATGGAATCAGACAGCAGGAAAGGTGCACGTCTTATTTCACTGGAACGTATCGCTTTTCAGGAAGCAACCTCCTTGTAGGTGACCCTTCTGTCTGTTAGGACAGCCAACCTGGCCCTAAAAAGTAGTAGCCCTATGATGATGATAATCATATGCCATCAAGTCAATTCTGACTTATGGCAACCCTTCCCAGGGTCTCCCAATTAGTGGCTACTCAGAAGTGCTTTACCATTCACTTCCTCCAGAGGGTGCCCTGGGACCATTGTGCAGCTTGCCCAAGGCTACACAGGCTGGCTCTTCTCTCAGGAGACACAGCAGGGAATCAAACTTCCAGCATCTGAGCTATCTGGCCAACTAGTAACCTATTGTCGGACCAAAAAATAAATTAAATTCCAGAGGCCAAATTTGATTGGTCAGATACTTGGAAACGAATCATGCCACTGTTTATATTTCCACCACATCTACTCTCCAAAAAATGTCCAGCTTAGGGTACAGTGACATTAACACCCAGGAACGATCTAACCTGGATTGCTTTGGAATAGTCAGGCTTGATTGTTCTAATCAAGCCCGACCATTCCAAAGCTAATACCATGAAGTGACTTAATAGCTGCTCGGCAGAAGGCAGGGGAAATAAAATATATATAAATATTTTCCACTCCCCCACCCTTGTGAATGCTGAAAAATGCCGAAGGATCAAACACAACACTTTGCATGGCCTCTGGTTCCTTCTAGTGACCAGTTCTGGTAAGTATACCCTGGAAATACGTATGGATACATATTTCCGGTTTCTTTTATTTAGCCTTTTCAGTCGTTAGATAAGTGAATCTGCAGCTACTGATCCCACAGAAAAGGGGTCCTACTGTATAACAAAACCCATAAGTGTAACCTATGGCAGGATAACTGAGGATTTACCGTATTTTTCGCACCATAAGATGGACTTTTTCCCACAAAACAGGGGGGTGGAAAGTCTGTGTGTCTTATGGAGCGAAGAAAATAGATTATATTTTCCTGTTTTCTTCTCCTAAAAAATTGGTGCGTCTTATGGGAAGGTGCGTCTTATAGAGCTAAAAATACGGTAATTTCTGGTACCAAAATTGAGATGATACAACATTTCGTACTGGAAGAGTATTAACTGACACATTGATATTTGCTACTGGAAGGGTATGAATCCCCAACCCTAGGTTAATCAAGTTAACGACATCAGCCCCATGTGCTCTAGGTTATCTCATGCGGTTCTCTCCTCAGAGGCCACAGCAAGGATCTGGATTCCCACCCCTGGCTCCATAGTTTGAACCCATTGAGTTCTACCAGCTCAAGCATCTTGCAGAGGCTTCTCTGGTTTTAATGAGATTTTTTTTAAAAGGCAAAATTCTACATCTACATCTGTCCTATTACTGGATATAAACACTTCTTTTTTAGACACAAGGTTATGTTAAAATTTGCTTTTATTTAGGCAGAGGGCATCTACACATCTTCCCACAGCTGAAAGCTCTAGAAGTGTGGTCCATCTGAATTTCACAGCCACAGATCCAAGGAATTTCAAATAGCCCATTGACTGATATGGTTGTGCTCTGGTTGATCATCGTTTCCTGCAAAAATAAAGAACACAGTGAGATGCCTAGATACACACAGAGAGACATAGATGACAGCTAGGCATAATAGAGTGCAGGAACTGTGGCCAGAACCCATGTGTGAAAAATCTGCACGTAGTTTCTATTTTGGAAGAACCCAGTACATCTATTGATGAACTGATGGAAACACTAGTAAACTTTGGGGAAATGGCAGGAATGAAAGAGAATCGTCAGAAAACAAGAAATTTAGGCAAAAATATTCAAACAGGGGGGGATTCACAAATTGATAGAGGCTTCCAAGAGGAAAAAAGAGTTAAATATTTGGGAAATCAAATGACAAATAAGACAAACACACTAATAAAGAAAATTATATGAAACTTTTTAAGGAGATAACAGAGAGATTTGGAAAAGTGAGATAAGCTACAACCTTCACTGATGGGAAGGATAGTGGTAATCAAAATGAATGTGCTAGCCAAACTGATCTTTCTTTTTCAGACAATATCAGTGATGTTGAAGCAAACACTTCTTCAGGACTTTAATAGAAAAAAATAATGAAATTTATTTGGCAAGGAAAAAAAATCAAGGATTAAAGTGAAGGCATTATAAGACTCTTGACTGGGAAAAACCTGGTAAAATTCCGCTAACTCTGTCAAACTCTAAACAAAGTGTGGGTTTTGGTCTTCCTTATTGAGATATCTACTATAGAGCCTGTCTACTGGCCTGGATTAAGGAATGGATTAGTCTGGATAATGAGAGGTTGCTTAAACTGGAGGAACATGATCTTAGCCTGGAAACAGCATGCTGTATGGTACCAAAAAGCTAAAGACCATAAAGTCCTCAGTAATCATATGATAAGAAAGTTTTTGTTATACATTTGGAATAAGATACGAAAGCAAACACATAGTAAAATTCCTGGGTGAGTGTCACCATTAGAAGCATTTAGGCAGCCAACCTTAATGGACTCAACAAAAGATTTGCTTAAGAAATATCATATGTTAAGACTAGAGAGTTGCTAGACAAGCAATAAGTCTTTCTAGATTGGTGCACGAGATTGCAACTAGTATCCAGGCATGTAACAGATAAGATAGTGAACTTTTATGACAAACAAATGGCATTTGATAAACTACTGTTAGGGACAAGTGATAAAATAATTAAAAGAATGTACGAATCTCTCCTAAATATAAAAATGGTAGATGAAGTAGTGAAAGACTGTATGATAAAACTGGTCATAATATTGATTTAGATCACTGGACACAAACTTGGCAGAATAATACTAAACTTACAAAATCAGTAAATTTCAAAGAAAAAATACAGTGGTTCCTCGCAAGACGAAAATCATTCATTCCACGAGTAGCGCTGTCTTGCGAAATTTTCGTCTTGCAAAAAGTAGTTTCCCATGCAATGCATTCCTATGGGAACCTTGCAAAACCAATGAATTATATTCGTCTTGCAAGGCATCGGTCTTGGGGGGGGGAATCATCTTCCGAAGCATGGCCATAGAAAAAGCCGTCTTGCAAGGCACTACAGCAATCGCAAAAACCATTCATCTTGTGGGTTTTTCGTCCTGCAAGGTGTTCGTCTTACGAGGCACCACTGTATGTAAGATGTTTTATAGATGGCATATGACTCCAGCTAAACTGTCTAAAATGTATGAAAATGTCTCCAACAAGTGTTGGAAATATAAAAGGCGGGAGGGAACTTTTTATCATATCTGGTGGACATGTTGGGAAGCAAAAAATTGTTGGACATTAGTACATGAAATATTACAATAAATTGTATCTTCTGCGATACCCTTTAAACCAGAATTGTTTTTATTGAATATTATGCCTGAGATTGTAGATAAAGAAATGAAATATTTTATAATCCATGTAATTACTGCAGCGGGGATACTGTATGGGAAAAACTGGAAGACAGAAGAAGCACCGTCTCTTGAAGAGTTGATAGAAAAGATACTGGAAGTGGCAGAGATGGATGTACAGACAGAAGCGTTCAGTGAAAGGTCATCTCAGAAAGGACTCTAAAACTGGGAATGATTTTATTACTGGGTTCAAAACGTGAATTGGAAAGTATTGATAAAAGAAGAGGGTGAAAGCCCAAGGCAATAATGGAGAGATGAGTAACTTCAGAAATGCTGGTAAATTTTGCTAAATTGTTTAGCCAATGTGATTTCCCTCTTTAGCATAATTGTGTAAGTGGATGTAAGAATACTCTTTCACTCTTTGGAATTTTACCCTTTCCCTACCCACACCTATTCCCCTCTGCCCCTTATCCCCCTATTCCAAATCCTATTCCTATTGAAAATGAATTTAAAAAAATAAAAAATTAAAATTCTCATGAACTTCTCATATGTGGATTTTTTTTCCCACCTGCCCACCTGTTTGCTAACTACTGTTTTGTTTTGTATTGTTTTTGTTTGTTTGCTTGCTTATTAAGTTTGGGAATGCGGGAATTCTTACCAGCAGCATGGAACCTTCCGTCCACACTTTCCGATGTACTTGTAACCGCCCGGACACCTGCGCTTGTAACATTTCCCCTTGGACTCTCGGCACTTTTTGCTGCCATATATTTGAGAGAAACCTATGCACACAGAAAAGGAGGTTACATTAGAACACGTCTACTCACCTTGGAGGCTTTCGTGTAAATTGAACAGCCTCTTTTTAAAAAATTCCTTATAAATAAGATTGGGGGATTTCTGGTCCTAAAAGAACCCCCCTCCTCCTCCACACACAAGGACTACTGCCTGGCTTGCAGGAATTTGTTTGTGTGTGTGTTTGTTTTTCTTCTGAAGGGATCTGAAGGCCTCAGGAATGGACCTCCACAGATGGGAAAGATGGACATCTGAGCGTTCAGCCTGGAGGCAGGCGGTGCATCATGGCCTCTCCCAATTTGAAGAGACCCTTATCCAGCAGGCCGAGGCAAAGAGGCAGCCCCAAAACCAGCAAAATCAGGGAGCTGGACAGGGGACAGATTGTATTTGCCTTCAGTGTGGAGGGGATGGTCACTCTCGAATTGGCCTCCTCAGCCACACCAGACGCTGTTCGAAGTCCTCCATACAGAGCATGTTACCATAGTCTCTCGATACTGAAGGATGCCTAATCAATGCTTGTTTTTGTTCATTTGTTTGTTCATTCATTTGTCTGTCCATTCATTTGTCCATTCGTTCATTTGCAAAATATTTTTACCCCACCTTTCTCCTTAAATGAACCAAGGCGGCTTACATCACTAAAAGGCAATATAAAAACTAATAACAATGGGCATACAAAAAGGATCAAATAAATACCATACAAAAAAAGTAAGCAACACCAAAAGATTCAAAGCAGTAAGGGACAAAAATCCATTTAAAAAAACCCACCACTCAGGCAGCCAGTCACTAAGAGAAGAGAAAGGCCTTTGCCTGCTTGCAGAAGGACAACAAAGATGAGGCCAGCTTGGCCTCCAGTGGGAGGGAGTTCCAAAGTCTGGGAGGTGCCACAGAGAAAGCCCTTGCTAGCCTTGCTGGCAGAACCTGTAGGCGTTCCCATTCACTTTATCTTAGTCATATCCCATGTCTGACAGAACACAATCACTTGCTAACTGGAGTTCCCTTCACTTCAAAGGGTAATTCCTGTCTGGTCACATTTCACAGAGCATCCACGAACATTATACAAGTTACCCAAGTGGCAGATTTACCTGGAACCACCAGCATCATTAAACACAGGACGGCAAAGACAAGGTAAAATATCTTCATGGCTGAAAATACAACTGGAGCTCACCACCACCGGAGAAGAAAGAAGAATGGGACTAGGAGGGGTTGAAACATGCTTGTATTTAAAGGCCTCTGGGGGGCAGTTAAAAATAGATTTTGCAAAACCTGAGCTAATGTGGGTATGGTTTTTTGTTTTTCACGTTGTTAATTGGAGACCAGTACAACTGAACCATTACTCAAGTCCTTCCTGAGGAATTTCACAAGATCATATCTTTGTGATGTTTTGTTGACAGAGATGACTGTGCACGAAGAACTCAAATGTCTCAACAGTGAAGAAAAGGCACGTTCAATCATCTAGAGTAACCATTATGTGCAAAAGAGGATGAGCTTATTGGTAGCCCCGTGGTAGATCACTGAGGCCTTAGATCACAATGGTAGACCACACATGGTCATCCCAAACAGCTTTAGTTCAGTGCTAAACTATATGACTGTCATGCAAATACAGTCAACCCTCGACTTACGAGCTTAATCCATTCCGGAAGGACGTTCGTAAGTCAGAAAGTTCGTAACTCGAATCACCATTTCCCATAGGAATGCATTGAAAACCAATTAATCCATTCTCAACATAAGGAAATGGAATTTGCTTCCCATTAAAACCCCCTGGATGAAAAGCAGCGTCTAGGAAACTTAGTTTTGGGGGATCTAGGGAGTGCCAAAATTAAAAGTAGTGTCAAAATTAAAAGCCAAGTGTCGCACAGATTATACAGGACCAAAGAATAAAACATTCACATCAAAATCAGGAAGAACTTACACTCTGATGCATCAGATGCATGGGTGGACCTATTATGAAATTAATGATCCCGGAGGGGCCCCAGGAATGACTTTAGTACACATTAAAAAAAATGTCATGAGCTGTCATTGAAAAACCCAATTGAAGAAGACTCAAATCTCATTGCTGGTTACGAAGGGGCTTCCAAAGCAGTTCAACCTTCAGGGTCACTAAAATAGAGGTCTGTCACTGATCAGATGTGGAACAGAATGAGGAAGTGACCCCTAACTGGGCCAGGAAAGGTATCTGAACACTGGAGTGACCCTCCTGCTCAAAGAACCTATGGTGAGAAGAGATGCAACTTATGGGTTTCTTCTGACCCCTGCAGTGTTACCTCTGGGTCCACGGAGACCCCATAACAAGCCCCTCCAAAACAAACAAACAAACAAACAAACAACCCTGTATTGCCTCCTAATGGCAAATCATGTCTTCAGAAAGAACAAGATTTACCATTTCATATAATTTTCCACCCAGTCCTATAGGGTAAAGGTAAAGGTAAAGGTTCCCCTTGACAATTTTTGTCCAGTCGTGTTCGACTCCAGGGGGCGGTGCTCATCCCCATTTCCAAGCCGTAGAGCCAGCGTTTTGTCCGAAGACAATCTTCCGTGGTCACATGGCCAGTGCCACTTAGACACGGAACGCTGTTACCTTCCCACCGAGGTGGTCCCTATTTATCTACTCGCATTTGCATGCTTTCAAACCGCTAGGTTGGCGGGAGCTGGGACAAGCGACGGGCGCTCACTCCGTTGCGTGGGTTCGATCTTACGAGTGCTGGTCTTCTGACCCTATAGGAGCAAGGAACAAATAAGATTTTATGAAACTAGAAATGGAAGACTAGTTACTTCCTGGCTTAAAGGCAGGGAAAGATTTTTCTCACCTTAAAGGCTCAGCAGACCCTGAAATTCCTTTAAAGGAGAAATTCTTCTCTCCCCTAAAGTTTCTGGGATTACGATTTGCCATTCAGAATGGCCAGGATTTTTGTTATTGATATGCCAGGGTGGGTCAAGATGGGTGTGGAGCCCTCTAAGGTCTTCAGGAGAACAAAAATGGCTCCTAGAACATTTATTTGTTTCTTGGTTGGTTTTTGTTCGTTCGTTCATTCGTTCAATTTCTATACCGCCCACCTGGTTACAAGGCCACACTGGGTGGTTCACAACATGATAGAAAAACAACAAAAAACACGTTGAATCAATTCACAACATAATAACAGTCTGAAAAATCAAAGTAAATACATCAATCAACTTAAACGGAGAAAAAGGAAAACTAAGCAAACGACAACACAAAAAACAATTAATAAACACAAGGTGGCGGAACAGATAACGTTAAGTGTTGACAGCAGCTCTGCGCTCTGACAATGTGATATCCGGGGAAACCTGTCTTAACAGCCAAGTTTTCAAAGATCTCTTGAAAATTCCCAGTGAAGGGGCCAGCTGTATTTCAGGTGGGGGAATTATTCCACAGGTGGAAGAACATGATAGATCCCTCTAAGTTACTGGAAGGAAGGAAAACCCATAATTTGAAGAGGTTTTGAGAAGTTGCTGTTGAAACCTGGTAATGGGGCATCTCTTCTCTTCCGTTTTGATAAGGTGAGGTGAGATGCTGTTGGCTGAGCTCAGTGAATTAAGAATCTGACTGAGGAACCAGAGGTGACAAGTTCAATTCCTCATGGGGCCTCTTGTAAAATAGAGCCAGCCTTTGTGGCAAATTGCACAAGGATCCCCAGGAGAAGGGAAGGGGACATTAAATATACATTTACCACTGTACATAAATGGCGAGGAAGTGGAGAGAGTTGGTTGTTTTAAATTTCTGGGCACTTACATCTCAGAGGACCTCTCAGGGACTATAAATGCCAACATGCTAGTGAAGAAGGCACAGAAGAGGGTGTATTTCCCGAGGATGCTCGGGAAGTTAAATTTATCTCAGCATTTACTTCGGTCCTACTATCGTAGCACCATTGAGAGTGTCCTAACTTATACCGCCCACCTGGCTACAAGGCCACACTGGGTGGTTCACAACATGATAGAAAAACAACAAATAACACGTTACATCAATTCACAACATAATAACAGTCTGAAAATCAAAGTAAATACATCAAGGTGGCAAGGTGATGTCTCTGCTTTTTAGGAACCTTGACAGCATCCTAAAAAGCAGAGACATCACCTTGCCAACGAAAGTCGGCATAGTCAAAGCTATGGTTTTTCCTGTAGTGATGTACGGAAGTGAGAGCTGGACTATAAAGAAAGCTGACCACCGAAGAATTATTGCTTTTGAATTGTGGTGCTGGAGGAGGCTCTTGAGAGTCCCCTGGACTGCAAGGAGAACAAACCTATCAGTTCTAAAGGAAATCAACCCTGAGTGCTCACTGGAAGGACAGATCCTGAAGCTGAGGCTCCAGTACTTTGGCCATCTCATGAGGAGAGAAGAACTCCTTGGAAAAGACCTTGATGTTAGGAAAGTGTGATGGCAAGAGGAGAAGGGGACGACAGAGGACGAGGTGGCTGGACAATGTCATCGAAGCTACCAGAATGAATTTGACACAACTCCGGGAGGCAGTGGAAGACAGGAGGGCCTGGCGTGCTCTGGTCCATGGGGTCTCGAAGAGTCGGACACGACTAAACGACTAAACAATGATGACGAACTTATAGCATTCTGGTATTACTTGGGAGTAGCGGACAAAAAAGCTCTATAGAGAATCATTAAAATTGCCCAGAATATAATCGGGCTCCAACTATCAACCCTTCACAAATCCCGCTGTCTGAGGAAGTCTCACAACATCTTGAGAGACTTTCCCCATCCTGCTTACAACTTTTGTGAACTGTTGCCGTCTGGCAGAAGATATAGAACAATTAAGACTCAGACCACACGTTTTCTGAACAGTTTTTATCCCAGAGCTATAATTGCACATAATAATGAGCTTAAAGACCACCAGTAGTAAATAGTTGGACAGTGTTACTTAGCCTGCGGTGCAGATGTTTGTATTCTTAGTAGGGGATTTTTAGTGGGTGGGGAGTGTTTGGGGATTTTTTATGTGTGTGCATGTGGGTCTGGTCTGGGTGTCTGTGTGAATTTCATTGTTTGGATATACTTACAATGACAATAAATTTATTTTATTTGATTTGAATGGGAAATCATTTCTAAATGTTGTCTCCCTGAAGAACCCAGAAAATTCTGCCTTATGGCATATGCCTTTTGTTGGAATGTTCTCAGTGAGTCCAACAGTATTCTGGTCTAAGGTTTTACTCCAGAGCCTTCACAGAAAAGCTTGAATTTGAGAAAAGCTTTTTAAGGAGAAAGGTGGGGTATTTAAACAAATATCTAGATGAAATAAAAATTGAATGGGCAAAAGATTCTGGACAATAGAGGGAGAGGAAATGAAAGTGCATAATAATGAATAATCTGGAGGAACAGAAATTACCAATTTTTTTATTTTTATTTTTTTACATTCCTGGCCTCACTGAAGATGATGCAAATTCTTAGTTTATGGCCTCTGGGACAGGCCTTTGGCTTTGTTCTTTATACCCTTGTGCGGGTTGCTTAAAAACTGCCTTTGGGTAGAGCCTCTGAAGCAAGAGGGTGAGGCTTTGGCTGTACAGGGCAAAACGGGTGCTGTGATCACCCATTTGACAAACTTTATGTGCAATTCTCTGATTTCCTTATTCTGCAAATTCTAAACAAAATGGAAGAGAACAGAACAAGCTTAACTAGCCCAAGGGGCTGAAAGTTGGCTGAGCTGACCTCAAGCTAGTTGAATCTCTAGTGAAACCTCCATGGGGTGGTGGGAATTGCTTCAGACTACCTGGCCCTCAGCTTTATTTTGTGCTTTGGATCTGGCCTATCTTAGGTTCTCCCCGGCTTCTCCTTGGCTTTGCTGCTTTTTTGGGTTGTTTGGCTCGGCTGGTTTCACGTGGCACAGCCCACCCATTCTACTGCAGCTTTTCTATTTTGAGCTGGGGTTACGCTGTCTCTCAGGATGTGACTTGCTGTCAACTCCTTGGAGAAGAGACAACAACCTTATCAGAAAGCCTTTCCTGAAGAACATCAGCCCATGTCACCTGACCCTCACAGGCAATGTTCCTATGGGTTGCTACTCTGAGAGAGGTCTGAAAGATATCTACTAGAAACGGGGCCTTTTCAGTTGTGGCACCATCCCTATGGAATGGGCTCCCGGTAGAACTGTGCCAGGCCTCTTCTATCCCTGCCTTCAAGAGGATGCTCTAAACTAGGTTGTTTGAAGAAGCCTTTATGGACACCCTCTTTTAACTGCTTTCTTGTATTTTTTGCCAATGTCTTGCCATTGTCTGGGTATGCTTATTTTTACACATAGATGCATTGTTTTCCCGTTATTAATTTATTTGATGATTCTATGTTGCTATATTATTATGTTGATTATATCCACAACTCCGATACAAGGAGATCTGCAAGCGGGATCTGAAGGCTTTGGGAATGGACCTCAATAGATGGGAAACCTTGACCTCTGAGCGGTCAGCCTGGAGGCAGACGTTGCATCATGGCCCCTCCCAATTTGAAGAGACTCTTGTCCAGCAGGCCGAGGCTAAGAGGCAGTCTCAGCAAAATTAGGGAGCTGGACAGGGGACAGATTGTATTTGTCCTCAGTGTGGAAAGGATTGTGTCACTCTCGAATTGGCCTTCTCAGTCACACTAGATGCTGCTCCAAGTCCTTCATACAGAGCACGTTACCATTGACTCTCGAGACTGAAGGATGCCTAAACAAATATCCGTTTATGTAGACCTTCAAACCCTGTGAGGTACTTGTTCCCTTCTATTCAGCACTGATTAGACCTAATCTAGAGTACTGGTTCCAGTTCTGAACGCCACACTAAGAAGGATGCTGACAAATTGGAGCAAGTTCAGAAGAGGATGATCAAGGAACTGGAAACTAAGCCCTATGAGAAAAGGCTGAAAGAACTGGGAATTTTTAGTCTTGAGAAAAGAAGAGGAGAGGGAAGATATGATGGCACTTTTCAAATACAGAGGAGGGACAGGATCTGTTTTTGATCATCCCAGAGTTCAGTAAACATTAACTATGGGTTCAAGCTACAATAAGGCAGATTTATCAAGAAAAATAAAAAAAAATGTCCTATTAGAGCAGCTCATGGTTGGGCTGATTGAAACATTACCAGTATTCCATTCCATTTCTGTAATAATAATAATAATAATAATAATAATAATAATAATAATAATAATAATAATAATAATAATAATAATAATAATAATAATAATAATAATAATAATAATAATAATAATAATAATAATACCATGAAGAAATAAATAAAATACATCATAAGTCTTCAGATTCATGCTGTGTCTCATTTTTAAGTTGATTGCAACAACATGGAAACCTCTACATGAGCATAGTTCACAAATACGAGGTATACTGAGCATAGCTTGGATTGATATCTGCATGTCTTCTATTAGCCTTGTCCTTATCTATGTTCAGTTATTATTCTAATATTCATGACTTTATAAGGTTTATAAGCAATACTGAAAGCTTTACTCTCTGCAGAGCTTGCAAACGGTCATCCGTTGTGATAAAAGTGGTTTTTCATAGACTGAAATCCTGTACCTGCACAATGGGAATGCCATCCTTGTCAGTGGCAGGTTGCCATTTATTAAAAACTTCTTTTTTTAACTTGAAGTGCATGTGACTTTTTCTCATTGCATGTGAGCTGTGCAGACCTCAGAACTGACAAAGGGAGTCTTTAATTAACAGCTGTTTGTCATTGATGATGATGTCACTCCCATTGTGCAAGTGGGCTGCACAACAGGATTTGGGTCACAGATTTTATTGTTACACTGTCAACAGTCCTTGGATAAATGTAGCAGAGACAGACCTTATCTGGCACTTGTCCATGAGGCAAGATTGTGGTTAGTTGTTGAGATACACATAACCCCCCTCCCTAAAATATTAATTTTCTGATATCCAGCTGATTTCTTCGCAATGAAAATTTGACCATACTTGTATCGCACATGTAACCTACCTCCCCATTTATTTGAAAATTAGGTGAACATCATAAACTAAGATACGAAGAATGATTCAAAAAAACAAACCTCTTTTCTCATTTGGTCTATCAAAGCTGTATCATCTGTTCCTTTCTGTCAGCTGATTTTGAGTATCTCTCACCTTTCCTCCTGGAATCAATAAGGTTTCCTTGGAAGAGTTTCATCCCTCTCCCCTTCTGTTCATTCTTGAGGATACGACTGACCTTTACATTGTACTCTTTCACTTGACTGTCCTGTTTTTTTATTACAGCAAACTAAGTTTCGGGAAATGCCCTAAGAGCAGGAAGGAAATGAGTTCACGGTAGATAATTCTAGTATGCGTTTATGAGTTCAGGACAACATGAAACTCTGGAGGAGGGGGAGGAGGAAGGAGAAGGCATTCTGTAATAAAAATAATAAAAAAGAGAGAGATGAGCCTATGACAAAACTTGGCCATCTTTTCAAAACAGAAATGGTTGTTTTGGGGTGGTTACTTTTTTCAAGCACCTCTCCTAAAAACGTCTCACCCAACTTGGACACAGGCCATGGTTGAGAACTCCACACACTTTAGTTGAAAAGGGTAATTTTTCTGAGCTTGGAAAACGCTAGCACATGGGTGGAGCTTAAGGGGGAGTCAATCCTTCAGGAATCCTCCAGCCTTCACATGGCCCATTGAAACAAGTGAAGGAAGCGTAGAATAATTATAGAATAATTGGGTTGGAAGGGGTCGACAAGGCCATCGAGTCTGACCCCTTGCTCAAGGAAGCAATCTGTGTGATCTGTACCAGAGGGGTAGCTTGCATATCTAAAAATAGCAAAATATTCCTTCAATCACAGAGAGTATAATCTGAAAAATGGCTGTTAAGTCTCAGTATTTGTGAAGAGAGGAGAGGAACGTCGTTAGGTTGCACTCAAAACCCTGGTCCCCTTGCTGCGCATGTGCAACAGGAATTGGTGACAACTTCATTTGGTCTTTGCCCACCTGAAGGCCTGGCATTCTCATGATCCTTCTGTTGTTCCAATTGTCGTCGTTGTTTTTCAAAAGGTTAATTTGAAGTTCTAGAAATTTTTAGCCCTCACAGACCATAGGCTGAGTGGATAATTAGGCTATTTGAATTGCAGATTTTCTGAAAATCCCACCCTAGCATAAAGATCACCTCTTTTCAAAGCCTCCTGCCTTTGAAGGACTGTTGAGTCCAAGAACCCTAAGAAGGGAGAGCAGGGGGCTTGAAATTAGGTAAAGGTTCCCCTTGACATTTAGTCCAGTTGTGTCCAACTCTAGGGTGTGGTGCTCATCCCCATCTCCAAGCTGTAGAGCCAGAGTTTGTCCGAAGACAGTTTCCATGGTCGTGTAGCCAGCGTGACTAGGCACGAAATGCTGTCACCTTCCCACTGAGGTGGTACCTATTTATCTACTCGCAATTGCATGCTTTCGAACAGCTAGGTTTATTTATATAAGCTCAAAACCAAATAGTGTATTGTGGTTTTAGGGTGAAGTGATGGAAATTCATACGGTATATCACGTTGTTTCCAAAGCATACGTTGAACCAGATGTGGACCAGTTGCTTCAGCTTTCTTTCTTTCTTTCTTTCTTTCTTTCTTTCTTTCTTTCTTTCTTTCTTTCTTTCTTTCTTTCTTTCTTTCTTTCTTTCTTTCTTTCTTTCTTTCTTTCTTCCTTCCTTCCTTCCTTCCTTCCTTCCTTCCTTCCTTCCTTCCTTCCTTCCTTCCTTCCTTCCTTCCTTCCTTCCTTCCTTCCTTCCTTCCTAAGAAATCATATTTAAAGGTGTCCAGTACACAACCTCCAAAAGTTAGCTGTCTAAAATAAGACAAGTCTCCTTTCTTAGGTCTATCACATCTCCAACCTTCAAACAGATAAACTGTTATAACCATTTTACTTTTGCAAAGCTAGTCGAGGCGAAGGTTCACAGATCAACATGGATTCCTAGGACGCACATCAACTCACTTCAGGTGAAACCAGAATATATTTCTAACTGGCCTACCAGAATGAATTATGAATTCAACTGAATTGTGCACAGCCTTGGATAAAAGTAAGCATATCTCCTCCTGTATCTTTCAGACAAAGAAAGAGACCGTTTCATCGACACAAGGATATTATATTTGCTAAGAAAAACAATTTTATGGCATTCAGAGCAAAGTCTCTTAGGCTCTTCTTTAGTGGGTGGAAAGGTAATAACAGTGAGCTTGCCGAGCAGGAGGTGATGATTCCACCGGCACATCTCCAGGTGATTGTGTGAGATGCTCTCCCATCAGTATGGCCTGAAAGGGTGAAGATTTGAGATTCTGGATTAGCGATACATTTATACGAAACAACCACTCACACTATTCCTCTTTTTCAAAGTCTCTTAGATACACAGTATGATCCCAGTTATGGATGTCTGGATAAGGGTGGGCATGTATCCTGTATTCTAAGAGATAGAGAGAGGCTGAGACAGAGAGAGATTTATTACAAGCAATAGATCAGATAATATATGCTAAGAGCCAACTCATAGTGAGGGTATGGAACAGGACAATGGGCACAATCAGCTTGAAACCTTCTTAGAGGCAATGCAGGAAGCCTGCTCCTCTACTCTTTCCATCTTTTTTCCCCCATCCTCTTCCAGTTAGTGGTGGTACTGCCACAAGATGAGAGAAACCCATCATTGGCTCTCCAAGGCCATATTTTACTATGGAAAGAGAAGGAGGGAGAGACTTTAAAAGGGCAATGGCCTTCTTTGATTCCTTCTTAAAAGGGCAGGGCCAGGAGCTTCACTTTCTCTTTCTGTCCCCGCTCTTCACCTCCCTCTCCCTAAAATTACAAAGCTGATGATTTGATTAACAACGTTGCAGCAGGAAAAGCCAGGAAGGTTTTTATTTCTCCTAAGCTAAATAGCATACTGTATTTCATCTTCCTTTGTTTCCCTTTTTC
Source organism: Pogona vitticeps (assembly GCF_051106095.1). NCBI lineage: Eukaryota > Metazoa > Chordata > Lepidosauria > Squamata > Agamidae > Pogona > Pogona vitticeps. The sequence continues at coordinate 7,339,969 of NC_135783.1, forward strand.
CCCACTTTTAATGATGACATGTGAATACTGTATAGAGCATGAGAAGGATCCATGGGGGTGCAGCTCCTTTGGTCTACCCATCACTGCCTCACAATCACAAAAATTCCCTTGAATCATCTCGGCTGTTGTGAGACACGCCTGCTTCTACGCCAGGGAGGGTGGCTTATTAAAGAACTACAGTTCCCAGAATTCTCTTGCCAGCATGCAGTCTGAGGAAGGAAGGACTCCAAAGTCCATACCAAAGGTGAGGAGGTTTCAAAACTATGATGTTCACCTCTGTGAAGCACCAACTTTTTGTGCCCTCACAAAGATTCCAGTACTTGTTTCCCTCACTGCCACCAGTGGGTTACCTCTCTCCACACTATAAAAGATGTTTGTCAAACACTTGTCTGGTAAATGCAAACAGAACTTACTTATTGAAGTGCAGCAAAATTAATAATCATCACAGATGTTCTTCAGATGTTCATTGTACACGAGCAAATCATTCACAGGTCTCTCTATACATACTTTCTTCTTATAAGGTAAAGGTTCCCCTTGACAATTTTTGTCCAGTCGTGTTCGACTCTAGGGGGCGGTGCTCATCCCTGTTTCCAAGCCATAGAGCCAGCGTTTTGTCCGAAGACAATCTTCCGTGGTCACATGGCCAGTGCGACTAAGACACAGAATGCTGTTACCTTCCCACCGAGGTGGTCCCTATTTATCTACTTGCATCTTTACATGATTTCGAACCGCTAGGTTGGCGGGAACTGGGACAAGTGACGGGGGCGCTTACTCCGTCAGGTGGATTCAATCTTACAACTGCTGGTCCTCTGAACCTGCAGCACAGGCTTCTGCGGTTTAGCCCGCAGCGCCACCACCTCCCTATCAATTTATCTTAACCAGTCTCTACCTCTATCTCTTCTGACTCTGACTAACTCACTCTTGACTGACTCACTTCTGACAGACTCTTGACTGACTGGCTCCTGTCAGGCTCCGCCTTTTAACCTCTCTCTTGGCTCCGCCCCTCAGCCACATTAGCATAGACGTGAATAATACATGACTTATACCTAACAAAGGGTGAACGCTACAAAAACTTCTCACTGAGCTACAGTATTTAAGCTTACAAGGGAGATGTACTTGCACCATCATATCATGGGTGTTGCACCCACCTTTTGCAGCATACATGCCTCGGGAAACAAGTCCCTAGCATTATATAACGAGGACCCCAACATTCAGGTGTCCACTTCAGATTTATGTAGCAGAGCCCACCCAGTTCTTCACATTCCTCATGTGTCCGGAAAAAGAGGAGTTCTTAAACAGAAGAGGAAAAAGGGGGGAATCAGCATCTGTTCATGTTACTTAGAACTATATCTGCAAATGGTGGAGCAGTTAATTTAATTCAGATATCCACATATTCTAAATAGAGATGGGGACAAATTAAAAAAAATGGTGATTCATTTTGATCCAATCATTCGTCAAGGTTAATGGATCAATGGATACAAATATGCAAATATTCTTTGACGAATCGATGGTTCAGTCGATTTGTCTGCACTTTAAATGGCTATAACACTGGCTCCCAACCACCTAGAGACACCAAATTTGTAGGGAAGCTTCCTCAGAAGCTTTTCTACAACTCCTGAAAGTTTGGTGAACATTGGATCATGGACGGCCAAGTTATATAGTCACCTCCGGAAAGCTCCCCCCAGGTACTTACAGACTCCAGAATCACAATTGAGTTTCAATTGTCTTTCCCCAACAAGCCTGCCAACTTTGGTGAAGATTGGATATCAGACACCTGAGGTAATCAGCCACAAATTGGGAGAGTTTACCACATGGCACAGAAGCCCATTCTGCCTACAGGCCGCCGATCAACTGATCAGAAGCTGCTAGGCAGCCATCCCCGCACATAGCCAGCTACCCCAAGAGCCTAACCCAACACCCCCAATAGGCAGAATGGTGTTGTTGTTGTTTTGGTTTTTTTTAAATATGAAGGATGAATAAAAACAGGTAAATATTTGTCCCTTCGTATTCGTTGGGGGGGGGTCTCTGGAACCCACAAATACGGATCGACGAATATTTAACGAATCGGCTATATTCGTCCAAAAAAGCAATCCGTTTTTATATTCGTCCCTATCTCTAATTCTAAACTGTAGTAAGGAGCTGGTTTTCAGTGCTTTTGGCCTCAAAGTTAATTGTAGGTGATTTTGAAGTCATCATACTTTGGCAATGGCTCAGTTTCAAATTGCTGTATGCAAAGCATGCTGCTTATATTCAATTTAAAAAAAAAAAAACCTCTGGTTTGTTAATGTGGGGTATTGCTTTTCTGTACCCATGATTCAAAAAGCCAGGAAATGGCCTGATCTTGCTGCAGGAAGAAGGATGGTGAGCTTTACATATTGAAGGACAGCCTGAATGTTTGCAACACCAATGGCAGCAGTCAAGATGGTCTACAGAATACCCTCTTGTGATCACTATCATTCACAAAGTGACACCACACAAGGGAAAATACCAGAAGTCAACCCCCCTTTTTTTTCATCAGTTAGCCACTTCTCATCCAAACACAAAGCAATTGTCAGGACTGCTTTTCAAGTTACCTAAGCCGTTTGGGATCGAACCCAGGCTGTGAGCAAAGTCTTTGACTGCAGTACTGCATTTGCACTACTGTGCCATGGGACTCTTCTTTAACTGGTGGAAAACTGACAGGCCTATGCAGGAAGCTCATATTCAGTACAGTGGTGCCCATCATGATGATAATAATCCATTCCATAAAAATCGCTGTTTAGCGAAAGCATCGTCTTGCGATAACTTTCCCCATTTGGAATGCATTGAAACCTGCTTAATGTGTTCCAATTGGGAAAAATTGTCATCGTTTTACGAAGATCACCCATACGGAAGCCATTTTGCAAAGCGCTGATCAGCTGTTAAAATGGCTGCCCTGCGAAGCATCAGTCCCAAAAACACCCATTTTGCAAAGCGCTGATCAGTGTTAAAATCATCGTCTTGCAAGAAACGGTTTGCGAAGCAGGGACCCAAACATCGTCCAGCGAAAATTGCCCATTGGAATCACTGTTTTGCGAATTGCAGTAGCAATCACAAAACCTCATTGTCATGCAGATTTGTTATTTTGCAAGGTCGTCATCTAGTGAGGTACCACTGTATCTGAAGGAGATCAGGGCCTAAATGCAGCTGCCAGTGCTAACTAGGGTATACCTAATGAATCAACTGCTCAAAACTTACATGGGTCTGCTCTAGTTGAGACTGGCCATAGAATTCAGTTCTGGGAACTTAAGGGCAACACCAGTCAAAGATTGGGAAGGATCATGGCAGCTCATTTTCTGAAACATAAATTCTTCTAAGCCATAGGATCACACCCTTTTTCTCATGTATATAGAATGAGCGTTGCTTATACCTGAAGGTTGCTGTCCAACATTTCCGTTTCTGCATAGAGAGAAAAAACTGTGAGACAGGGAGAACTTACTGGGAAAACAGGAGAGGGGCGTATTTTAGAAATATTGGCCAACTGCTGCATAGCTTAGTGGTTTAGGTCTCTGGCTGCAGAGCTAGAGGTTGGGAGATCAATTTCCCCCATGCCTCCTTGACAGGGACGAGACTCAACGAGCCATAGGGCCTCTTCCGGTTCTACAATTCTAAGCTGATGGTGATGAAATTATGCCAGGGCATAGCTATCTGCAGTGAACAGCTGTGAGTACCTAGGAAATCCTGAACAGGGTCACCACGAGTCAGAAATGACTTGACGGCATGCAATCAATAATATTATTACTAAGAAAGCAACATAGACTTTGCACATAATGTCTATCTTGACTCTAAAACTTGTGATAATTCCCCACCAAAAATTATACTGTTCGTTTGGGCATAACTAATAGGATTGAGATGGTTAGAACTACAACTTAGACCTTTTGAGCTTAGCAAATATTTTGTTCCCTGGCTTTTTGGACTCCATGATCCAGCAGTCCCCACCCAAAGCTGCTACTGGCCATTGCTGGAAACTGGAGTCTAAACAGAGTGGCTATGTTGAGCTTTGTCATCTGAGAGAAAGGCCTCAATGGGGAGTCCTTGAGTCTTAGCCAGGACTAGCTCCCCCTAGCTTCCTGCTCAGAAAGAAAACATCCAGCTGTACTGCTGCAGTTCTTCCCCAGGAGGAGATGAAAGCTGCATTGTTGTCGTCGTTTAGTCGTGTCTGACTGTTCGTGACCCCATGGACCAGAGCACGCCAGGCCCTCCTATCTTCCACTGCCTCCCGGAGTTGTGTCAAATTCACGTTGGTTGCTTCGCAGGCACTGTCCAGCCATCTTATCCTTGGTCGTCCCCTTCTCCTCTTGCCGTCACACTTTCCTAACATCAAGGTTTTTTCCAAGGAGTCTTCTCTTCTCATGAGATGGCCTAAGTCTTGGAGCCTCAGCTTCAGGATCCGTCCTTCCAGTGAGCACTCAGGGTTGATTTCATTCAGAATGGATAGGTTTGTTCTCCTTGCAGTCCTAGGGGACTCTCAAGAGTCTCCTCCAGCACCACAATTCAAAGGCATCAATTCTTTGGCGGTCAGCTTTCTTTATGGTCCAGCTCTCACTTCCATACATCACAACAGGAAAAACCATAGTTTTGACTATTCGGACTTTCGTTGGCAAGGTGATGTCTCTGCTTTTTAAGATGCTGTCAAGATGTGTCATCGCTTTCCTCCCAAGAAACAGGCGTCTTTTAATTTCGTGGCTGCTGTCTGCATTGTTGTAGGCTAGCATAATTCAGGCGCCTTGCACATGCCACTATGACACTAACTGCATAGGATAAAATAGGAAATTTAGAATTTCATGGGGGATCCTGAAATCGCCTCCTCGTCCCCTGCCCCCCACCTATGGCTATTAGTATTTTCACAAGCAATACAGTAGGATGAAGGTGTCTGTATACGATCAGTTCCAAGCCCTTCCATAGGTGCCAAAAATATGGAAATAGCAAATACCAAAAATGGTCTCTGGTTTTGGTAAATACACCGTGAAAATACATATAAATGCATATTTATAGTGAGGGGAGTTATTTAGTATTTTCAGGCAGTGGATAAGTGAATCAGTGGATACTGATCCTGCAGATAAGGGGGTCCTGCTGTATAAGCCGTTCAACATTTAACATCAAATCACAGCTGGGCATATTCAGAAGGTCATCTTTCTTTCTAAGGCATCAGGGAGAGCTTTTTATTTCCACCCCATTTTCTGTCAATATTCCATGACTGCTGCGTCTGACCTTAGACAGCAAGCTGTTCGTTTGTAGCAATAGAAAAGAGTTTTGTCGGTTGGAGGGCATTCTAAGTCTCCGCAGTAACCCCCAGCTTCCTCACACTTCCTCTGGATTTCATCACGCTTAACATCTGCACAGAGAAAGCACTGGGTTAGTCAGAGGTTTTACAGGAGGTAGCTTGTGGGAGTGAGCGCCCGTCACTTGTCCCAGCTCCCGCCAACCTAGCGATTCGAAAGCATGCAAATGCAAGTAGATAAATAGAGACCACCTCGGTGGAAGGTAACAGCGTTCCGTGTCTAAGTCGCACTGGCCATGTGACCACGAAAGATTGTTTTCGGACAAAACGCTGGCTCTATGGCTTGGAAATGGAGATGAGCACCGCCCCCTAGAGTCGAACACAACTGGACAAAAATTGTCAAGGGGAACCTTTACCTTTACCTTAGCTTGTGGGTGTGGAATAATACCTGTTCTCATTCTTTTTCCATAATAACCCTCTACTGTTGCAGGGGAAAAAAAGAAAAAGAAAAGAAATGGACCAGATGCAAAATGTATTCGCGAAGGCTTTCATGGCCGGGATCTAATGGTTGTTGTGGGTTTTTCGGGCTCTTTCGCCGTGTTCTGAAGGTTGTTCTTCTTGATGTTTCACCAGTCTCTGTGGCCGGCATCTTCAGAGGACAGCACTCTGTGCTCTGAAGATGCCGGGCACAGAGACTGGCGAAACGTTAGGAAGAACAACCTTCAGAACACGGCGAAAGAGCCCGAAAAACCCACAACAACCATCAGATGCACAATGTTTGAACAACTTATGTCTTCCTTTCTTGTTGTACGCAAGCTATTGGGCGAAACTGCCACGGTGCTCTTTTTGCATTTTTGTGATTTTTGCCCACTTCCCCCCCCCCAAAAAAAGTGATTGTGTTTTTTGCAAAAAAAATCCTGCATTTTTGCACAGAAAAGCTTGTACTTTGTGCAGATACAAAACATGTACAGTATTTTGAAAAGCAAAGTATCAGTTTTCTGTGCCAAAAAAACAACAACACACAAACATCTTTTTCAATGTCATAAAGCTGTGTCTGACTTCTGGAGGCCCTAATATGTGAGATATTTAAGGGATGGTTTTACCAGTTTTCACCCACCTAGTGAGTTTCCATGGACGAATGAGGATTTGAACCCAGGTCTCCTGGACCCTAGTCTGACACTCTATCCACTACTCCAAACTGTTTCTTGCTGGCGAAAAAAAAGTATGCTTGCTGACCAAAAAAATATTCTTGGCAGGATTCACAGGAAAATAGTAAAAAAGACTCTGTACTCTGGGATAGTTGCAATTCCTGTCCTGAACGGGACAGGAATTGCTTCCATCCTGAATAGGATTCACTAGAAAGGGCTCTAAAGTTTGTAGAATGGCTTCTGTCCTGCACAGGATTCACTGGAAAGGGCTTTAAAGTTTGTAGAATTGTACCATTTTCTACGCACAACAATGGGTGAAGAACAAAACAAAAAGTGAGGGCATTGAACCAGGGTATCCTCTTCATGTAAACTAGGAAAAATTGCTACAGAATTTTAGCATGAATCCCCTCACCAAGAGAAAGGTGGCAAAGAAAAATTTGGTGAACAAGAAATATTACAAGTACAGTACACATCAGATCCCTAAGCAAGAATACCCAATCTTGAGAAGGCCCAGAACAACGACACCGCCCATCCTTAGATCGGTTGTTCACAGTTGTGGTTATCTTTACCCAACATTAACTGTCAACACTTTCTGCAGAAACCACCGACTATGCACAATGTCAGACCTCAAACCACAGAAATAAAATTTAACACATACGTCGTGCAGTGGCCTGGTGGAAGAGCAGGAAATCCAGAACAAAGAGCAGGAGAAACATCACGAAACAATCTTTTTCTCTGAGAACTCAAGCCGGTTGAAGAAAAACTGCTCTGAGACAAAACAAGGAGGAATACCGATGAAACCCAGGCTCCCTGCTCATTATATATGTGTGGTGAATTTGCAACTTATGGAGGGTGTCCTACTTTCTACGGTCAAAATCTCCACTTGAAGGACTGCCAGTCCCCATTGGAAAGTCTCCTCTATCCCAAGTCCAGGTCTGATTGAAAGATTAAAGAACCATAAGGAAGGAGATCAGGAACGCGGAAGTTGTCCACTCTGAATAGTACTTGGTCAGCAAGGCCAGCTAGCACATGGGTTTCATTCATCCCCACTGTGAAGGGAACGTTTTGAGAGATGGACACGAATGGCAAATTCAGTGGCTCATAATAATTTGTTCTTCAGACACACAGGTGTTCTTCAGACACCCCGGCTTCCCTTCCCCACCTCCTCAGGTGGGTGCCTCCTCAGACGCAGCGTCCCACGCTTCCCAGCCCCACCTTCTCCTCTGAGAAGTAGAGTCAAGGGAGGGAAGCCAGGCACCTGTGGAACGCCTGTGGGTCTGAAGAACGGGCCGTTATGAATCGCTGAGCTGGCGGTTTGTGTCCATTCTTAAATATTATGGTTTTTTTTCCATTGTGGGAAACATTTCTGAATGTGCATCTATGTAAGAGAGTGAGCGAGGTTGAGAGAGAGAGAGAGAGGTTAACACATGCAAATTTTATATAGATGTGCATCCTCTTTTGTCCTCTTTTTTTAGTGATGTATGTATTTTTTTTCTTTGATGCTTTTCTTTTTTTTTAATTTATTTTTCCCTACATACAGAAAAAAAAACCCACTCATAAAAAAAACAAGACACAACAATACTAATAAAATCAAAAACAAATACAAAACAAAAACCCCACATATATAAGCCGGGGGAGTCATTCCATACAAAATTTCCATTCTTAAAAGTCTGGCTGAATCAACCTTATTACTCTATGAAAATTCCAAGTGTGATCCATCCTAAATTGTACTAAATTCTATTACATTATTTCTCTCACATCTTTGGCTTCGAATTATTCCTCAGAATATCCATGCTACCATCATGAAACAAAGAAGAAGGGAGAAAAAAGAAAGAAAGAAAAGAGGGAAAAAAACGCATTTCAACCACTAACAAAACCATAAAAAGATTTGGAATCTATACAGATATATATTCTATATCAAAGTTTCATGTGGTATCAATATTTCAGAGAATAGGTGTGTTCGAGTATCTTACCTTCTAAATTTAAGCATGTTACGATTCGTTTCTTTATATATATATGCCTTAAAGTCATCAATTTCTAATGTTATATTCATCATAAAATATTAAATCTCTATTTTCCATCAACACATACATATATTTCATATCAAGTGATGTATGTTTTTTTTTTCTTTGATGCTTTTCTTTGATGGCTCCTCTCTATATAGATCTACACACCCAAGGCTGAGGCACGTGTGAAATATAGACATCCATTTCTTGTAACTTTCACTTTTATCCTTTTCAGACTTTAACACCTCTCTCTCATCCTTCTCCCCTGTGTCAGACCTAGTCCCTCAAAAAAGACTAGAGGTATTGTATTCGCAAAGGCTATCGCGAAGATAGTGTATTCATGAAACCACTAGAGATATTCCTTGTAGGATCTCTTATAAGCCTTCCTTACCTGCCCAGTTTGTTTTCCAGTTACGTATAAACTGTAAATGAAAAGACTGAAGTTCATTGTATTCGAGGGTGATCTGTTCCACTGCTCAATATTTCTTATAATCAGGAAAGCGATCTTCATTTTCTCCTGTCTTATAATTTGAATCCATTGCTTTGGTTTCCACCTTCAACTGCCGCAGAAAGTCCAATTTCTTCATCTTCTAGAACAGTGGTTCTTAACCTTTGTTACTCAGATGCTTTTGAACTGCAACTCCCAGAAACCCCAGTCAGCACAGGTTGTGGTGAAGGCTTCTGGGAGTTGCAGTCCAAAACTCCTGAGGAACCCAAGGTTAAGAACCAGCATTCTAGAACAGTGGTCCCCAACCTTGGGCCGCCAGATGTTCTTGGACTTCAACTCCCAGAAATCCTGGTCAGCAGAGGTGGTGGTGAAGGCTTCTGGGAGTTATAGTCCAAGAACATCTGGAGGTCCAAGGTGGGGACCACTGTTCTAGAAGATAACCTTTCACAGCTTTGAAGATAGCTACCATGGAGCTTTCCAATCATCTCCTCCTCAGGCTCAATTTATCCAGTTCCTGCAGCTGTTCTTCCTACCGCTTGATTTCCAGATGTTCTCCCCTATTGATTGATCTCTTCTAGATACGTTCCAGTTTGACCACGTCATTCTTCAAATGGCTGCTCCGCCGGCAGGTTTCCCTTCACCTAGTGGGGTCTCTTTGCCTTCCTCTCCCGAGATATTGTGAGACAAGTTTGCTTGTAACACAACCTGAGAAGGGAAGGGGGGAGGGCCTCATTAAGGGGTGCTCCTCCCTCCATCTGGCCTCTTTCAAGGCTTCCAACCTACTAAGCCAGTGTGAGTCTTACCGGTCACCTTCGGGGGCCAAGTAGGAATTTCTGACTGGCTGGCAAATTGGCTAGTAGCAACCGATCACACACTGGCTGAGGTGTGCAGGATGTTAAGGATGTCTAGGTAGGGTGGTAGATAGTGGCAGGTAGTGCGGAATGAAGTTGGATTGGTGAGCCTCCTTGTGAGCACAAAGAAAGTTATAGCTCATTCAACCTTCCAGTGCTGAGGATCGTGAGATTACAGCACGGGGAGGCAGAGGATGCGCTGGGGCTACACTCAGGAAGATGGCCGCCAATAGAAGAGGGGGCTCGAGGCCCCGGGGTGGTCAGATGAGGGCTGGCCGGGGTCATGTGGTTGGTACAACCAAGTCACCTCGGGGCATGGGACTCACCTGTTTTCATGAGAAACGGATCTGGTGAGACCCAGTTACAAAATGATTCCGCACAACAGCAGGACCCTCTCATTGCTTTGGATTTTGAAGTTTGGGGGCCTGGGGAAGCAATGTGGTTTGCAGAAATGGCCTCAGATCTCCAGGTTTCATATTATTATTATTATTATTATTATTATTATTATTATTATTATTATTATTATTATTATTATTGTTGTTGTTGTTGTTGTTGTTGTTGTTGTTGTTGTTGTTGTTGTTAGTATTAGTAGTAGTAGTAGTAGTAGTAGTAGTAGCAGCAGTAGTAGTAGTAGCATTAGTAGCATTAGTAGTAGTAGTAGTAGTAGTAGTAGTAGTAGTAGTAGTAGTAGTAGTAGTAGTGGTGGTGGTGGTGGTGGTGGTGGTGGTGGTGGTGGTGGTAGTGTTGCTATTTTTCCCCACAGGTTCTTCTTTCTATCTCATTCCTTTAGAGATCGTAGCCAATAAGGGATCCCAGTTTGAATATGACAGTATTTCCGTCATAGTGGCAGAAACCCTGTTGCGCAGCTCCACAGGCACAATGCAAAATTGTGGTCCCATTAGGGGAATTATAGCTGTTGTTTATAAAGCAATTCCGCATGCATGTCGTGCAAACAGGAAAATATGAGACATGCGGTCAATTATGCAATCTAACTGTGAAGTTCAGACTGTCTGTGCATATACTTCAACTGTCAGAGATTTACATGATGCCAGTCAATCTGGCAAAATTAGATCTGACTATATACTGTCATTCAAGTTATACCAAAGCTAACACAGAGACCTGATGTGGTTCATGAGGACATGGAAGGAAAACTTCTATTTTGCCGCTACCAGACTCTGGAACTCCCTCCCACAAGAGGCCAGGCTGGCCCCCATCTTTGCTGTCCTTCCACAAGCAGGCAAAGACCTTTCTTTGCAGTCAGTCTTTCCCTGAGTGACTGGCTGCCGAGTGGACTTTTTACATGGATGGTGCTGCCTTACTGCTTTGCATGTGTTTCTGATGTTGCTTTTGTTTACTGCCTTTTGGTGTGGCATTTGTTTGATCTTTTTAAAGTATTTGTATACTTGCTGTTTTTAGCCTTGAATATTGTATTTTAATGTGTAAGCCACCATGGGTCCTTCTTAAGGAGATAGGCAAGGTAAAAATTAAGTCAGACAATCAGTCAATCAGTCAATCAGTCAATCAGTCAATCAATCAATCAATCAATCAATCAATCAATCAATCAATCAATCAATCAATCAATCAATCAGACAGCAAGTAATTGAAACTTTGTATTCTCAACTGAAACTTTTCCAGCAATATTATCGTAGTGCCAGAAGACTCTAGGTAGGTCATGTAATTTTTTTTTCCATTTCTTCCTTGTATTAGTTGTATTTCCATCTCACTATTCTTCAGGTGGCCTTAGGGTGGAGCAGATGGTTCTCTTGCTCCTCAGAAGCTCTTTGAAGCAGGACAGGTTGAGAAAAAATGACTGGCCAGTTTAGACAGTGTAATGAGTAAGTAAAGAGTAGGGTAAAAGGAAAAGTTGCACAGTGCCAAGATGGCCCCAGAAGAAGACAACGCTGAACCTCCTCCAAGTATTTCCTACCTAGAAAAACCTGAAAAGGATGGCCATAAATCAGAACCGACTTGAAGACACATGATTATTATTATTATATTTATGAAAACTAGCTGGCTGGATAGCTCGGTGGTTAGGCATCTGGATGTGGAGCCAGAGGTTGGGAGTTCGATTCCCCACTCTGCCCCCTGCAAGTAGAGCCAGCCTATGGGGCCTTGGGAAAGCTGCACAGTCCCAGGGCTTTCCAGAAGAAGGGAAGAGTAAATTACTTCTGAGTATTCTCTACTTTGAAAGTCCTGAAAAGGGCTTCCGTAAGTCTGAATTGACTTCATGGCTCACAATTATTATTACAGACTAGAAGCTGCACCTCCTAGCTTCGGTCCAACACTCTAATGATTTCCCCGCACTGTCCATACCATACTGGCTTCATGAAAGAAGTGACTGTTACAAACAAATTGTGTTTACTCTTTTTCATTCTCTACAAAATGTGCGGCTAATGGGGAAGTCACACTTTCCTGCCATTTCAACTCCTTGCCACAGGATGTGGGGATGGCATCTGGCCTAGATACCTTATTCTTAGTACATTTATACATTTATAATTAACTTTTTATATTTTGTGTAAACCACCCAGAGTAGACACGTTCTAGATGGGCAGTATATGTTTAATTAATTAATTAATTAATGATTAATTACATGATGCCAGTCAATCTGGCAAAATTAGATCTGACTATATACTGTCATTCAAGTTATACCAAAGCTAACACAGAGTCCTGATGTGGTTCATGAGGACATGGAAGGGAAACTTCTACAGTGGACCCTTGACTTACAGACGGCTTGACTTACAGACTTTTTGAGTTACAGACTTCTCTGGCCGCAAAATTTAGGTTTGACTTGCAGACTGAGATTTGACTTACAGACCAGAAAAAAACCAAAATGGAACAAAAACGGCCTGTTACGGGATTAATCGGTTTTCAATGCACTGTAGGTCAATGGAGACTTGACCTACAGACTTTTTGACTTGAGAACCGCCTTCCAATACGGATTAAGTTCTCAAGTCAAGTCCCCACTGCATTTTGCCGCTACCAGACTCTGGAACTCTCTCCCACAAGAGGCCAGGCTGGCCCCCATCTTTGCTGTCCTTCCACAAGCAGGCAAAGACCTTTCTTTGCAGGCAACAATAATAATAATAATAATAATTAATTAATTGTGTAAACTACCCAGATTAGACATGTTCTAGATGGGCAGTATTAATTAATTTATTAATTTATTAATTAATAAAAGGGGGGAATTGACAGATTCCTGGAGGAAAAGTCCATCACAGGTTAGAAGCCATGACAGGTATGTATAATCTCCAGGCTTAAAAGGGAAGGTACCTCCCAAGTACCAGATGCAGGGGAGGGGTATCAGGAGACAGGTATCTTGTTGTCTTGTGTGGTCCCAGAAGCATCTAACTGGCGGGGCCGCTGTGAGATACAGGAAGCAGGACTTGATGGGCCCTTGGCCTGATCCAGCAGGGCTCTTCATCGTCAAAGAGACTAATGAATCGTCTTGTTAACGATGTTATTTGTAATCACCTTGTGGGTTTTTAAAAATTAAATATCAATGCCTGTCATGAGGAACTTCCACCCTAAGTTTAATGACTCTGAGGAGTGTGCAACTGTTTCCCCAGTGCTTACACTGGTTTTGTGGAGTGAGGATAGAAGGATCACATACAGTATAGTTGTGTAGCACTCCTTCATCTAACTGCAAACCTGGACAGTCTCTGAGGCTGTTCATTTGAATGACTCCCTTGACAAATACTGACAGGAAGGTGTGAAGGAAAAGATCATTCTGACATTTAAAAAAACTTTGTAAAACAAAGCATTCCACTAGAAAAAAGTGTACAAAAATCCAAGGAGGCCATGTTGTCTGTGATGGGGTGGGGAGGATCCAAGATCCATGTTAAGTCAGTTCAAAGGTCACAAAATGTGTGGCCTCTAGACATCTCTAGATCTTTTCACTAGCTGAGACATTACGGAAAAATGTGGGGATTGGACAATGTTTGATAAGTCCATAATTGATAGAATTCCTGTTTTTGTGCCAAGTAACACGTATGACACATAACTAGGAATGTAATGAGGGTAATACAGTTTTACTGTCTATATTGATTTTCAGAGTTGTAACCCTTTTAATCCGTGCAAGCATTTCAACAAGAAACACAAAACCAAACAAAAACCCAGAAAAGGTATTGCGGCACCTTAAAGACTAATCGCTATATTTTAATGTCAGCTTTCATAGAACATTGTCCACTTCTTCAGGCATACGAGTTAGACTACAGAGACTACATGGTAAAACATTCACTAAGAGTCAGTAGTGTTTGGTTGCACTTCACACTTCACAGTGGCCGCTGTTCGGTATTCAGTTCTTCTGAAGCCAGGTTCTGTGAAATGCAACAATAATTAAAGGAAACAAAAGAGGAACAACATGTGGTAATGTAGAGAATAGCAGACTTTATCTTTGAGCCTTGTTCTGAAAAGGTGGGTCCGGTTGGTTGGGAAGAAAAATATAAAATTATATATTATATAAAATTATATTTGATAATGACATAAGAAACCTTGGCTGATATGTAATCCATTGATATGTGTACTGATATTAATATAGATTTTACAAGTTTTGTTGGGACTTGTAGTAATTGGCCTAGGAATTTAGATGTAGGGACAGAGCTGAGTTATACCATCCCCAACCCCATTTTGAATGTTCATTGCTACAGCCATTTGAAATGGGAAGTTATACTTTTTAATGCTCCTCATAGGCAGCTGGACTGGAAGGACAGGTCACCTCCCCTAGTCATGAGTCACTTTCACTCCCAATCTTTGCCTCCCCTTTCAAACATTGAACAAAATCCACAGCCGTTCATTTGCCTGGTAGCTTCAGTTTTTATTCAAAGAAGAAAGTCAAAGCAGTCTTAACAGACATGGAACGTTGCCTTCGCCAAATGTTTCTGAACCGCCGCAGTGGCACTGGTGCTAGTGCTGATGGTGGCAGAGGGGAAGGTTCTTGGAAAAGGTTAGTCCAAAGGATAGGTGCATCAAATTGGCCAGAAGGAGAAATCCATCTTTCAGTAAAGGTCTCGTCGGAGGAAAGGATTATCAGGGATACCATCAATGGCTTTCCTTTTCTTCACGGAATCTCTGTAGAACAAGAAGAGAACCACAATGCGCAGCTAGTATTTGAAGTACCAAAATTTGGGGGGGGGGGTCACAAAGGACCTTTTTTTATCATACTCTGGGTAATTTGGACCTGTAAAGTTCCTGAGAAGAAAATTAATTTACTTATAGATCTCCTAAATCAAACAAGGAAACATTTTCAAAGCAGAGTGGTAAGATCACACAGCCAAGCTGTGACGCCTGATCAATTTTCATTGCTAGTGTTCCAAGATTGATTGATTGATTGATTTTAGGCCACATTCTCTCATTCTACTTTAAAAATGTCTCTATTTCCCCCCGCATGCTGTATACGTTAGCAAGAAAGCCCACTGAATCATACTTGATCTCACCGCAACATTTTGGGAGGGATTTTACCTGTTTCTCTCACAACAGTAGACCCAATCAGAAGAATCACATGTCGTTGTTGAACCAATTATTTCATTTGGCTCACACTGAGGCTTGCATTTACCTTGGCAAGTTGGAATCTGAGTATAGGTAAATCCTGGAAGCACATAATTGGAAGAAGAAGAAGAAGAAGAAAAAAAGAAATCTTAGGGTCACCACTCAGTAAGAGGAGCTCTTCGATAGCTTAAATCATCCCAGTTCCACTGCAGCAGATTGAAGACAATCTGTTTTCCTTCTCACTAACAAGGGTTAAAAAATGGCATGGAAAATGAGGGTAATAAAAAGAATGGTAAAATGAAACCGATTCCTGAAGATGTGGCTTATTTTCATAGTAACTATTGATATTAATTCTGAAGATCAGCTCAGGTTCTGGAAAGAGGTTCTGCATCACAAATTATCTCATAACAAACTTTGGATGATAATGTTTTATGATTGCCTTTACCTGGAGTCGACATTGATACTGTGCAGGATTAACAATTTGTATCACCAAAACATCACGTTTTTTTAAATATTCTATAGTATATATCCGTAGTTCCCAAACTGGGGTCCCCAGTTGTTCTTTGACTACAACTCCCACAAGCCTTCACCACCACCTCTGCTGGCCAGGATTTCTGGGAGTCGAAGTCCAAGAACATCCGGGAACCCAAGTTTGAGAACCACCAGTATATATATCTAACTCCCTTTTAATTTTTTTTAAGTACTTCCCAATAACCATAAGGATAGGATTCTAATTATGGAAGTAGGACATTACACAATTTTGGGATGATAGTTCCAAAACAGCAAGATACATCTTTGTGAGGTACCCATATTAGTCCCCTTAAAGCAGTCTGTCAATTCTGGTCATTCATACTGCAGTGCTAAGAATACTCTTAGATATCTCACCTGAGAAGCTCATAAGTATGAAAAAGAGAAGAAGATGAGAGAAGGTCTTCTTCATGGCCAAACACGGGTACCACCAGAGTAACATTCCTAATGAGAGATATAGCAGAAGCAGACTTAAAGGAAAACCTTTATTTATAGGACTTTGAGTAAAGTGATTATGACACTCACAGGGAACAGAAGGACTTTTATAATTAACCCATTAGCGATTAAAGGATTATGTATTGCAGGCTGGTACTGAAACTTCTACTCATGCCTCCTTTGAAGTTCCATACAACTTGTTCCTTCGCAATGTTCTCCCCCTGAAAAACCAAAGGGAAAGAGGCGGGCGCTCTGATCTGATACCCAGCTTGCAAAGAACAAAGAGCATTGAACGATGAAGATGTATCAGTTCATCAAATCGTGGGTGGTGGCTGGGATCCAAACAGTGGAAGATAGACTTCTGTTTCTGAAGCAGCTCCTTCTTCCACACTGCAGCAACAACAACTCAACAACTACTAAACAGCATGCTATGATTCATGATGAAGTTTTATTCCTGGACGTGGTTAACACATGGAACAGAAGACTGTATGAATTAAGGATAGGACAAAATTGTACCATCATGTACTCCATGACACCTGAGAAGTTTCATCTCCACAAGAAGACCATGACACTGAATTCTTTCCTCATTGTGATTTCTGCAATATCTTTCTACATATTTCTATAAAATATTATTCATAAAACTCGTGTTTCTCCACACAGCTAGTTGGATTTGACCTGTGTTAAAAACCATGCTGAGTTTCATGATCATTCAATGAATTCAAAAGTGGTATTTATTTGCCTCTGACTTGTATTCTTTTCTTAGGAAGCTAATTAAAATAAGTGACCACCAGAGGCCATTGATTTTTGGAACACTGTTTTCTTAACCAACTTAAGCCCATTGTGAACCTTAGAACCAGGTTTGCAAGGGAGCCACTCCACGCATACCCAGTTTAGGAACACCAGCTGAAAATATGTAGCCTCCAAAATCGGTACATAACAGAAGATATGCATTTCAATTACTCAGTAGGAACACAGGAAACAACTCAGAAATGACTTGAGTCAGCTAAAATTAAAACGCTATATTTTGTGGGTTTTTTAGAGAGGCAACTAGTCAGTACAGAGGAAGCACAAAACAACAGCCAGATTGTTCACAAAACTACCCTGTTAACAGACTGCTTCATCAGGTGCATGTTGGCTTTCACGTCCACAATGAAGACCAGGGTGTTATTGTCCACAGTCTTCTTCATGGCCCATTCAGTGTTCAGCTAACCCATTCAATGCAATTCATTTTACTAGTCCAATCATCAAAGCAATATGTATCATTTTTTTTCCATTTTGCTCTTTTTGCTGAAATGCTCAAAGCCTGTCTTGAAAAATGTGAAAAAATGTCTCCACGATGTTTCTTAAATCTCCTCTTACAGAAAGCGGAAGTGTTATTTGAATTATCTTTTTTATAGTATGAAGATTAAAATGAAACCTGGATCAACATCCCTAGAAGACTGGAAAGAGAACTCTTCGGGCATGAAAATATATATTAAAATCATGCAAGGGATTTTAAACCCAGTATCTTGTAAATTGGAGACCTTTGCAATTTACTAGGAATTTCAGCATCCTGACTAATTTGATGTCAGCTGTGGTTTGTCACTAGATGGGTGGGATATAAGTTCAATAAATAAATACAGTGGTGCCTCGCTTGACGAGGATAATCTGTTCCAGCAAAATCGCTGTAGAAGGAAATAGTTGTCAAGCGAAAGTAAAAATCCCATTGAAATGCATTGAAAACTGGTTCAATGCGTTTCAATGGGCGAAATACCTCAGCGTCCAGCGAAGATCCTCCATAGGGCGGCCGTTTTCCAGTGCCTGTAATGCGAGGAATCCATCCTAAAACACAGCAGGGAGCCATTTTGCACAGTGGGCGGCCATTTTGAAGAGCAGATGATCAGCTGTTTTGATTGTCGTTAAGCAGGGCACCACTGTATTAGTCAGAATTGCAGAGCTGGTCCAACCCCTGTCATGGAGGAACAGAGTGGAATTGAACTCCTAACCTCTGGATATGCATCCAGTGATTTAAACCACTGAGCTAAATAATAATAGTGGCAAACATGCCCCCCTACTCACCCACGACAACAGATAATTCAAATAAAATCAGTGCAAATGCTTGAAAGTCCATCACCCTTACTCCTCTCCTCTGTGGAAAAACATTGATTTATTTCTGTTATCGTTGAGTACTTTCTGATTAATAATGGGTTCCATTGTGAGGGAGCAGGTGGGCATACTTCGGTTTAAATAAACAATTCACAAAATAGGAGGTAATCCCATCTCCTCTCATGTTGTAAGGATTACAGTGGTGAGGCACTTGATCAAACCTTTCTAGAAATCCAAGGCAAGCACGCTCCTATCTGTTGACATTTGTGGTGATCTTTTTAACAAGCTTGTGGAAGAATGTGCTTGAAAGAGTTAAACCATTCCCTGACTAGAAAATGGGATCAAAAAACCCAACAAATTATACACAGATACAGTAAATAGGTGCTTTTGGATCAACAGTGAGTTAATACATGTATCTTCCCTGGAAAAAAAAATAGTTGTTATTCAGTAGCCTCTGTTGAGCAGTCAAATTTAACCAACCTCTGAATTTTCTCATTTGAGTGATTTATGCAGATTTTGATCATCGCTATGTGTTCCTAGTGCCATGCAGAAGTCTAGATTTCAAACCAGGTTTTTAAGTGGCCGCATTTTTAGATTGCAATTCAGACGGTATAAACCCAATGCAGTTGTGGAATTAAGTACAGAAGACATGTCTGTTTTCTATTGCAGTTACACTTGATGTAGCTATTGTTCAAAGAAAAGAGCCCTACTCAGCTGTTAGGAAATTCTGTTTCAAACTTTAGAAACACACCCAACCCTCCCTTCCATTGTCACTTACTTCATACGATAACCACTGTGCTTGAAGGAGGTTCCTGCTCAGATGTAAACTCTACCTGTGAGATTTGCTACAACCTCCTCTCTTTAATGTTAGACATCGTGTGATGAAGCTGGGAATGGAAGAGACAGTCTAGGTCTTCCCACCTGATGTGTGTTGATGGATCCAGAGTTATATCCAATAAAATGGATGAATGAATCATATACCTCTGGCAGTGTCACAGTGCTTCACTCAAGCATGGTGTGACAAACCCAGACCTACTGGGATCTGCCACACGTTAACTAAGCTGCCACCAACCATTCCCTATAAGAAGTCACACAGACCAGGGATGGATTTTCAAACAAATAAAGAATAAGGTTTATTTAAATCACACACAGGGAAAATAAAATGATCAGGTGAATAAGATTTAGTAACGTGGCTTAGTTTCACTCATACATACACACAGTTTGGTTCACACAGAACCCTTAACTTAAAGCACAGACCCTGAACCTATCAGTTCTGGCTAACCAACAGACACCTGAACCTATCAGGTTGGTACTGACACACAGTAGTACCCTGTCTGACACACAGACTCCCACACCAGCTTCTTCTTCCCAGCTGCTGCTTCTTCACATCCCAGCGTCTCCTAACTTCTCCACACACGCTTCACATATATATACAGTACAGCCCCTCCTCCTGATGTCCCGCCTTCCACTCCCCATAGGATGGAACTTTCCCTCCAAACCCATGACAGACAGGTAACATCAGTGCTGTATGTAACACCTCCCCTCTTTATAAGTTGTTTTGTAGGGGGAAAGCTAAGGTGCTTTTTCCCAAAAAACAACCTGGATAAAACACACAACAACAGTTATACATACCATATCATACTTACTTATACTTACATTCTAAGTTAACCATAGCAATTAGGCATTTAAACATTTACCATATACATTACATCAATTTACCTTTATTCATACAAACCAAGTTCAAAAAACAGGTACATTTAACTTTTTGTCATCAATATATATACATAGTCCATGTTTCTTTCGCCGTCTTCATTCTTCAGGTCTTCTTGACAAGGCGTCAGCAACACAGTTCACTGACCCTCTGACCACCTTCACTTCAAAGTCATAGTCCTGCAAGTTTAAAGCCCACCTCATAAGTTTGCTATTGTGGGTTTTCATTGTCTTTAACCATTGCAGTGGTGAATGGTCAGTGCACAGAACAAAATGTCTTCCCCAGATGTAAGGCTTGGCCTTCTGGATCGCGTAGACTATGGCCAAACACTCCTTCTCCACGGTTGCCAAATGTCTCTCACCTTTCTGGAGTTTCCTACTCAGGTAGGACACTGGATGCTGGTCACCATTCTCATCCTCCTGGCAAAGAACTGCTCCTACCCCGCTGTTAGACGCATCGGTGTAGATGATGAACTCCCGGTCGAAGTCTGGAGCCCGCAGCACTGGATAGTTGATGAGCGCCTGCTTCAACCTCTGGAACGCCTCCTCACAGTCGCTGGCCCACGGGATGCGGTCATCAGCCTTCTTCCTCGTCAGATCGGTCAGCGGAGCCGCAATCTCGCTAAACCTCGGGATGAACTTTCTGTAGTAGCCCACCAACCCAAGAAATGATTTGACTTTTTTCTTGGTGTTGGGTCTGGGCCAATCACGAACTGCTTCTATTTTGGCCTCTAGGGGTTTTATCACTCCTCCCCCTACCATGTGACCCAAGTATTTTATTTCTGGGCTACCCAGCTGCAGTTTGTTCTCTTTGCAGGGCCTAGGCCAAAGCACTTCCTCCCCTGGATTAAAGTGCCTCTCCCTGCCTTCCTGGTCATCCCAATCTTTCTTTCTGACCTTTGGAGCTTGCAGGGTCTCTGCTGCTAGCTCTAGGTTTCTCTTTAGGTCTTTCCTTAAAGAGTCTATGTACGTCACAACGTCTTGTGGGTCATCCTGGGTGATCTGCTCCCAATTTTGTTTGATCAAATCAAGGGGCCCTTTCACCCTTCTCCCAAATAAAAGTTCAAATGGACTGAACCCGGTACTGGCTTGTGGCACTGATCGATAAGCAAACAAAAGGGATTGCAGCTTCTGGTCCCAATTGTTTGGATTCTCTGCCAAGTAAGCCCTAATCATGCGCATTAGAGTCCCATTGAACTTCTCAGTTAACCCATTACTTTCAGGATGATAGGCAGTAGTTTCCTTGTGCTTAATTCCACAGATTTGCCATAAGCGTTTCATGAGCTTTGATGTGAACGATGCTCCCAAATCTGTGATTATTTCTGAGGCAAATCCCATCCTGGACATATACCCCACCAAGGCATCTGCCACTGTGTTAGTTTCAATATTAGTCAAGGGTATGGCTTCAGGGTACCTCGTGGCATGGTCCACAATGGTGAGAATGAACCTGTTCCCCCTCTTTGTGGCCTTGGGCAAAGGTCCCACTATATCCACCCCTATGCATTTGAACGGAGTGTCAATCACAGGCAAAGGGCACAACTTTGCTTTGGTCCTGTCGCGGTTATTCCCCTGCCTGTGACACACATCACATTGTTTACAGAACTCCCTGATGTGCTTCCCTATGTCAGGCCAGTAAAAATTCTGTGTGATTCTCTGCTGTGTTTTGTTCACCCCTAAGTGTGCAGCAAACATGTCAGAGTGCCCTCTTTGTAAGATCATGGGGCGATACTTTTCAGGCACCACTAGCTGACTTCTGATCCCATCTCCCCCTTTTGAGGTATTCCTCAGGGTCTCTCTATATAAAATCCCCTTTTTCTCCAGAAATCTCACTGGGGTTTCAGGTGTTAGCTGGGCGTCAGTCACTTGTTCAAAACACTTTTGGAGAGTGGCGTCTGCCTTTTGCTCTTGTCCAAATCTGCTGTCTGTGGTTAAGGTTTCCACCACAGCTTCTGAACTCCCCCCACCTGCTTCCGTCTCTGGCTCATCATTACCCCCTGAACTGTCCCCGTGGTGGCTTGTGAACGTGTAATCACTAGCACCCGTTTCACATGTTCAGCCAGGTCATTTCCCACGAGCACGGCTGCTGGCAGAGTCGATGAAATCGCTAGCCGCCAAACTCCCCTCCAGCCTTGAAAGTTCACAGGCACCTCCGCTACTGGCAGAGAGATCACCTGCCCCTCAATCCCTGCCACCTTCATGCTCTCATTTGGGATCACATATTCCCTAGGAATAATATCTGGATGGCACAGGGTCACCTGAGAACAAGTGTCCCGCAGCCCCCGATACTGACGGTCAAGTATTCCTACGTCCACTCCTGCTGTTTCAAACAAATGGGAATCTGTTCTCACCAGCAGGCAGCGCCTGACCTCTACAAGAGGACCATTTTCCTCAGCCTGATCAGCAGATGTAGCTGTTTCAGATTGACTAGCCATGGCAACAGGCTCCCTCAGTGACAATGAGCCTTGCTCTTTCTGGACACAGAACACAGCTTTTGGCTTGGTTCCACTCGATTCCTGAGGCACAATTCCTTTTAGCTGCTTTAATTTCTCACACTCTGAGATTAGATGGCCCTTTCCCTGACAGAAATAACATTTTCTGGTGTATTTTGAGTCTTTCTCATCTTGTTTTGGTTTTCCCTCCAAAATCTGAGGTCTTGGTTTCATGTCTGAGGGCTTCCCTTCACCATGGGCCCCTCCCCCTTGCTGGCTTTTCCCTGGTCCCTGAGAGTACTTGCTGTAGGTTTCTTTGGGTTTTCCTACAGATTTCTCCTCACCTAAGGGCTTTCTTATCTGATAAATAAAATCTGCGATCTCTGCTGCTTCGGCCACAGATCTAGGTTTCCTTTCCCTCACCTGGAATTTCAGTTCCCCATGCAGGACTGAATAGAACTGTTCCAGCGCTATCAAGTCTTTGAGCTGCTGAAAGGTCTCTGTCCCCTCCTGAGATAGCCATTTCTCTAGCAGCCTCACCAATTGAGCCCCCACTTGGGTAAAAGTCTGCTCTGGTTTCTTTGTGAGTGACCTGAATCTTTGCCTCAGCTGTTCCGCATTTATCCCATGTCTTGCAAACACCAGTTTTTTAAACTCTGCAAAATCTCTCATCAGTTCCTGTGGCATCTCTGAATAAACCTCAGCCAGGCTACCACTGATTAAAGATCGCATGATGGTCATCTTCCCAGTTTCCCTCACTGAGAAGTCCACAAACGCTCTTTCCACTAGGGAAAAGAACACCTCAGGACAATCTCCCTTGTGGTACACAGGGAATTTCTTCAGGTCAGCTTTAGACAATTGGCCTCCCTCAGAATCCCTATTGTTATTATTGTTCTGATTCATCAGTTCCAATCTTCTTAACTCAAACGCCATCCGTTCTTTTTCCAGAGCAATTTTCTCTCTCTCTAATCTTTCTTCTCTCTCCCTTTCCTCCATTTCAAATTGCCTCATCCTCAGTTCATGCTGTTGGACTATGAGCAATTTTCTGAGTTCTGGGTTCTGTTCTACCGTGCTGTCACCCTGCACTGAGCCAAATTCATCCTCAGAACCTTGGTCAACCTGGGGGTCTTTCACTTCACCCATTTCTGCCATTTGGCTTCGAGTCAAGGGCATAATTCCCCCCAGAGCAGGCTGCTTTAAAAAGTCAAGCCTCAAAATAAAACGACCACTTTTTTTTTTCTTTTGCCTCAGAACCAGCTTTCTCTATAGATTGCTGCTGTCCTTCAGCACTACTTGCAACAGTTGCGAGCTAGAGTCTACCCCCCTCTGCTGGGCCTCTCAGCAGACAAGCTAGCTCACTGCTATTTCACAGTTTTGCCTCAGCTTTTTCCCGCCAAAACCAGGTTGCCTCAGAGCACCCTAATCTAGTCTCCCCAGTTGGCACGTTCTTCTACTAGCGCACCTCCCCGTGAGGTACACCTAGAAGATTACCTACGCGCCTCAGATTGTCCCTGACTAGACCCCCCTTGCTCTGGGCACACTTGCCAAGGCTTTGCTGAACCACTGGACAACTGGACCAGTCGTATCCCACACGCTGGACACCAATCAATGTGACAAACCCAGACCTACTGGGATCTGCCACACGTTAACTAAGCTGCCACCAACCATTCCCTATAAGAAGTCACACAGACCAGGGATGGATTTTCAAACAAATAAAGAATAAGGTTTATTTAAATCACACACAGGGAAAATAAAATGATCAGGTGAATAAGATTTAGTAACGTGGCTTAGTTTCACTCATACATACACACAGTTTGGTTCACACAGAACCCTTAACTTAAAGCACAGACCCTGAACCTATCAGTTCTGGCTAACCAACAGACACCTGAACCTATCAGGTTGGTACTGACACACAGTAGTACCCTGTCTGACACACAGACTCCCACACCAGCTTCTTCTTCCCAGCTGCTGCTTCTTCACATCCCAGCGTCTCCTAACTTCTCCACACACGCTTCACATATATATACAGTACAGCCCCTCCTCCTGATGTCCCGCCTTCCACTCCCCATAGGATGGAACTTTCCCTCCAAACCCATGACAGACAGGTAACATCAGTGCTGTATGTAACACATGGCTTTATAGCACCACCAGAAAGAGAGATCGTTAAGTAATTTCTGAGTAATTTATTTCTAGAAAATTAAATGGGGGCCACCAACCTGAGTGTGGAAAGTCCTTAGTAGTAGTTATTTGGGCAGGTTTAAGGTTTTGTTCTTAGTTTTGAAAACCTGTGGCCTAATTATTTGAAGAATAATTCAAATCAGTGGGACATTGACAACAAGCTGGCTGCAGGAACAGCACCCCGGGGTTCCGTTCCCACAGCCAGACTGCTTGTCAATGACCCGCCAATCAGCTGATCAATGGAGCATTGACAAGCAGGCTGGCTACGGGAATGGAACCTGGGGTTTCCATTCCTGCAGCTAGCCTGCAGGAGGGGACAGATAAAAATGGGTAAATATTCACCTGACGAATATGAAGGGATGAATATCACATGAATCAGCAATATTTCACAAATATCACAATTTGGTTTTTTATTTGTCCCCATGTCTGACTATGACTGCAAACTCTAGGTAGATGACACTTCGTTTAGGACGAAGGTATACGTTTTTAGAGACATAGCACAAACGTTTGATATACCATATTTTTCCATTTATAAGACACCCCTGTTTATAAGAGCTTCCCCCCACTTTTCTAACCCAAAAATTAAGAAATCTAAACTTAGCTTTGAGTATTCAGCTACTGGACTCAAAACACTCTGACATTACGAGTCCTTGTTGCATCTGATCACTGCCAAATCAGGTGTGTTCCAATTGGTTTATTCAGCATCAGCTGATGTCAGTTCCATAAGGCTTGTGACTGGAGGAAGCTAAGCCTCATGACTGAAGGAAGCCTGTTTGCAGAGGCAAGGTATGGGCCGTTTTGTTCTCTCCTCGGCTTAATTCTGTGTATAAGACAATCCTCAATTTTTAGTCTAAAGATTTTATACAAAAGTATAGTCTTATACACTGAAAAATACAGTACCTGTGATCTAACTGTATTGTTATTTTAATTCTACTTTTCTTTTGCTACAAAATATAACCTTTTGTTTTATACAACAAAAGTTTCTATATTTTCCAGTAGCAAAAGCAAATAACTCTCTCCCTCATTGCTTGGCCATAGCTCAGGTAAAGAGGAAGTATGAAGAAAAGTTTGATTATGGGAAGGTTTCCATTTTAGAATCAGTGCTAGCTGCACTGCCAAAAAATTAGAGGCATAACAAACAAAACTGAGGCAAAAATCCTTTCACAGGATGCAGTGGAAGGTGGAGGGTAGGCCCAGGAGTTTCAAGAGATTAGATGCCAGTGTAAAGGGCGTCTGTTTGAGTAGAGAGAGGGCAGATCCATGGACAGGAGCTCTATAATAATTACTTACTACTAAAGGGTTGCAACCCAGGTGACAGAAGCTTGTCTCACAGCTTCTCTGACAAAGATGTGGATGCATATTGAAAACATACCTGTTTATGTAAGCCCAGCCTAGACAGGGAAGCCTTCCTCATATTGGACTAGGTCATTCATTTTTAAGCCTTTTTTGCCATGGCCATGAACATAATATGAAAGAAATATAGGCTTGTATAAGTCACATAACAAACCTTATAAGAGGTGTGTGAAGAATTGTTTCCAGTTTGCAGCCCCCTTCCAGAGGCCCCCAAATGTCCCTGTGGGGGCCATATGGCTCCCCCATTGAGAATGGCTGGGGATGCCAAACAGTGTGACCTACGTGTAAGTTGTATACTACTGTTCAGTGTGCATTGTAATGTCTATTTAAGGTGTGTGTGAGTGTGTGTGTAAAATCACTATATGTCACTTCTATTGGTCGGTCGGTCGGTCGGTCGGTCGGTCTATAAACCTAAGCAGTTTCTAAATACTTTTCTAGTAACTGGCCAAGGGAGAAGGCTATCACGTCTAAAGAGAGCAATGCACCCAACATCCTTATTGGCAGGCACTGTGAGGAGCTAGCATCAGAATGAGAGCTGTTCACTCAGTATCATGTGGGAGAATTTTTTCCAGAAAGCTGAGCACACTTCAAGACAAAGACCACTCCCACCCACATCCACCTGCCAGGATTGTGGCTCACTTGAAATGCTAGTTGCCATTTTGATTTTAATCATTTCTCTTTGAAATTATTCAATATTGTTTCAGTCCACTTTGGCTAAAATGGCCATGAACTATAATTTATTCTTCCCTGTAAGGGCCAGGATCCTTTCCTATAGCAAACGGAGAACGCAATGAAGGACTGGAGAAAACTGTTTAAATATTTGGCTGCCATTCTAACTTGCATTTGACGTGAAAGAATTGGGCCTGTTTAGCCTTGGGAAAAGAAGATAGAGGGGAGATAGGATAGCACTTCTCAAATTCTTGAAAGGTAGTCATCCCAAGGAGGGGCAGGATCCCTTCTCGATCATCCTGGGGTGCAGGACGCGCAACAATGGACTCAAGTTATGGGAAGCCAGATTTCAATTGAATATCAGGAAAAACTTCCTAACTGTTTGAGCAGTGCAACAATGGAACCAATTACCTTGAGAGGTGGTGAGTGCTCCAGCACTGGAGGCATTCAAGAAAAACTTAGACAACCACCTGGCAGATATCCTTTGATTTGTATTACTGCATTGAGCAGGGGATTGGATTTGATGGCCTTATATGCCCCTTCCAACTTAACTATTCTATAATTATTATTTGAAATCAGATCTACTGGTTTAAAAGACATCCCATGCTAAGGGTGTGTGTGTGTGTGTGTGTGTGTGTGTGTGTGTGTGTGTGTGTGTGTGTGTGTGTGTGTGTGCGTGCGCGCGCGCGTGTGTGTGTGTGCGTGTGTGCAACAAAAAAAGCTATATCATGTTTAATCAGAATATGTCCATTGACTTGGAGAACTCAAACCCTAATAAATATGCTGAAGAGTCCATGAAATGATTTGGAGAAATGAAATCCCAGAATCCACACTTTCACAAAGCCTTTTATCCTCACGTCACACAGTCCATTTCACAAATTGTTAATGAAATCAATGTTTTTCATTGCCAGATTTATCTTGGACAGCACTGTACTGAGTCAGATTTTAAAGCCAGGCTGATTTTTTCCCCCTCAGTTTGAGGGATTTTTTGACACTACTCATCCTCTTCGTTCCTCTCTGTTGTGATTCTCATCAGCAGATTTTATACTGAACAGCTTTCCTTTACAGATACTTGAAAAAATCATGATTCCCCTCTTAAAAGGAAGTTGCTTGACAAATACATAAATGACAATCATAATGCCATTGGTGTTATTATTAATAATAACTATGTGCCAACAAGTCAGTTCTGACTTAAGGTGACCCTTCTCAGGATTTTCTAGCTATGGAGTACTCAGAAGTGGTTCACCTTCCCTTCTCGGCGGTGGCTCCTCGCCTCTGGAACAATCTGCCTCCGGAGATTCGCAGGGCTCCCTCGCTAGGTATTTTTAAAAACCAACTAAAAACGTGGATGTTTAGGCAGGCCTTCCCCCCCAGTTAATTCCTGACTCTCTCCCTTGCTTTCTCTATTATTATTTATTTTGTTTCCTTCTTATCTTACAGAATTTTTAAATTGTGTAAAAATTCCTTTTTTGTATGGTTCCCATATTTTGTATTTTGTGTTGTAAGCCACCTAGAGTGGTTGCAATTGACCAGATGGGTGGGGTATAAATGAAATAAATAAAATAAAATAAAATAAAATTCTTCTTGGGTTGCCCTGAGATTACTGCGCAGCTTGCCCAAGGCCACACAAGCTGGCTCTTCTCCTGAGAGGTGCAGTGGGGAACTGAACTCCTAACCTCAGCCTAACTCACTGAGCTACCCAGCCAATTATAATTAAATAATACTTAGTTACACTGAAACCACTCCTTCTGATAGGGGTTTAAAGTGTACCCTCCATTAAGAATGAAGAAGGAATCAGTATAAATTAAATTAGAAACAGGGAATTGGATATAAGACCACCCAAACTTAGGAATATATCTTGCAGGTTCGATTCCCATCTTTTCTAGCCGTTAGAAGGGGGGAACCACATTACGTTTGGCCTGCCTTTAAATAGTCACTGAAGAAACAAGCCTTCCTTTTGGTACAGAAACACACTGAACAGGGCTTCATCTGAAGAACAAGCTTGGTTTTTATTAAGAGCAGAAAGTCAAAACATTGCTGTAATCTCCAGAAGATTTTGAGTGGCTCAGAAAGCATGCACTAAACCATAACACCGCCTATAAAGTCCTTCAGTCTGATCTGAAAGCAATAATTGGTCTTCAATACAGTTGGACTGACGCAGTTTAGGAGTTCCTTGGTACATCATTTTCACTGTGTGTAGTATGTTCCTGATGAACAGAAGGGCACAAGATCAGTAGAAAGATACTCAATCAACTATCTGTCCTTTGTCAAAAAAGATAATGTAAGAGACCAGCTGAGTTTCAGCATGAAATTTCATGGAGAAATTGTGTCGTTGTTGCTTCCCCTCAAAGCCAAGGTTTGTCTAGTCTAAAAGGAACAGCAGGACTTAGTCTGATATGGAAGTCAAAACTCAAAGAATATCAAACTACCACGTGCTTTTCCAGGGATTCATTCTCCCATTAATTTTTAGAATTTTCTTTGCAGGATTTATTAGTCATCTCTCATGCACCGAGGCTGTTTAGTTCCTAGCATCAACCAAAATGTAACATAAAATCTGCTGAGATCAATGTGATTAATCTCAATATCCAAAGTGTGAACATACACCAACTTAGATTGTCAAATTATTATCTATTGATGAAAGTCTGTAACCCACCCAAGAATTTTATGTGCAGGCCTGGTAATAACTGGAGAGAATTCAACAAATTGTTTAGCAGCTTGCTCTTATAAATCAAAGGGCATCAAGGAGATCTATTTCTTCTAACGACAGAAATGAAAAATGTCTCTTGAATAATATTAACATGCACAGTTTACAAATTTACAATTTTCTCCTTTAAATGCAGACAAAGAATCAAGGGATAGTGTGACTAATTATTATGTAAGGCTTTTGTAATTATACATTATAATTATACAATATAATTTTTACATTGTTCATAGTAGCCATCTTAAAGATAAGCCTGTTAACATCACCTTTTTTTTACAGAGGGGGAAGTGTTATTGATTCTACCATTGGGCATATTGGCTTGATTACATATACTAATAGTTTTTAAGTATATTAATATCTGGAAAGTGATGACACTGTCCAGTTAGTTTGCTGTGATTTCCAAGATATTTCTAACACAAAAGGATTTTATCAAGGTCAACTCTATTCCTCTTAAGAGAAGTAGATGGTTGGAAATTGCCACAATTTGGCAATGGTGTGCGTTACCCACAAAATTCTCGGTCTATTCTCTGCGTCTGGTCATGTCTAGCATACTATATATTTGCATCCATGCATATTCGTGGTAGGAATATGTGAGCCTGCTTCTACTGCAGCGTTTCTTACCTAGAGTTTTGATGTGTGCTGGATTTGTTTTAGCCAAAAATGATTGTTTCACGGGGGATGAAACAGCATCGGCATAGCTTTTAATGCTCTTTCCTTTAACTGGAAAAGTTAGTTAGTTAGTTAGTTAGTTCATTCGTTCATTCATTCATTCATTTGTTCACTCGTTTGCTTGTTTTATAGGCTGCCCTTCTCCCAATAAGGGAGCCCAAGGCAGCTCACGAAATTAAAAAGAATAAAAATAAAACATAACAAATTACATATTTTAAAAATAACTATATGCTAATTAAAATACAATTGAATACTTGAAAGCATGTAAACATGAAAAACTATCTTAGGTAGAAGAATTTGGTCCCTAAAAACTACAAGTCTACC
Source organism: Pogona vitticeps (assembly GCF_051106095.1). Taxonomy (NCBI): domain Eukaryota; kingdom Metazoa; phylum Chordata; class Lepidosauria; order Squamata; family Agamidae; genus Pogona; species Pogona vitticeps. The sequence continues at coordinate 7,370,226 of NC_135783.1, forward strand.
AACTCACAAACACTGCAATGTCAGAAAATGTTCAGACAGACCTCTTAGTCCAATAAATGAAATGAATTACTGGGTCCTCCAGAAATATTCAAGAAGTCTTAAAAGACTCAATTTCTGCCCCCTGTCCCAACTATCAATTAATTATTTTTTTGTTATCCCTGTGTTTGCTTCTGAAATTTCCCAATATCCCATCCGTGTTCTGCCACAAAAGGCTGTAGAACATTACCGTTCCCTTTACAACAGTAGACCAAACCAGGAAACCTGCAGCGATGGTTAGCAATGTAGTCGATGGCCAAACATTTGTGCTTGCATGCACCAAGACAGATCGGTCTTTGTCTGACTTTACCTTTAAAAAAAAAAAAGCAACACACCTGAAATAGAAATCACCAATGTTTGAAAACTGGTTTTGATGCTAACTGCTAGAACTCTTGACATTCCATTGTGGAAATGGAAAAAGACAAAAGTATTTCAAGCCCTCTTATAATGGCCTGCATCTTGGAAGCATCTTCAGAAGTATGCTGACTGCCTCCAGCATGCTTATGAGTATCTGCACCAAGTTCTCCTTTAGAGAAAGTGTAGTCAATATAGAAATCATATAGAGTCTGACAGAGTAGCGGTAGTACAGTTATACACCAGGGGGAGATAACCAGGTATATTTACAGTTAAGTCTTTGTTCTCAGTTCCAAAGTAATGCACAACAGTTTCTACAGAGTTTAGTCATATACCAGAGTCAATGTCCAGTAGTCATATGCCATACATTCCATCCAAGTAGCCAGAGTTCCTCTTCAATACCAAGCACGTAGACACGGCTTTCTCCAGGATTCTCCAGCACAGGAACACAACGACTCTTCTCCACGACAACACCAACAACCCACAAATTGTGTATGCTTGGTCTGCTAGTTTTATCCCAGTATTGACCAATTCTAGGATTACATTCACAGCTGTTTCAATCACCTCAGCTGTATACTTTCAAGCTTTGCTTCTCTTTACAGTACTGATCCTGACAATTATAATTGTCATGTACAAAATTTGATTTAACAATTCTATCAGGTTTAGCCCAAACCTGTCAGAGTCCAGGAGAGGGGAGTTTCAATTATTGTGAATTCTAGTTTTTCCATGGTTCTATTACTTTTCCCCCACAACCAGAGAAATTAAATTGAGTGTGTCCATATAATGGTCAATAGCCCAAACCTGTCAATCTCCTCCAATTGTTAAATCATTAAATTTTATTTATACATTATTTAAATTGTATTTTCATCATTACACAATTTTTACAGTACGTTTACATTTTTATATTCACTTTATTTCATTCCCAACATTTTACATGCTTTTTCATGTTTTGTGGATCCTAATACTTTTGTTAAGCTATCAGCAACATTCTTCTCAATCTCACAATATATCAGTTTTATTAGACCATTTTCTATACTTTCTTTCACATTCTAGTAACATGTCTGTTTCGACCTGCTTTTTACATTTGGAGAATTTGCTATTAGTATCACAGCTTGGTTATCTTCATTTACAGATATTGGATCCTTTAAATTTATTCCTAGATCTTGTGCTAACTGTTTGTAAAATATAAGATCTGTACAGAGTTCTGATAGAGCTGCATATTCAGATTCAGCTGATGAAAGTGATATAAATTTCTGTCTAGCTGTTTTCCAGTTAACTATGCTATCAGCCAAATGTACAGTCATCCCTGACGTGGATCTTCTTGTTACAATGTCATTTCCATAGTTTGCATCTGCATAAGCTGTGATAATCAATTCTCCCTTGGGTTCTATATGTAATTCCTTGTTTTGGGTTTCCTTTAAATATCTTAATACCCTTTTAGCTGCTTGCCAGTGTTTTTCATTTGGCTTGCTTACATTCCTTGATAGTAAGTTCACTGCAATTGATATATCAGGTCTCGACCATCTATTCAGATATAATAGACTACCAATCAATGATCTATACATATCACTATCACATTCAGGTCCTGTCACATTTTCTTTTTCAAATTCTACATTCATAGGAGTTATAGCACCCTTGCAATTTTCCATATTACCGTATTTGCCGGCGTACAAGATGACTTTTTGGCCCTGAAAAACATGCCTCCAAGTGGGGGGTCGTCTTGTACGCTGGGTGCATGTCTAGCAAACCCTCCCTCTCTCCCAGCAAAGTCACTTACCTGGTAGTAAGACCCAGTAGAGCTCCACTCCTAGCCTGGGAACAGCCTGACTCTAGCGCCGAACAGCTGACTGTCAGAACAGCAGAGAGGTGGCAGCCATTTTGAGATGTGACCCCATGGCTGCCTCTCCAAAATGACTGCCACCTCCGAAAAGGAACCAAAAGGGGCAAAAGGAACTCTCCCCATGATGCAGCCAAAGCAGAATCATGCATGCGGAAGAGGGGGTAGTCTTATACGGCAAGTATATAACAAACTCTACATTCTGAGTGGGAATGTTGGGGGGACATCTTATACACCCAGTCGCCTTATACACCGGCAAATATGGTATATTGCTTCAGTAACTTTAGTATTTTATTTCTCTGTGCTAATTTGAATCCTTTATCATACCTCTTTGTTTCAACTCCTAAATAGTTTTTAATTTTACCCAAGTCCCTCAATTTGTAGTTTTTCTTCAGCATTATTGACAGATTTTTCATCTCTTGTAAATATGGCTATGTCATCTACAAACACCAAAATTATAGCTTTCTCATCCCTTTTGGTAAATAAACATGGATCTGCCTTGCCTGGTAAAAATCCATTACCTATGAGTGCTTTACTTAAATGCTGATTCCACTCATACCCACTCTGCTTCAATCCATACAGGCTTTTCTTTAGTAACCAACATTTACCTTTCTTCTCTATGTTTGGTGGTAACTTCATGTAAATAGTGTGTTGTAAATCTGCATTCAAATAAGCTGTTTCAATATCCACATGCCTCAAAACTAGATTGTGTTTGGCTGCATATGCTAACACAAACCTCAAGGTTTCTGGCCTCAGAGCTGGTGCAAACACCTGGTCATAATCACTAGTTGTCTGACAGTAACCTTTTGCAACTAGTCTTGCCCTGTATCTCAGATTGCCATCAGCGTCCACTTTCTTTTTCAATATCCATCTGCACCCAATAATTTTGGTATTAGGAGGTTGCTCAATTTCTTCATATACTCTGAGCTCTTTTAGAGAATTTAGCTCCTTCTCTAATGCTTCCTTCCACCTATCTGGCTCTACTTTAGGCATCTTGCATATATCTTCATATGTTTCAGGTTCAGCTACATTTAAACAGTAATAGGTTTCTGATTGAGATCTCTCAGGTGGTCTACGTTCCCTTGCAGATCTCCTAGGCATTACTCTCTCCTCCTCAGGAGTTTCCTTTTCTTCTGATGTAGAAGCTAATTCACTATCTGGCTGCAGTTCAACAGATTCTGACTCTTCCTTTATTCCCTGTTCTGGCTGTGAGCTTTCCTCATCATCACTTTCCCCATTCTCCTGCATATCATGTGTGTGGATGATGGTCTCTGTAGGCATACTAATCTGGTCCCAGTAGGCATGTTCATTAAATGATGCACTACTGCTAATGACTACTTTGTTAGTTTTGGGTAAACCAAATCTATATGCTTTTCTGTTTTGCTGGTATCCCAAAAAATACATTAGCTTAGCCTTCCTATCACCCTTTCTCCTGGTCTCCTTAGGTATGTGCACCAATGCAGGTGACCCAAATACATGTAGAAATTTTAAATTTGGTTTTCTTCCTGTCCAGATAGTATAAGGTATGTCATTAATCCCACTGTGCCAAAGTATGTTCAAATAGAAATTTGCGCAAAGAATAGCCTTGCCCCAGTAATGGTCTGGAAGTTTACTTCCTCTTATCATGGCCTCTACCATGTTTTGAAGTGTTTGGCCTCTTCTCTCTATAAATGCATTCTGCGTTGGAGTGTAAGGTGCAGATTTCCTATGAGATATCCCATGCTTTCTCAATATAGACTGGAACTTAGCATTTGTGAATTCAGTCCCATTATCTGTCTGAATCTCCTTTACTTTTCTGCCTGTCTTTCTTTCCACAAATTTTAACTATTTCTCCAATTCAAGGTATGTTGATCCTTTGTCCTTCATCAAATAACAGAATCCGAATCCAGACTTCTGGTCTTGAATTGAAAGAATGTACTTTGCTCCTCCCAAAGATGCTCTTTTAGGGCCTATTAAATCTATTGATACTAAATCTAAAATGTTGTCAACTTTTATGTTACTGTGTTTTTTAGCAGGAGCACATTTACTTTTAGCTACTTGACAGGCTTGGAAATTAATGTATTTATCACATTGCCTTACATTCACTCCAGTTGAATTTTCTATAGTCTTACGTAATGTCTTATAATTTGCATGCCCCAATATTAAGTGCCACAGGTGAATGCAATCTTTATGAGGATTTACATTCTCATAGACATTATTTGCCTTTACACTGTTCAATCTATATAGATTGTTTCTGATATAGCATGATAGCTTTTCATTCTTTTCTCCAGTAATTATACATTTACTCCTATAGAATGTGCTAATAAATCCCTCTTTGGCTAATTGGATAACTGAAAGTAAATTGTGTTTTAGCTTTGGCACATATAATACATCTATTGGCTGTGTTAAACATGGTAATTTTACTTTACCTTTGCCCATAATTTTGTCACTTACTCCATCAGCCAACATTACTTGCTGATCAAACACTGCCTTAAAATTGGATATCAACTTCTTCTCCTTGCACATGTTAGCTGTTGCCCCTGAGTCTACAATCCATTCTTCATGGTGGTTGTTGTTATAAATAGTCTCTGTCAGGTTTGATGCATCTCTATCATGTCGTGGTTGTTTTCTTTCTTCTTAAATTTACAATCTTTAATGAGATGTCATCTGGAACCACAGGAATAACATCTCCTCCCAGGTTGGAGGTGACCTCCTCCTCCCTAATTTCACTTGGTTTGTTTTTCTCATTAGAGGTTTTGGAGTCACGTAGTTGCTGGTTATCTTTTCTTTTCTGCTCCTCCTCCAGAAGTCTACTGGCCACATTTAATACTGTCACCTCGGCTTGTGGAAGTACTTCTAAATTTGATAAAAACTGATCATATGTTTTGTCTAGTGATGAGAGAATTGTGAAAGCTTCCTGTAATTCAGTAAATGTGATATTTTTCTCTCTCAAGTCCATTATCATTGTTTTCATTAGTTCTAAATGCTGCAGCATGCTCCCGCCAATTTGCAATCTGGTACGAAATACCCTTCTTGCAATTTGGATTTGGCTTCCAATGCTGACTCGTACAAAAAGTCTCCTTAAATCCTCCCGTGCCTGCTTTGCAGAAGCTTGGCCTCTAATATGGATTAGGAGACGGTCTTCTAGAGTCAACCCTATTATTGCAAGTGCTTTGGAATTTTGTTTCTTTTTTCTCTCATTCAGCACAGTTGGTGTGTTCTCTATAATGTCCCATAATGATTCCTTCTGGAGCAGTAATTGGACTTTTTGTTGCCAAGTGGAGTAGTTATCTCCATTTAGCTTCCTAATACTCAGTCCTGACATTTGCATTTCACTTGCCATTTTCACAAACTGCAGACAAAGCTCTTTTTACTCACTTCTGCTGCTCAATTACCTCTTGGCTCTTCTATCTGGATTTACTCAGGTCAGCAATTTCACTGATATTTTCCTGGGCATGTTCCTGGGTGTACACCTGGGCCCATAACCATTGACAGAGTAGCGGTAGTACAGGTATACACCAGGGGGCGATAACCAAAAGATCTTCCCTGAGATGATGAAGACGCCAAGCACCAGAATAGTGTTGATAGCAGATGTTGTATTATTTACAGAATATAGGTATATTTACAGTTAACTCTTGTTCTCAGTTCCAAAGTAATGCACAACAGTTTCCACAGAGTTTAGTGCATATATCAGAGTCAATGTACAGTAAATAAGTTCAGTAGTCGTATACTATACATTCCGTCCAAGTAGCCAGAGTTCCTCTTCAATACAAAGCACATAGACACGGCTTCCTCCAGGATTCTCCAGCACAGGAACACAACGACTCTTCTCCACGACAACACCAACAACCCACAGATTGTGTATGCTTGGTCTGCTAGTTTTATCCCAGTATTGACCAATTCCAGGATTACATTCACAGCTGTTCCAATTACCTCAGCTGTATACTTTCAAGCTTTACGGTACTGATCCTGACTATTACTTATTGTCATGTACAAAATTTGATTTAACAATTCTATCAGATTTAGCCCAAACCTGTCAGAGTCCAGGAGAGGGGAGTTTCAATGCTTGTGAATTCTAGGTTTTCCATGGTTCTATTGCTATTCCCCCACAACCAGAGAAATTAAATTGAGTGTGTCCATATAGTGGTCAATCCCTATTTCCCAAGTATACTGAAGTAGAAGACATGATGCCACCAGCCAGGGGAGATTGCAGATAATTAAAGAGTTCCTGCTTCAATCCAGGGGTTTATATTACTCACATATAATCCGTTTTATTGTCTGTGATTTGCGTGAGCCCTGGGATGGAAGCTAGAACTATTTGATCAATGGCTATCTGCAACTGTCAGTAACCTCGTCTCCCTTAGTGCAACATCCTTTGCACAACAGAATGTAAGCCATAACTTTTGAAGATGTCTTACTTCACATTGGTTTATATCCATCCATTTCTAGGCACAATTCAAGGTGCTCATTCTAACCTTAAAAGCACTAAACGGCTGGGGTCCAAGCTATCGAGAAGACAGACTCTCTCTTTCTGAGCCTGCCTGGGTTTTAGGATCATTAGGGGAGGGTTTTCTCTTGGTGGAGACACAGGAGAGGGCCTTCTCTGTGGCTTCTCCCAGACATTGGAACTCCCTCCCACTGGAAGCCAGCCTGGCCCCATCTTTGCTATCCTTCCGCAAGCAGATGAAAATCTTTCTCTTCAGACCAGCTTTCTCTGAGTGACCGGCTGCCTGAGTGGGGTTTTAAAATAGACTGTTGAGCCTTATTGTTTTAAATGTGCTTTAGTATTGATTTTATTTCCATTTTTAATTAAATACTTGTTTTAATTCTTTTTAAATATTTGTAAACCTATGGTTTTTAGCTTTTAAATATTGTATTCTTTATTATTTCAGCTACCTTGAGTTCTTTTTAAGGAGAAAGGTGAGATAAAAAGTATTTTAAATAAATAAATAATCATGCAAACACATACACACACACAGTCCTCATACATCTTCATCCAAAGATTTCCAAATCAATCCTCATTCTTCTAGCAGATAAATAAATCTCAGGAATTTTACCTCTGCTCTCTTGACAGCAGTAGACAAGGCCATCGACAGGACAGTGTGTGTTTTCATCTATATATTCACCATATGCACATTTGGGTTTGCATGTCCCCACGCATTTCATGGCTGCAGGATGAATGGGTGCCGCGGCCACTTGATCGAGATCGGAAAAAAGAAAAAAAATTATTGGCGATTAGGCATCCTTCAGTCTCAAGAGACTATGGTCATGTATGGAGGGCGTGGAACAGTGTCTAGTGTGGCTGAGAAGGTGAAATTCGAGAGTGATCATCCCTTCCATACTGAAGACAAATACAATCTGTCTCCTGTCCAGCTCCCTGGTTTTGCTTGTTTCAGGACTGCTCGTTGCCTCAGCAAATACAGATTTTCAAACAGGAAGGTTGGCAACCCACACAAAATAATGGAATCTGTCAAAACCCTATGTCCCGTTCCTAAAATCTACAATTTTTTAAATTTTCAAATTAAAACAAGCAGAGAATCCTAGGGAAAAAAAGTCTATTTCCTCCTTCCCCTTCTCACTCCGAAATTTTGTCACCCATTCTGCATGACCCACGAAAATGATAAGGATAATAATTATAATCTAAGCTTGCATCATTATTGGCCTTTTGAGTATTATCTCTGTATTTACGACGGTAGGTAAATATCCCTCATCTAGTTTATCGGCAGTTTGGGTAGAGGCTTACCTAAAGTTTTGATGCGTGTTGGGGCCATTTTGTCAAAAGATGAAGGCAGCTTTGCAGTTAAGAGATTTTTGCCTTGATTTTGATGGGTCTTCCCTTTAAAGAGAACACATACAAGGAATTGTCTCTCTCGACCATATATTTCTGAACTCTGTATTTCAGCCTTTGGGGAAGGAACGCTGAAGTTGTTTCCCCATTCTCCTCTAGTTTTTCCACACTGCGCTCACATCAGACCTATTCCTGGAAGAGTTTTCCTAGAGTCCAGAGATGTCAGCCAACATAGACAACTTCTTCTCGCACTAAGAGCCCCATGGCGCATTGGTTACACTGCAGTACTGCAGTGGAGCCTCTGCTCACAAGCTTAATTCAATCTCAAAAGGCTCAGGTAGCTGGCTCAGGGTTGACTCAGCCTTCCATACATCAACTGAGTACCCAGCTGTGTTCTTTGCATATCTATGTCATAAACCGCCCAGACAGTGCTCTACCACAATAAAGCAATATATGCATCGAAACAACAAAAATGGCGACATTACCAGGAAGGCATGAAGACAATATTCCTCAAGTTTCTAATTAAAGTGTCTAGGATTTTTCTCACAGCCCAGGCTGCAAATTCCTCACTGTGTTCCTGCTTGGCTTTCCAAAAACATTGTTTCACCATGCATGAAGCATGGCGTTCATACTCTCTCACGCACACTTCCCTACCCTGGTATACAGATGCTTGCCAATCAGCTCTTACTCTTCCGGAAGACTAAAAATTCTCGGAAATATTACCTTTACGCCATTGACAGCAGTAGACAAGACCAGGAACACTGCAGACGGCATTCGGATACTCATATTCTCCGTAGCCACAGGTGGCTTTGCATTTTCCTTGGCATCTCCTAGTTACAGGTCTGGTGGGCCCTGAGATAACTTGAAACAACAACAACAACAAAAACAAGAGAGGAAAGAAATAGGACTCTTTAAACAAGAAGGCATCAGCAACATCTCTCTCTCTCTCTCTCTCTCTCTCTCTCTCTCTCTCTCTCTCTCTCTCTCTCTCTCTCTCTGTGTGTGTGTGTGTGTGTGTGTGTGTGTGTGTGCAAAACATGGGGAATAAAAAAGAAATAACCCAAGTTTAGTTTTAGAAGAGGTGGCTATTTAAGTCTGTGCAAGCATAAAATCAAGGTAAATATGAATGAATATAAACATTAAAAAGACAAAACGTTGTGGCACCGGAAAGACCAAGTGTTATATTTTAATGTCAGTTTTCATGAAACTGAGCCTGTGTCGCTTATGTTTTCTTTAATGGATCGTTGTACCTTTCTGCTTTGAGTGTGTTTTGATGCAGCGTGTGTCTTTTAATAGGTTACTTGTTCGATCCTATTTTGTATTCATAATCTCACCAAGGTTTAGCTTTAAAAACTGTCTTTCAATGGCGTAAGCCACCCTGGGTCCTTTTTGAAGTATTTTAATTTGATTGATTGATTGATTGGTTGGTTGGTTGGTTGGTTGGTTGGTTGGTTGGTTGGTTGGTTGGTTGATCGATCGATCGATCGATCGATCGATCGATCGATCGATCGATCGATTGATTGATTGATTGATTGATTGATTAAATCATAGCAGTCTTTAAGTTGGCACAATGTTTTGTCTCCTTTATTTTTATTTTGTTTTCATTCAAAAATCATCCAGCTCATCAAGGCAATAGGCCCAGCTCCAAACAGCTAAAATGGCTGCCATTTCTACTCAGAAGAAGCCGACAAGACTGCTTGTCCGTGTCCTTGGAGAATCCAATTCCAATTTTTTTTCTGTTCAAGACGTTTACAAAGCCATTTGTGCGTTCTCTCATTTTGTGTCACAAATGCTGGACATTTGTCACTAGAGATGGGCACACACCGCTGGTTCTTTTCTCAGCAGAAAAGCTCTTTGGCGCTTGCCAACCCACCTTCTCCAGTGGGTGCCCACTCAGAAGCAGGACCCCAGCTGCCCTGCCTCCTTCAGGTGCTGCCTCTCTGTAGGTGGACATCGGAGGAAACTTACCACCTGCTCAACCGAGAGGCAAAATAGCACAGTTCGACAGTCCATGTCCATCTCGGAGAGATTGTGGAATTTCCCACCCATTCTGGATGGGAAATTCTCATATTTCCAACCCACTCTGCATTTCACTAAATGTCCCTCCCCTGTCTTATCCCCTATTAAGAGTATTTGAATATTATCTCTTCCTTTACAGCTTTAGATGCAGCATAGGATTCCCCTGGAGCTGCATATTCATTTTGGGAACAACGTGGGTTAGCTCAGCCAGCATTGCTTACCTAGATCATGATTGGGTCTTGACGGTACATTGCCAAAGGAGGAAGAGGGTTTATTGCCATAGATGCTGTACTGACTCCCTTTAAACAGAAAAGATAAAATACTTCAGTCTCTCAAGAGGTACAAGTCTACAGATGTCCAAAGACTTGGACGTTCAGAGAAGTCTGTCTGTCCGTTTTGTCAAACCAAATTGAACAGTAAGTCCATCCAACAACCATCTAGACTTTTGTAAAGTTACTTATATATTCTCTCATCGGGCTTCACATTACTTGCCTATCAAAGTATCTCAACCTGTAATCCTATAATGAATCATTTAGTTATTGACATATAATGCATGTGACTATTATATCTCCATTGAATATCAGGAAACACTTCCTAACTGCTAGAGCCGCAATGGAGGATTTTCACCTAAAGTTAGTTTTTAAGCCCATAGGAGAACATTAAATATGTTTTAATGCGTTTCTATGGGCTTTTTAATATCGCTTAGCGATGAAATCGCTTAGCAGCAATTTTTGCTGCACGGCTTTTTAATATCGCTTAGCAATGAAATTGCTTAGCAGCAATTTTTGCTGCACGGGTTAACATCGCTAAGCGAGGCACCACTGTATTTGAATAGTACCTCTTCCTTTACAGCTTTAGATGAAGCATAGGATCCCCCTGAAGCTGCATATTCATTTGGGGAACAACTTGGGTTAGCTCAGCCAGCATTGCTTACCTAGCTCATGATTGGGTCTTGACGGTACATTGCCAAAGGAGGAAGAGGGTTTATTGCCATAGATGCTGTACTGACTCCCTTTAAACAGAAAAGATAAAATTCTTCAGTCTCTATAGAGGTACAAGTCTACAAATCTCCAAACACTTGGATGTTCAGAGAAGTCTGTCTGTCCGTTTCGTCAAATCAAATTGATCAGTAAGTCAATCCAACAACCTTCTAGACTTTTGTTAAGTTACTTATATATTCTCTCATCGGGCTTCACATTACTTGCCTATCAAAGTATCTCAACCTGTAATCCTATAATGAATCATTTAGTTATTGACATATAATGCATGTGACTATTATATCTCCATTGAATATCAGGACACACTTCCTAACTGCTAGAGCCGCAATGGAGGATTTTCACCTAAAGTTAGTTTTTAAGCCCATAGGAGCACATTAAACATGTTTTAATGCGTTTCTATGGGCTTTTTAATATCGCTTAGCGATGAAATCGCTTAGCAGCAATTTGTGCTGCACAGCTTTTTAATATCGCTTAGCGATGAAATCGCTTAGCAGCAATTTTTGCTGCACGGGTTAACATCACCAAGCGAGGCACCACTGTATTTCAATAGTACCTCTTCCTTTACAGCTTTAGATGAAGCATAGGATTCCCCTGAAGCTGCATATTCATTTTGAGAACAACGTGGGTTAGCTCAGCCAGCATTGCTTACCTAGCTCATGATTGGGTCTTGACGGTACATTGCCAAAGGAGGAAGAGGGTTTATTGCCATAGACGCTGTAGAGACTCCCTTTAAATAGAAAAGATAAAATACTTCAGTCTCTATAGAGGTACAAGTCTACAAATCTCCAAAGACTTGGACGTTCGGAGAAGTCTGTCTGTCCGTTTCGTCAAACCAAATTGATCAGTAAGTCCATCCATGAAGCTTCTAGACTTTTGTTAAGTTACTTGTGTATTCTCTCATCGGGCTTCACATTACTTGCCTATCAAAGTATCTCAACCTGTAATCCTATAATGAATCATTTAGTTATTGACATGTAATGCATGTGACTATTATATCTCCATTGAATATGAGGAAACACTTCCTAACTGCTAGAGCCGCAACAGAGGATTTTCATCTAAAGGTAGTTTTTAAGCCCATAGGAGCACATTAAACGTGTTTTAATGCATTTCTATCGGCTTTTTTAAATCACTTAGCGACGAAATCACTTAGCAGCAATTTTTGCTGCACGGATTAACATCGCTAAGCGAGGCACCACTGTATTTGAATATTATCTCTTCCTTTACAGCATTAGATGAGGCATAGGATTCCCCTGAAGCTGCATATTCATTTTGATAACAACGTGGGTTAGCTCAGCGGGCATTGCTTACCTAGCTCATGATTGGGTCTTGACGGTACATTGCCAAAGGAGGAAGAGGGTTTATTGCCATAGACGCTGTACAGACTCCCTTTAAATAGAAAAGATAAAATACTTCAGTCTCTATAGAGGTACAAGTCTACAAATATCCAAAGACTTGGACGTTCGGAGAGGTCTGTCTCTCCGTTTCGTCAAACCAAATTGATCAGTAAGTCCATCCATGAAGCTTCTAGAGTTTTCTTAAGTTACTTGTGTATTCTCTCATCGGGCTTCACATTACTTGCCTATCAAAGTATCTCAACCTGTAATCCTATAATGAATCATTTAGTTATTGACATATAATGCATGTGACTATTATATCTCCATTGAATATCAGGAAACACTTCCTAACTGCTAGAGCCGCAATGGAGGATTTTCGCTTAAAGTTAGTTTTTAAGCCCATAGGAGCACACTAAACGTGTTTTAATGCGTTTCTATGGGATTTTTAATATTGCTTAGTGATGAAATCGCTTAGCAGCAATTTGTGCTGCACAGCTTTTTAATATCGCTTAGTGATGAAATCGCTTAGCAGCAATTTTTGCTGCACGGGTTAACATCGCTAAGCGAGGCGCCACTGTATTTGAATAGTACCTCTTCCTTTACAGCTTTAGATGCAGCATAGGATTCCCCTGGAGCTGCATATTCATTTTGGGAACAACTTGGGTTACCTCAGCCAGCATTGCTTACCTAGATCATGATTGGGTCTTGACAGTACATTGCCAAAGGAGGAAGAGGGTTTATTGCCATAGATGCTGTACTGACTCCCTTTAAACAGAAAAGATAAAATTCTTCAGTCTCTCAAGAGGTACAAGTCTACAAATCTCCAAAGACTTGGACGTTCAGAGAAGTCTGCCTGTCCGTTTCGTCAAACCAAATTGATCAGTAAGTCAATCCAAGAACCTTCTAGACTTTTGTTAAGTTACTTATATATTCTCTCATCGGGCTTCACATTACTTGCCTATCAAAGTATCTCAACCTGTAATCCTATAATGAATCATTTAGTTATTGACATGTAATGCATGTGACTATTATATCTCCACTGAATATCAGGAAACACTTCCTAACTGCTAGAGCCGCAATAGAGGATTTTCACCTAAAGTTAGTTTTTAAGCCCATAGGAGCACATTAAACGTGTTTTAATGCGTTTCTATCGGCTTTTTTAAATCACTTAGCGACGAAATCACTTAGCAGCAATTTTTGCTGCACCGATTAACATCGCTAAGCGACGCACCACTGTATTTAAATATTATCTCTTCCTTTACAGCATTAGATGAGGCATAGGATTCCCCTGAAGCTGCATATTCATTTTGGGAACAACGTGGGTTAGCTCAGCGGGCATTGCTTACCTAGCTCATGATTGGGTCTTGACGGTACATTGCCAAAGGAGGAAGAGGGTTTATTGCCATGGACGCTGTACAGACTCCCTTTAAATAGAAAAGATAAAATACTTCAGTCTCTATAGAGGTACAAGTCTACAAATATCCAAAGACTTGGACGTTCGGAGAGGTCTGTCTCTCCGTTTCGTCAAACCAAATTGATCAGTAAGTCCATCCATGAAGCTTCTAGAGTTTTCTTAAGTTACTTGTGTATTCTCTCATCGGGCTTCACATTACTTGCCTATCAAAGTATCTCAACCTGTAATCCTATAATGAATCATTTAGTTATTGACATATAATGCATGTGACTATTATATCTCCATTGAATATCAGGAAACACCTCCTAACTGCTAGAGCCGCAATGGAGGATTTTCGCTTAAAGTTAGTTTTTAAGCCCATAGGAGCACACTAAACGTGTTTTAATGTGTTTCTATGGGATTTTTAATATTGCTTAGTGATGAAATCGCTTAGCAGCAATTTGTGCTGCACAGTTTTTTAATATCGCTTAGCGATGAAATCGCTTAGCAGCAATTTTTGCTGCACGGGTTAAGATCGCTAAGCGAGGCGCCACTGTATTTGAATAGTACCTCTTCCTTTACAGCTTTAGATGCAGCATAGGATTCCCCTGGAGCTGCATATTCATTTTGGGAACAACTTGGGTTACCTCAGCCAGCATTGCTTACCTAGATCATGATTGGGTCTTGACAGTACATTGCCAAAGGAGGAAGAGGGTTTATTGCCATAGATGCTGTACTGACTCCCTTTAAACAGAAAAGATAAAATTCTTCAGTCTCTATAGAGGTACAAGTCTACAAATCTCCAAAGACTTGGACGTTCAGAGAAGTCTGTCTGTCTGTTTCGTCAAACCAAATTGATCAGTAAGTCAATCCAAGAACCTTCTAGACTTTTGTTAAGTTACTTATATATTCTCTCATCGGGCTTCACATTACTTGCCTATCAAATTATCTCAACCTGTAATCCTATAATGAATCATTTAGTTATTGACATGTAATGCATGTGACTATTATATCTCCACTGAATATCAGGAAACACTTCCTAACTGCTAGAGCCGCAATAGAGGATTTTCACCTAAAGTTAGTTTTTAAGCCCATAGGAGCACATTAAACATGTTTTAATGCGTTTCTATCGGCTTTTTTAAATCACTTAGCGACAAAATCACTTAGCAGCAATTTTTGCTGCACCGATTAACATCGCTAAGCGACGCACCACTGTATTTAAATATTATCCCTTCCTTTACAGCATTAGATGAGGCATAGGATTCCCCTGGAGTTGCATATTCATTTTGGGAACAAGTTGGGTTACCTCAGCCAGCATTGCTTACCTAGATCATGATTGGGTCTTGACAGTACATTGCCAAAGGAGGAAGAGGGTTTATTGCCATAGATGCTGTACTGACTCCCTTTAAACAGAAAAGATAAAATTCTTCAGTCTCTATAGAGGTACAAGTCTACAAATCTCCAAAGACTTGGACGTTCAGAGAAGTCTGCCTGTCCGTTTCGTCAAACCAAATTGATCAGTAAGTCAATCCAAGAACCTTCTAGACTTTTGTTAAGTTACTTATATATTCTCTCATCGGGCTTCACATTACTTGCCTATCAAAGTATCTCAACCTGTAATCCTATAATGAATCATTTAGTTATTGACATGTAATGCATGTGACTATTATATCTCCACTGAATATCAGGAAACACTTCCTAACTGCTAGAGCCGCAATAGAGGATTTTCACCTAAAGTTAGTTTTTAAGCCCATAGGAGCACATTAAACGTGTTTTAATGCGTTTCTATCGGCTTTTTTAAATCACTTAGCGACGAAATCACTTAGCAGCAATTTTTGCTGCACCGATTAACATCGCTAAGCGACGCACCACTGTATTTAAATATTATCTCTTCCTTTACAGCATTAGATGAGGCATAGGATTCCCCTGAAGCTGCATATTCATTTTGGGAACAACGTGGGTTAGCTCAGCGGGCATTGCTTACCTAGCTCATGATTGGGTCTTGACGGTACATTGCCAAAGGAGGAAGAGGGTTTATTGCCATGGACGCTGTACAGACTCCCTTTAAATAGAAAAGATAAAATACTTCAGTCTCTATAGAGGTACAAGTCTACAAATCTCCAAAGACTTGGACGTTCGGAGAGGTCTGTCTCTCCGTTTCGTCAAACCAAATTGATCAGTAAGTCCATCCATGAAGCTTCTAGAGTTTTCTTAAGTTACTTGTGTATTCTCTCATCGGGCTTCACATTACTTGCCTATCAAAGTATCTCAACCTGTAATCCTATAATGAATCATTTAGTTATTGACATATAATGCATGTGACTATTATATCTCCATTGAATATCAGGAAACACTTCCTAACTGCTAGAGCCGCAATGGAGGATTTTCGCTTAAAGTTAGTTTTTAAGCCCATAGGAGCACACTAAACGTGTTTTAATGCGTTTCTATGGGATTTTTAATATTGCTTAGTGATGAAATCGCTTAGCAGCAATTTGTGCTGCACAGCTTTTTAATATGGCTTAGTGATGAAATCGCTTAGCAGCAATTTTTGCTGCACGGGTTAACATCGCTAAGCGAGGCGCCACTGTATTTGAATAGTACCTCTTCCTTTACAGCTTTAGATGCAGCATAGGATTCCCCTGGAGCTGCATATTCATTTTGGGAACAACTTGGGTTACCTCAGCCAGCATTGCTTACCTAGATCATGATTGGGTCTTGACAGTACATTGCCAAAGGAGGAAGAGGGTTTATTGCCATAGATGCTGTACTGACTCCCTTTAAACAGAAAAGATAAAATTCTTCAGTCTCTATAGAGGTACAAGTCTACAAATCTCCAAAGACTTGGACGTTCAGAGAAGTCTGTCTGTCCGTTTCGTCAAACCAAATAGATCAGTAAGTCAATCCAAGAACCTTCTAGACTTTTGTTAAGTTACTTATATATTCTCTCATCGGGCTTCACATTACTTGCCTATCAAAGTATCTCAACCTGTAATGAATCATTTAGTTATTGACATGTAATGCATGTGACTATTATATCTCCACTGAATATCAGGAAACACTTCCTAACTGCTAGAGCTGCAATAGAGGATTTTCACCTAAAGTTAGTTTTTAAGCCCATAGGAGCACATTAAACGTGTTTTAATGCGTTTCTATCGGCTTTTTTAAATCACTTAGCGACAAAATGGAGGATTTTCGCCTAAAGTTAGTTTTTAAGCCCATAGGAGCACATTTATTCCAAATGCTCCAAAGCCAACCACTGTTATTCTGAGGGATACAAAATCTCAATATCCAAAGTGTGAACAAAGATTGTCAAATTATTATCTATTTGATGAATGTCTGTATCCCACCCAGGAATTTTATATGCAGTCCTGATAATACCTGGAGAGAATTCAACAAATTATTTAGCAGCTTGCTCTTATAAATCAAAGGGCATCAAGGAGATATAAAAACCTCTAACGACAGAAATGATAAAAGTCTCTTGAATAATGTTAACATGCACAGTTTACAAATTTACAATTTTCTCCTTTAAATGCAGACAAAGAATCAAGGGATACTGTCACTAATTATTATGTAACACGTTTTAATTTATGAAATATACAATATAATTATACAATATAATTTTTACATCCTTCATAGTAGCCATCTTAATGATAAGCCTGTTAACATCACCTCTTTTTCTGACTGAGGGGGAAGTGTTATTGATTCTACCATTGTGCATATTGGCTTGATTACATATACTGTACTAATAGTTTTTAAATATATTTATATCTGGAAAGTGATCACACAATCCAGTTAGTTTGCTGTGATTTCTGAGATATTTCTATCACAAAAGGATTTTATCAAGATCAACTCTAGTCCTCTTAAGAGAAGTAGATGGTTGGAAATTGCCACAATTTGGCAAAGGTGTGCATTACCCACAAAATTCTATATCATCTGCGTCTGGCCAACTATATGATAATTAAGATACAATTAAATAATTGAAAGCACATAAACATGAAAAACTATCTTAGGTAGAAGAATTTGGTCCCTAAAAACTACAAGTCTAACAACTCACAAACACTGCAATGTCAGAAAATGTTCAGACAGACCACTTAGTCCAATAAATGAAATGAATTACTGGGTCCTCTAGAAATATTCAAGAAGTCTTAAAAGACTCCATTTCTGCCCCCTGCCCCAACTATCAATTACTTTTTTTGTTATCCCTGTGTTTTCTTCTGAAATTTCCCAATGTCCCACCTGTGTTCTGTCACAAAAGGCTATAGAACATTACCTTTCCCTTTACAACAGTAGACCAAACCAGGAAAGCTGCAGCGATGGTTGGCGATGTATTCATTGGCCATACATTTGTGCTTGCATGCACCAAGACACGGAGGTCCTGTGTAGATCGGTCTTTGGCTGACTTTACCTTTAAAAAAAGAAGAAGACCTCCGTAAGCAAGGGGAGGGCACGAAAACACTGATAGGGGCCATTTCGGGTCATGCGGCGGCCGTTTTGGAGCCGCCGATCAGCTGTTCGGCGGCTCCAAAATGGCCGCCGGAGGCCCCAATCGTCACAAAGCGAGTGCGGCGATTGGGGCTGATCCGTATAGCGATCCCCAAAAAGGGATCGCTATACGGATTCTTCGTTAAACGGTGCGCTCGTTAAGCGAGGCACCACTGTATCTAGAAGACTGTTTCTCTCTTTGTGAGCCTGCCTAGGCTTTAAGAACATTAAGCGAGGGCTTTCTCGTGGTGGAGAAGCAGGAGAGGGCCTTTAATGGATTGTAGTGCCTTTCTGCTTTGAATGTATTTTGACGCAGCGTGTGTCTTTTAATAGGTTACTTGTTCGATCCTTTTTTGTATTCATAATCTCACCAAGGTTTAGCTTTAAATACTGTCTTTTAATGGCATAAGCCACCCTGAGTCCTTTTTGAAATATTTTAATTTGATTGATTGATTGATTGATTGATTGATTGATTGATTGATTGATTGATTGATTGATTGATTGATTGATTGATTGATTCATTCATTCATTCATTCATTCATTCATTCATTCATTCATTGACTGATTGACTGATTGATTGATTAAAGGATAGCAATCTTTAAGTTGCCACAATGTTTTGTCTTCTTTATTTTTATTTCGTTTTCATTCAAAGGTATTGACACGTAATGCATGCGACTATTACATCTCCATTGAATATCAGGAAAAAGGTCCTAACCATTAGAGTAATAAGACAGTGAACCCAATTAACCTAAGAGGTGGTGAGTATTCCAATTTTTGAGACATTCAAGAGAAACTTTGACAATCGCCTGACAGATATCCTTTAATTTGTATTCCTGCATTGAGCAGGGGGTTGGACTTGATGGCCTTATACGCCCCTCCAAACTTCATTATTCTATGATTCTATTATTAGCAGCAGTAGAGAAATGCAGGGCATAGCTGGATATTCTTCATGTCACATATTCTCTGGATGAATATCATTGTTTTACCTTTCAATTTAAAAGGGTGGCAGAGGAAACCAGGTAAAGGTCAGGTGGTCCCCAAAGGACACACATTTATGGTTTGTACCCAAATTATATGATTCTACCAAGTCCTGAATTAATCTGATTTCAATCAGTGTGGATGATTTACAGATCAGATCAAATCAGTCTGAATGGAATCCAAATCAGTCTAAAACCACTTTAGTCCTATAATCTGCTTCACAAAATGTGAAACAACACACACAGACACACACACACACAAACACACACACACACACACACACACACACACACACACACACACACACACACACACACACCCACCAATTCATTTATTCCAACTGCTCCAAAGTAAACCACTGTTATTCTGGGAGATACAAAATTGTGGCTCCATTACCTCTTCCTTGTTGGCAACAGTAGACAAAGCCACGAACTTTGCAGGCTGTCTGTGCATGAACGTATTCACCAACATCTTGGGTGAACCAGCACCACCAGAGAAAGGGGACGGATAAACCACTGCAGAGTATTTCTTCAAGAATACACTGCAGAGTACTTTATACCCATAAAAGCCTTGGCAGATTGGTATGAATCACAATG
The DNA here is from genome assembly GCF_051106095.1 of Pogona vitticeps. Lineage (NCBI taxonomy): Eukaryota > Metazoa > Chordata > Lepidosauria > Squamata > Agamidae > Pogona > Pogona vitticeps. The sequence continues at coordinate 7,390,020 of NC_135783.1, forward strand.
GACTTGGTAGTGTACCTCGTTACTTTTAAAAAAGAAAGAACCCTTCAGCAACAGCAGTAATCTTTCTCATTCTACATGGGGGGAAAACCAAAGATAATTCCATTTACAAGGCTTTGTAACTAATTTCAAAAATCTACAAATGGGTGTTCCTCCTCAATAGCATCAATAGAAAGCCCTGTCTGTCTACTTCTTTGGTGAACATATAACGTCCACAAGTTCATCCAGAGCGTGTCTATTCCTGAAAACCTAAGAATTTGTAGGGGCATCCATTTAACTTCCTGTTATGGGAAATTTCTAATCTGGTCTGTATCTCACCAACAGTCCTTCAGTAAAATATGTGTGTTCTGATACATTAATTCCATCTGATTATTACCTCTTCAGAAAAAGTGAGGACAGGACAGAATGTCCCTGAAGCCTGTGCCATCAATGCTTACTAGACATGGGGCTGACTCAACATTTTGGCAAGTCGACCCGCTCGGTGAGTCATTCAAAGACACCCCCACCCCCAACCACGCAGCCACCAGCACACACCCCCACTAGCATCCCCCCACTGCCATGCTGCCGCCATTAAGGCAGGCTAAGGGAATCCAGGCTGCCCTTGGCAAAGATGGCGGCTGCAGTTTCCCTACCCTAGTGAAGCCACAGCCACCATCTTTGCAAAGGGCAGCCAGTCTCTCTTTTTACACGCCGTGGCTGTGGAGGACAGATGGAGACCTCGACGGCGACAGCAGCGATTACGGTAAGGGGGTTCGGTGGGGGTGGCTTCTGATCAGCTGATTGGTGGCTGGATAGCAGAATGGTTTTTTGGGGGGGGTTACAAAGGGATGAATAACATGGGGAAATATTCACCTCTTTGTATTTGTGAGGGTCCTTGGAACCCATGAATAGGAAGGGACGAATATTTAACGAATTGTCTATTTTCAATGAAAAAGCCGATCTGTTTTTATATTTGCCTCCATCTCTACTGTTTACTTGGAGTGGTGACTGGAGCCGAAGGATCTTTAGCAAAAGGAGAATATGGCCTTGCAGATGACAGACCGTTGCTGTGTATATGTCCTTTAAATAAGGAATGAAATGAATTCAGTCTTCCAAAAGTATACTTTGAAATATTCACAGGACACCAACTTTCAGAAAATTTCTCCAAGGATCTAAATTCATTCAATTTATGTGTAAAGGTCAAAGGTAAAGACTACAAATTGGGACAAATAAAAAATGGTGATTCGTTTTGATCCATTATTCATCAAGGTTAACGGATCAATGAATATACATTTACAAGTATTCTTTGACTAATCGAACAATTTGTTTAAATCCAGCATATCCTGCACGAGAATGCGAGGTTCACTAACAGTTGAGACCAACCATGTTATGTTTAAAATGATTTAACAAAGTTAAACTGAGCAGTATATCAGACTCCCGCTGTCACATAAAGACTTGTGGGACACTTTGATGCCCTCTTACCTATGAAGAATGTGGGGCATGAGAAAAACCTGATGAGAAATCACCTACCTTCTAGAATAGTGGCTTCCAACCTTGGGTCCCCAGATGGTCTTAGACCAAAACTCCTTCACCACTAGCTGTGCCTGCCAGGATTTCCAAGAGTTGTAGTTCAAGACCATCCAAGGTTGAGAACCACTAGAACATTGCATGCATCTGTATATGATCTTTGCGTTCACAACTGGAAATAAAGCCATGATGGGATTCTGTGTCCCTGAATGCATACATTCTAAGACCCACTTGGTTTGCATCAATTCTAGTGCTGCTTACCTGGAGACTGGACAGGAGATGAAGGACCTGTCCCAAAAACATTGTATGGCCTTGCAAATGAGAGCTCATCTCCATGATGACCGTACATATGCCCTTTTAATTTAAATAAATAAATAAATAAATAAATAAATAAATAAATAAATAAATAAATAAATAAATAAATAAATAGTTCATTCCTTTAAAGGTATACTAAATATTCACAAGACGTTGGCTTTTCGAAAACCTGTTCAATGACCCAAACTGATCAGTCGCATGTTTATCCATGGGAGTTCTGGAACTTTCTGAAGGTACTCATACCTTCCCTTTTTGTGCTTCATAGTGTTTCCACCTACCGCCTCAAACATGGACACCCCTTCCAATAAAAACAATTCAGCCAATATTAACATTACCATTAAAGGGGGATATAAAGAGCAACATGCACCCCAAACAAAAACAAGGGGGGGGATCTAAAAATAGATCAGAATATTGTCTTTTTTCCACCTCCTCAGAAGTAAAGTATTTTGGCTCTTGAAAACTATGACTATTTAGTGGTGGTTATGGTGATGTGTCGTCGAGTTAATGTCGACATACGACAACCCTTTGCAGGATTGTCTAGAGAGAGAGTACACAGAAGTAGTTTCCAATTCCCTTCTTCTGGGGATAACCTAGGATAGCGCAAGTTGCCCAAAGCTACACAGGCTGGCTCTTCTCCCAGGAGGTATAGTGAGGATAGGCAAATAGATTTCCTTCCTCCCCATACATCTCACCTTGATACTTTCCCATCCTCTCTTTACCATTCTGCATCCTATTCGAAAAATCTTTAAAGAAATCAGCTTCGTTCTGGAACCTTGCATGCATCTTTATATTATCTTTGCACTCACCACTGGGAATTAAGTCACAATAGGATGCCATGCCCTGGAACCCACGCATTCGTTGCCAGCACAACTTGGTCTGCACCCTCTCTCGCACTGCTTACCTGGAGAGTGGAAGGGAGATGAAGGATCTTTCCCAAAAGCATAGTATGGCCTTGCAAACGGGAGATTGTCACCATGATATCTGTCCATATGCCCTTTAAATAGAAATGACAAAAGAATTCAGACTCTCGAGAGTATGTTTCTAAATAGAGATGGGCATAAACTGCAGTTCAGCAGTTCGGCACCCATTCAGAGGCCGCGGCGTGGCTTCCCAGCAGATCCAGTGGTTTAAAAGGCATCCCATGCTATGTTTTCCTAAGGGTGTGTGTGTGTGTGTGTTTTTGTGTGTGTGTGTGTGTGTGTGTGTGTGTGTGTGTGTGTGTGTGTGTGTGTGTGTGTGTGTGTGTGTGCAACAAAAAAAGCTATATCATGTTTAATCAGAATAAGTCCATTGACCTGGAGAACTCAAACCCTAATAAATATACTGAAGAGTCCATGAAATGATTTGGAGAAATGAAATCCCAGAGTCAACAGTTTCACAAAGCCTTTTATCTTAACATCACACAGTCCATTTCACAAATTGTTGATTAAATCAATGTTTTTCATTACCAGATTTATCTTGGACAGCAATGTACTGAGTCAGATTTTAAAACCAGGTTGATTTTTTTTCTCAATTTGAGAGATTTTTCAATACTACTCATCCTCTTCGTTTCTCTCTGTCGCGATTCTCGTCTGCAGATTTTATGCTGAACAGCTTTCCTTTACAGATACTTGTAAAAATGTGATTCCCCTCTTAAAACGACATAACATAACATAGGCATCCTTCAGTCTCAAGAGACTATGGTATCGTGCTCTGCATGGAGGACTTGGAACAGCATCTAGTGTGGCTGAGAAGGCCAATTCGAGAGTGACAATCCCTTCCACACTTAGGACAAATACAATCTGTACCCCGTCCAGCTCCCTGACTTTGCTGCTTTCGTGACTGCCTCTTTGCCTCAGCCTGCTGGACAAGCGTCTCTTCAAATTGGGAGAGGCTGTGATGCACCGCATGCCTCCAGGCTGAACGCTCAGATGTTAGGGTTTCCCATCTGTTGAGGTCCATTCCTAAGGCCTTCAGATCCCGCTTGCAGATCTCCTTGTATCGCAGCTGTGGTCTCCCTCTGGGGCGAATCCCCTGCCAAATTCTCCATACAGGAAAACTTTTGTAATCCGACCATCAGCCATTCTCACGACGTGCCCAATCCAACGTAGACGTCGCTGCTTCAGTAGTGTATACATGCTAAAAATTCCAGCTCGTTCTAGTACTACTCTATTTGGAACTTTGTCCTGCCAGATGATACCAAAAATGTGTCAGAGGCAACGCATATGGAACGTGTTCAGCTTTCTCTCCTGCCTTGCATGAAGGGTCCAGGACTCATTGCAGTACAGGAGTGTGCTCAGGACACAGGCTCTATAGACCTGTATCTTGGTGTATGCTGTCAGCATCTTATTGAGCCATACTCTTTTTGTGAGTCTTGAGAACATGGTAGCTGCTTTGCTAATGCGTCTATCCAGCTCGACATCTAAGGAAAGAGCGTCAGAGATCGTTGAGCCAAGGTACACAAATTCATGGACAACCTCCCAATTCTTGCATGGAGATAGTAATAGAGGGAGGTGAGTCCACGCCCTGGCCCATGACTTGTGTTTTTTTCAGGCTGATAGTTAATCCAAAGTCTTGGCAGGCCTTGCTAAAACGATTCATGAGTTGTTGGAGGTCTTCGGCAGAGTGGGCAACAATGGCTGCATCGTCTGCGAAGAGGAAGTCCCGCATGCATTTCAGCTAAACTTTGGTCTTTGCTCTCAATCTAGAGAGATTAAGGAGCTTTCCATCTGATCTAGTCCGGAGATAGACACCTTCTGTTGCAGTTCCAAAGGCATGCTTCAGCATGACAGGAAAAAAGATCTCAAACAGGTTCACTGCAAGGATACAGCCCTGTTTCACTCTGCTTCGGATGTCAAAGGGATCTGATGTTGAGCCATCAAAAACTACAGTGCCCTTCATTCCCTCATGAAAGGACGTAATGATGCTAAGGAGTCGAGGAGGACATCTAATCTTAGGAAGTATTTTAAAAAGGCCATCCCTGCTAACCAAGTCAAATGCTTTTGGAAGGTCTATGAAGGCCACTAAGAGCGGCTGTTGTTGTTCCCTGCATTTCTCCTGCAACTGTCTGAGGGAGAATACCATGTCAGTGGTGGATCTGTTTGCTTGGAATCCCCACTGTGATTCTGGATAGACTCTGTCTGCAAGCACCTGGAGCCTCTTCAGCACAACACGGGCAAGCAGCTTCCCTACAACGCTAAGAAGAGAGATGCCATGGTAGTTATTGCAGTCACCCCTGTCTCCTTTGTTCTTATACAATGTGACAATGTTTGCATCCTTCATGTCCTGTGGTACTCTACCTTCGCTCCAGCAAAGATGAAAGATTTCATACAGTTCAGTGGTGATGATCTCTTTGCAGCACTTCAGCACTTCAACAGGGATGTTATCCTTTCCAGGTGCCTTGCCAGAGGCAAGGAAATCCAAGGCCGCTTTTATTTCTGCTAAGGTTGGTTCACTGTCCAAATCTTCCAGGACAGGGAGGCACTCAATGTTATTCAGTGCTTCTTCGTTTACTACACTCTCTGTGGAATATAGCTCAGAGTAGTGCTGCACCCAGCGTTCCATCTGCTGTGCTCGGTCCTGGATGATCACACCAGTAGCAGACTTCAAGGGAGCAGATTTCTTCTGTATTGGACCTAAAGCCTACTTGATACCGTCATACATTCCCTTGATGTTACCTGTGTCTGCTGCTAACTGTATCTGAGAGCAGAGCTGAAGCCAATAATCGTTGGAACATCTCCTGCCAGTCTGTTGGACTTTGCTATGAGCAACTCGAAGAGCCTGCAAGTTGTACTCACTAGGACAGGCTTTGTATGCTGCTAGAGCTCTCCTCCTATCCTCGATGGCTGGCATCAGCTCCTCCGAGTGGGCTTCGAACCAGTCGGCTATCTTTTTGGTCTTCTTGCCAAATGTGGACAGGGCAGTGTTATAAACAGCATTCTTAAAATGTTCCCAACGTTCAGGTGCAATTGTCTCAGCTGGGCCTGGAAGGGGTTCCTCAAGCACTTCGGCAAATTTCTTGACTTTTCTTTGATCGCGAGTCTTGCTGATGTCAATACGTGGTCTTCCTTCCTTTTTTGTGTGGTACGGTCTCTTTGTTCGCGATTTTCATTTACTACACACCAGTGAGTGATCAGTATCACAATCAGCACTCTGGTAGCTGCGTGTGATCGTAATGCTAAAGCTTGAACGTCTAGTGAGGATCAAATCGAGCTGATGCAAAACGAAGCTGCTTGACAAATACATAAATGACAATCCTAATGCCACTGGTGTTATTATTATTATTAATACTAATAATTGTGTGCCGTCAAGTCCGTTCTGACTTATGGTGACCCTTTTCAGGATTTTCTAGCTATGGAGTACTCAGAAGTGGTTTACCTTCTCTTCTTCTTGGTTTGCCCTGAGATTACTGCGAAGCTTTCCCAACGTCACACAAGCTGGCTCTTCTCCTGGGGGGTGCAGTGGGGAACTCAACTCCCAACCTCAGCCTAACTCACTGAGCTACCCAGCCAATTATATTTAACTAATACTTAATTACACTGAAGCCACTCCTTCTAATAGGGGTTTAAAGTGTACCCTCCATTAAGAATGAAGAAGGAAACAGTATAAATTAAATTAGAAACAGGGAATTGGATATAAGACCACCCAAACTTAGGAATATATCTTGCAGGTTCGATTCCCATCTTTTCTAGCCGTTAGAAGGGGGGAACCACATTACGTTTGGCCTGCCTTTAGATAGTCACTGAAGAAACAAGCCTTCCTTTTGGTACAGAAACACACTGAACAGGGCTTCAGCTGAAGAACAAGCTTGTTTTTTATTAAGAGCAGAAAGTCAAAACATTGCTGTAATCTCCAGAAGATTTTGAGTGGCTGAGAAAGCATGCACTAAACCATAACACCGCCTATAAATTCTTCAGTCTGATATGAAAGCAACAATTGGTCTTCAATACAGTTGGACTGACGCAGTTTAGGAGTTCCTTGGTACATCATTTTCACTGTGTGTAGTATGTTCCTGATGAACAGAAGGGCACAAGATCAGTAGAAAGATACTCAATCAACTATCTGTCCTTTCTTGAAAAATATAATGTAAGAGACCAGCTGAGTTTCAGCATGAAATTTCATGAAGAAATTGTGTCATTGTTGCTTCCCCTCAAAGCCAAGGTTTGTCTAGTCTGAAAGGAACAGCAGGTCTTTGTCTGATATGGAAGTCAAAACTCAAGGAATATCAAACTACCACGTGCTTTTCCAGGGATCCATTCTCCCATTAATTTTTAGAATTTTCTTTGCATGATTTATTAGTCATCTCTCATGCACCGAGGCTGTTTAGTTCCTAGCATCAACCAAAATGTAACAGCAAATCTGCTGAGATCAATGTGATTAATCTCAATATCCAAAGTGTGAACAAAGATTGTCAAATTATTATCTATTTGATGAATGTCTGTATCCCACCCAGGAATTTTTATCTTTGTAGGTTTTTATTATTTATGCTGTCTTATATATGTTTTCTTTCGTTATTTTTTCCTTGTTAGCCGCCTAGAGTGGTCCTGAGTTGACTAGATAGGCGGGATATATATAAAATAAATAAATAAAATAAATAAATAAATATGTGCAGTCCTGATAATACCTGGAGAGAATTTAACAAATTATTTATCAGATTGCTCTTATAAATCAAAGGCCATTAGGAGATATAAAAACCTCCAACGACAGAAATGAAAAATGTCTCTTGAATAATGTTAACATGCACAGTTTACAAATTTACAATTTTTCCTTTAAATGCAAACAAAAAAAAATCAAGGGATAGTGTGACTAATTATTATGTAAATTATACAATATAATTTTTACATTCTTCATAGCAGCCATCTTAATGATAAGCCTATTAACATCACCTTTTTTTCTGACAGAGGGGGAAGTGTTATTGATTCTACCATTGTGCATATTGGCTTGATTATATATACTGATACAGTAGTTTTTAAGTACAGTATATTAATATCTGGAAAGTGATCACACTGTCCAGTTAGTTTGCTGTGATTTCTGAGATATTCCTGTCACAAACGGATTTTATCAAGGTCAACTCCAGTCCTCTTAAGATAAACAGATATTTGGAAATTGCCACAATTTGGCAACGGTGTGCGTTACCCACAAAATTCTCTATCATCTGCATCTGATATACTACATATTTGCATCCATGCATATTCGTGGTAGGAATATGTGAGCCTGCTTTTACTGCAGAGTTTCTTACCTAGAGTTTTGATGTGTGCTGGATTTGTTTTAGCCAAAAATGATTGTTTCACGGGGGATGAAACAGCATCGGCATAGCTTTTAATGCTCTTTCCTTTAACTGGAAAAGTTAATTAATTAGTTAGTTCGTTAATTCATTCGTTCTATCATTCATTTGTCGTTCATTTGTTCATTCGTTCACTTGTTTGCTTGTTTTTATAGGCTGCCCTTCTCCCAATAAGGGAACCCAAGGCAGCTCACGATAATAAAAAGAATAAAAATACAACATAATAAATTAAATATTTTTTTAAAATAACTATATGCTAATTAAAATACAATTGAATAATTGAAAGAACGTAAACATGAAAATCTATCTTAGGTAGAAGAATTTGGTCCGTAAAAACTACAAGTCTAACAACTCACAAACACTGCAATGTCAGAAAATGTTCAGACAGACCTCTTAGTCCAATAAATGAAATGAATTACTGGGCCTTCAGAAATATTCAAGAAGTCTTAAAAGACTCCATGTCTGCCCCCTGCCCCAACTATCAATTACTTATTATTATTTTTTTGTTATCCCTGTGTTTTCTTCTGAAATTTCCCAATATCCCACCCGTCTTCTTACACAAAAGGCTATAGAACATTACCATTCCGTTTACAACAGTACACCAAACCAGGAAAGCTGCAGCGATGGTTAGCGATGTATTCATTGGCCATACATTTGTGCTTGCATGCACCAAGACACGGAGGTCCTGTGTAGATCGGTCTTTGGCTGACTTTACCTTTAAAAAAAGAAGAAGAAGAAACAAACCTGGTATTTCAGACCTGCTTACAATAGCCTGCACCTTGGCAGAATCTTCAGAATTATGCTGGCTGCCTCCAGCATGCTTCTGAGTATCTGCACCAAGTTCTCCTTTTGAGAAAGTGCAGTCAATATAGAGATCATAGAGAGTCCAGGAGAGGGGAATTTCATTTGTTGTGAATTCTTGTTTTTCCATGGTTCTATTGCTTTCCCCCCGCAACCAGAGAAATTGACCTGAGTGTGTCCATATAGTGGTCAAGCCCTGTTGCCCAAGTATACTGAAGTAGAAGACATGATGCCACCAGCCGGGGGAGATTGCTGGTAATTAAAGAGTTCCTGCTTCAATCCAGGGGTTTATATTACTCACATATCATCTGTTTTATTGTCTGTGAGTTGCGTGAGCCCTGGGATGGACGCTAGAACTCTTTGATCAATGGCAATCTGCAACTGTCAGTAACCTCGTCTCCCTTAGCGCAACATCCTTTGCACAACAGAATTTAGGCCATGACTTTTGAAAAAGTCTTACTTCACATTGGTTTATATCCATCCATTTCCAGGCACAATTCAAAGTGCTGATTTTAACCTAAAAAGCGCTAAATGGCTTGGGTCCAAGCTATCGAGAAGACTGCCTCTCTCTTTCTGAGCCTGCCTGGGCTTTAAGATCATTAAGCGAGGGCTTTCTCATGGTGGAGATGCAGGAGAGGGCCTTCTCTGTGGCATCTCCTAGACATTGGAACTCCCTCCCACTGGAAGCCAGCCTGGCCCCATCTTTTCTATCCTTCTGCAAGCAGATGGAGATCTTTCTCTTCAGACCGGCTTTCTCTGAGTGACTGGCTGCCTGAGTGGGGTTTTAAAATAGACTGTAGTGCCTTATTGTTTTAAATGTGCTTTAGTATTGATTTTATTGCCATTTTTAATATAATACTTGTTTAAATTCTTTTTAAATATTTGTAAACCTATGTTTTTTAGCTTTTAAATATTGTATTTTCAATTATTTCAGCCACCTTGAGTTCTTTTTAAGGAGGAGGCGGGGCTTTGTTGCGGTGCTGCCAGCAACTTCAGAGAAGAGCTCTCTGGAAAAAGCTGGAACCCTCCGGTCCGGGATCCCCCTTTTGAAATGGGGATCAAAGGAGAGTCTAGAAGAAGTCTCTCTGAAGCAGATGGTGAGCAGCAGAAGGAGAAGAAAGGGAGGCAGACCCGGACTTTTTTCTTCTGAAGAAATCACCGTGCACGGACTGGAGCGGGCGCCATTTTTTGGCACTGAGCCGCGAGGAACCCTTTACCGGGGGAGAGGAGAGCAATCAATATAAACTAAAAATATATAACAAGTAAGTAAGCCGAAGCCTCTGATTTATGAAACAGCCTCATTAAGCTGAAATAAGAATGAAAATATTTGGCTGAAAGAATAAATGCAGCGGCGGGTTTATCTTATCAGTCTGACTCAAAAGCGAAACTAAGCTTCTCCAAGTGAACTATTAAAACACCAGGCTGATTCTAAAGCCGAGAGTCTGAGATGGAAAAATAAATCTTATGTTTCTGGAGAAGAATCCCAGACAGCAACACCGTCTGACTGGATTTAAGAGACTTCGGTGGATGCAGTGTGGCTGGGATACGTTACTCTTTGCCTTCTCTGGACTTTGTGAACTATAAATAATAGAATCTGGTGGTTTTCGGGAGAAGGAGCTGACGTGGCCGACTGGACTAAGGAGCATTAAGGGGTTAATGAAGATCACAAGACGAGCTCCAAGGACAATCTACTGGACAGTTTGAGACTCTGTGATTGTTGTTTTGTTTGTGACCGCGTGTGAGTCTAATAATAGAAGCTTGCTGAACGCAGGAGAAGAAGAAATAACTGCGTCACGGTTCTAATTGATATTGTATTTGCTGGGCTAAAAGTTGATTTTTATACTACAATATTTGGACAAAGATTGGAGGGAGATCTAAGGGGGGGTTTATGATGAGGGGTTTGAATTGTTGATAAAAATGTGGAAACTGTGGAAGGATTTCTAGGGGGTGATTATTGTGGTATTTATACAAACCCCAAAGCCTGAGATGGACCCCAAAAATTCAAAAGAACAAATGGAGACTTGGTCTGTTCAATCCCAAAGTTCTGGAATAGTGGTGCAAGAAATAGAAAAGGAATGGCAGATTAATATACAAAAGCTAATATTATCAGGGTTCCAGCAAGTGAATGCAGGTCTTAGCAAAATAGAAGATTTGATGAAAGGGACGAAAGAGGGGACAGTAGATGCCAAACAAAACTTAAATGAAGTTGTACAGACTTTAGAATCGTCTGCATTAGACATGACACCAGGTAATATGAATGCAGTAGAGAGTTATCCAGTGACCCATGCAGCTTCCAAAATTAAAAAGCATTATGACAAAAATCTTAAGGAGGCAGAGATACTGAAACTAGATAATTTTATGGTGAAAATATGGGAAGTGAAAAAAATGGATATTCTGTCAGATGGACTGAAAGACTGTTCAATTCAAAAAGAAACTGAACGATGGGATGTATTGTATAAATGGCAGCAGCTACCAGACAATGTTGGAATAACATAGAATAAAATTAAAATTAAATGATAAGATAAAAGCAGGAGGGTAATCAAACTGTGAAAAAGCAAAAAGTTGATATGTATTAGTAATATGAATTGATTGGATGATGTTATACTTTATGCTCTCCTATCCCCCAAAACCATTTTTCCTTTCCTATCCCCTCTTTCTTTTTGTACCCTCTATCCCTGTTCCTAAATAATAATAAAAAAAGATCCAAAAAAAAAAGAGTTCTTTTTAAGGAGAAAGGTGAGATAAAAAGTATTTTTATAAGTACTAATAAAATGTAACCTCACAGTGGTTCTCCCTCCTCGCAGGGAGCAGGGACCTATTTCTATGGTCCGCCCTCGAAGGCTACTGGATCCGGCTGGATTCCAGGACGTCATGAGAGGGGTCACGGCGGACCTGGCTAGCGCTCCTGTCAACGCTCTGGTTGATAACTGGTCCACCTTCGTAACCAGGGCTATAGACACGATCGCACCTAAAAGCCCTCTCCATCGTAGAGCTCGTCCAGCGCCCTGGTTTAACCAGGAGCTTCGAGCGCTGAAGCGACATAGGAGAAGGCTAGATCGTAGATGGAGGAAGAACCCGACGGATTATAATAGGATAGCTGTCAAGGTTGCAACTAACTTTTACCTGTCTAAGGTAAAGGCTGCTTGTCGAACTTACTTTGATAACCGGATAAGAGAAGCGTCCAACCAGCAGGCGGAGTTATAGTGCGCGACCTATCCGGAACTGGTCTGGATGATAGGCCTCCCCTTAGTTTTTCACCTGACCAGTTTGCAGCTTTTTAAAATCTAAAGTGGAGGCCATCCAACGGGACCTCTCTCCTTTTTTGAACACAGTAAGTCAAGCAGAGATGTCCAGCGCTCTGTCTTGCCCGGTAACCCTTGACTCCTTTCAGCCTGTCACGCCTGATTCTGTGGCCAGAGTACTTGACCGCTGTCGAGCCACCACCTCCTCCTTGGACCCTTGCCCGGCCTGGCTAATCAAAGCAGCCAGGCCGATAACAACAGAATGGGCCACTGCAATAATAAATGAGTCTTTCCTTGAGGGCAGGTTTCCCTCTGCCCTCAAGGAGACACTCATTAGGCCCATAAGAAAGAAACCTAATTTGGCGGCAGACGAAATTGGCAATTATAGGCCCGTCGCCAATATTTCTTTCATGAGCAAAGTAGTCGAGAGGGTGGTGGCTGACCAGCTTCAAGCACATCTGGATGAAACAGAGGCCCTGGATACTTGGCGGAACGCTTACTCCCAACTAGTTCTACCCGTGTCACCCACGCGAGCCAGGAGGTGAGGCTGAGGAGCCTGATGCTGAGGGAGGCCCGGAAAGAAAGAACTAGAAACCGGGCCTTCTCGGCGGTGGCTCCTCGCCTCTGGAATAACCTACCTCCGGAGATTCGCACTGCACCCTCGCTGGGTACTTTTAAGAACCAACTAAAAACATGGATGTATAGGCAGGCCTTCCCTTCCAGTTAATTCCTGCCCTCTTTCCTTTTTTCTTTCTTTCTTGGATTTATTTTTACTTTTCCCATCTTGTAGAATCATTTAATTAATTAATTGTTATACATTTTTTTAGAACTTGTTATCCTTATGTTGTAAGCCGCCTAGAGTGGTCGAAATGACTAGATAGGCGGGGTATAAATACAATAAATAAATAAAAATAAATAAATAAAAATTTAAATAAATAAATAAGCATGCAAACACATACACACACATGGTCCTCATACATCTTCATCCAAATACTTCCAAATCAATCTTCCTCCTTCTAGCAGATGAATAAATCTCAGGAATTTTACCTCTGCTCTGTTGACAGCAGTAGACAAGGCCAGCGACAGGACAGAGTGTGTTTTCATCTATATATTCCCCATATGCACATTCGAATTTGCATGTCCCCATGCATTTCTTGGGTGCAGGATGAATGGGCGCCGGGGCCACTTGATCAAGATGGGAAAAAAGAAATTTTCGATTGGCAATTAGGCATCCTTCAGTCTCATGTGCTCTGTATGGAGGACTTGGAACAACGTCTAGTGTGGCTGAGAGGGCCAATTTCGGAGTGAACATCCCTTCCATACTGAAGACAAATACTTTTATTTACTTTATTTATTTATTATTAGACTTTTACCACGCCCCCTAGACAAAGTCTACTCAGGGCGGCTTACATACATAATAAAAACACAGCAATATAGGAAACGTAAAAATTCTATCAAAACACAATCTGTGTCCTGTCCAGCTCTCTGATATGCTGGTTTCGGGACTGCGTCTTTGCCTCGGCAAATACAGATTTTCATATAGGAAGGTGCCAGTGAGTTGTTACTCTTGGGGTGGGGGCAACCCACACAAAATAATGGAATCTGTCAAAACCATATGTCCCGTTCCTAAAATCTACATTTTTTCAAAAAAATTTAAATTTTCAAATTAAAACAGGGAGAGAATCGTGGGGAAAAAGTCTATTTCCTCCTTCCTCTTCTCACTCCGAAATTTTGTCACCCACTCTGCATGACCCACAAAAATGATACAGATAATAATAATAATAATCTAAGCTTGACGCATTATTGGCCTTTTGAGTATTATCTCTGTATTTACAACGGTAGGTAAATATCCCTCATCTAGTTTATTGGCAGTTTGGGGAGCGGCTTACCTAAAGTTTTGATGCGAGTTGGGGCCATTTTGTCAAAAGATGAAGGCAGCTTTGCAGTTAAAAGATTTGTGCCCTGAATTTGATGGGTCTTCCCTTTAAAGAGAACACATACAAGAAATTGTCTCTCTCGACCATATATTTCTGAACTCTGTATTTCAGCCTTTGGGGAAACGATGCTGATGTTGTTTCCCGATTCTCTTCTAGTTTTTCCACACTGCGTTCGCATCAGACCTATTCCTGGAAGGGTTTTCCTAGAGTCCAGAGACCTCAGCCAACATAGACAACTTCTTCTCTCACTAAGAGCCCCGTGGTGCATTGGTTACACTGCAGTACTGCAGTCGAGCCTCTGCTCACAAGCTTAATTCAATCTCAAAAGGCTCAGGTAGCTGGCTCAGGGTTCACTCAGCCTTGCATACATCAACTGAGTACCCAGCTGTGTTCTTTGCATATCTATGTCATAAACTGCCCAGACAGTGCTCTACCACAATAAAGCAACATATGCATCGAAACAACAAAAATGGCGACACTACCATGAAGGCATGAAGACAATATTCCTCAAGTTTCTAATTAATGTGTCTAGGATTTTTCTCACAGCCCAGGCTGCAAATTCCTGACTGTGTTCCTGCTTGACTTTCCAAAAACATTGTTTCACCGTACATGAAACATGGCGTTCATACTCTCTCACGCACACTTCCCTCCCCTTGTATACAGATGCTTGCCAATCAACTGTTACTCTTCTGGAAGACTAAAAATTCTCAGAAATATTACCTTTACTCCATTGACAGCAGTAGACCAGACCAGGAACACTGCAGACAGCATTCGGATACTCATATTCTCCGTAGCCACAGTTGGCTTTGCATTTTCCCTGGCATCTCCTAGTTACAGGTCTGGTGGGCCCTGAGATAACTTGAAACAGCAACAACAAAAACAAAAACAAGATATGAAAGAAATAGGACTCTTTCAACAAGAAGGCATCGATGACATCTCTCTCTCTCTCTCTCTCTCTCTCTCTCTCTGTGTGTGTGTGTGTGTGTGTCTGTGTCTGTGTCTGTGTCTGTGTCTGTTTCTGTGTGTGCAAAACATGGGGAATAAAAAAGAAATAACCCAAGTTTAGTTTTAGAAGAGGTGGCTATTTAAGTCTGAGCAAGCATAAAATCAAGGTAAATATGAACAAATCTAAACATTAAAAAGACAAAACATTGGGGCACCGGAAAGACCAAGTGTTATATTTTAATGTCAGTTTTCATGAAACTGAGCCTGTGTCGCTTATGTTTTTTTAATGGATTGTAGTACCTTTCTGCTTTGAATATGTTTTGATGCAGCGTGTGTCTTTAATAGGTTACTTGTTCGATTCTTTTTTGTATTCATAATCTCACCAAGGTTGAGCTTTAAATACTATCTTTTAATGGCATAAGCCACCCTGAGTCCTTTTTGAAATATTTTAATTTCACTGATTGATTGATTGATTGATTGATTGATTGATTGATTGATTGATTGATTGATTGATTGATTGATTAAAGGATAGCAGTCTTTAAGTTGCCACAATGTTTTGTAATATCAAATCTGCTGAGATCAATGTGATTAATCTCAATATCCAAAGTGAGAACAAAGATTGTCAAATTATTATCTATTTTATCAATGTCTGTATCCCACCCAGGAATTTTATGTGCAGTCCTGATAATACAGTGGGGTCTTGACTTGAGAACTTAATCCGTATTGGAAGGCGGTTCTCAAGTCAAAAAGTTCTCAAGTCAAATCTGCATTTCCGATAGGAATGCATTGAAAACCATTTGATCCGTATCTGCTCTTTTCCGTCCATAGAAACTAATGGGAAGCTGCTATTCCGCCTTCGACCACTAGAGGGGAATATTTTGTTTCTTTTTTTCTTTGGTCAAGAAAGGTTCAGGGAAGGCAGGGAAAATACAGTCCAGGCAGGACAGTACCAGGCAGTCTGAAGACTGTCTCCCAATCCACTCTCTAAACGCTGGGAGGAGTGAGGAAGCAGACAGGCACCCTTTTCACTGGCCAACAGTTAACTGAAAGTTCACTTTTTGCACTTTCCCTGCCTCCCACGTGGGTTTTTTTCAGTTCTTAACTCAAATCTAAGTACTTAAGTCAAGTCAATATTTTCCTATGAGAGCGGTTCTTAAGTCAAAATGTTCTTAACTCAAGCCGTTCTTAAGTCAAGACCCCACTGTACCTGGAGAGAATTTAACAAATTATTTAGCAGCTTGCACTTATAAATCAAAGGGCATCAAGGAGATATAAAAACCTCTAACGACAGAAATGAAAAATGTCTCTTGAATAATGTTAAGATGCACAGTTTACAAATTTACAATTTTCTCCTTTAAATGCAGAGAAAAAAATCAAGGGATAGTGTGACTAATTATTATGTAAAGCTTTTGTAATTATACAATATAATCATACAATATAATTTTTACATTCCTCATAGTAGCCATCTTAATGACAAGCCTGTTAACATCACCTTTTTTTCTGACAGTGGGGAAAGTGTTATTGATTCTACCATTGTGCATATTGGCTTGATTACATATACTAATAGTTTTTAAGTACAGTATATTAATATCTGGAAAGTGATCACACAGTCCAGTTAGTTTGCTGTGATTTCTGAGATATTCCTATCACAAAAGGATTTTATCAAGGTCAACTCTAGTCCTGTTAAGAGAAGTAGATGTTTAGAAATTGCCACAATTTGGGAAACGTGTGTGTTACCCACAAAATTCTCTGTCTATCCTCTCCGTCTGGCCATGTCTGACATACTACATATTTGCATCCATGCGTATTCATGGTAGGAATACGTGAACCTGCTTCTACTGCAGCGTTTCTTACCTAGAGTTTTGATGTGTGCTGGATTGGTTTTAGCCCAAAATGATTGTTTCACGGGGAATGAAACAACATCGGCATAGCTTTTAATGCTCTTTCCTTTAACTGGAAAAGTTAGTTAATTAGTTAGTGTGTTCGTTCATTCGTTAATTCATTCACTTGTTTGCTTGTTTTATAGGCTGCCCTTCTCCCAATAACGGAACCCAAGGTAGCTCACGATAATAAAAAGAATAAAAATAAAACATAATAAATTAAATATATTTAAAAAATAACTATATGCTAATTAAAATACAATTGAATAATTGAAAGCACGTAAACATGGAAAACTATCTTAGGTAGAAGAATTTGATTCCTAAAAACTACAAGTCTAACAACTCACAAACACTGCAATGTCAGAAAATGTTCAGACAGACCTCTTAGTCCATTAAATGAAATGAATTACTGGGTCCTCTAGAAATATTCAAGAAGTCTTAAAAGACTCCATGTCTGCCCCCTGCCCCAACTATCAATTACTTTTTTTTGTTATCCCTGTGTTTTCTTCTCAAATTTCCAAATATCCCACCCGTGTTCTGCTACAAAAGGCTATAGAACATTACCATTCCGTTTACAACAGTAGACCAAACCAGGAAAGCTGCAGCGATGGTTAGCGGTGTATTCGGTGGCCAAACATTTGTGCTTGCATGCACCAAGACACGGAGGTCCTGTGTAGATCGGTCTTTGGCTGACTTTACCTTTAAAAGAAGAAGAAGAAGCAACGCGCCTGAAATAGAAATCACCAATGTTTGAAAACTGGTTCTGATGCTAAGTGCTAGAATTCTTTACATTCCATGGTGGAAACGGAAAAAGACAGGAGTATTTCAGACCTGCTTACAATAGCCTGCACCTTGGCAGCATCTTCACAATTATGCTGACTGCCTCCAGCATGCTTCTGAGTATCTGCACCAAGTTCTCCTTTTGAGAAAGTGCAGTCAATATAGAGATCATAGAGAGTCCAGGAGAGGGGAGTTTCATTTCTTGGGAATTCTTGTTTTTCCATGGATCTATTGTTTTTGCCCCACAACCAGAGAAATTAACCTGAGTGTGTCCATATAGTGGTCAATCCCTATTGCCCAAGTATTCTGAAGTAGAAGACATGATGCCACCAGCCGGGGGAGATTGCTGGTAATTAAAGAGTTCCTGCTTCAATCTAGGGGTTTATATTACTCACATATCATCCGTTTTATTGTCTGTGAGTTGCGTGAGCCTTGGGATGGAAGCTAGAACTCTTTAATCAATGGCAATCTGCAACTGGCAAAGGTCAGATCATACTTCCATATTATTAGAGATCAGGCCGGGTAGGTGGGGCTCGTCAGCCCTGGAAGGCAGCCCATCTAGGAGAAGGACCACTCCGAATTTAAACCTCCACTGCCTTGTGGCTATATCCACTTATGGAAAGGGCTTCAGGAGATAACCTCGAGGCAAAATCCGGAGCCGGAGTCCCGGGGGCATTTTCTTTCATTCTGCCAACTCCTGCGACGTTGCTGGAACCAGTTGTATTGGCTCTTGCCTTTCCACTGGACAATTTCAGCGATGTGGAGAGGGGGGATTTGCTGCTTGGGTAACAGCCTATCCTCCATACTATTTTACCCAGGCTTCGTGCTCTGGAGAGGACACTCCAGCTTCGCATACAGCGTCGAAACAACACGGGAAGTAGCAGTTACCGGTTATAAGTCTCTGCTCAATTGGCGTAGAGCAGGACGCCAGGGGCTACTTCTGACGGTGGGAGAGGTCATTGCACCTCACTAGGTAGATACCGCCCGCCTTAAGCTGGGCAGCCCCCATCCAGTAAGGTGCTACCTCGCCACGGTCTGTTAACCTCACGGGGTGCGTGGGGTTTAGGGTAAAACCCGACAAGCAGATCGACAACCGTGCACCATGCAACAATCATAAGAAAACTTCTGCCCTAAAGCTGGGCACCTGGAATGTACGGACAATGCCTGACTACGGCTTTCCTAAAGTCACAAAGGAAGCAAAACCAGGGAGCTGGACAGGGGACAGATTGGATTTGTCTCCAGTGTGGAAGGGATTGTCACTCTCGAATTGGCCTCCTCAGCCACACTAGACGCTGTTCCAAGTCCTCCATACAGAGCACGATACCATAGTCTTTCGAGACTGAAGGATGCCTACTACTACTACAGTAACCTCATCTCCCTTAGCGCAACATACTTTGCACAACAGAATTTAAGGCATGACTTTTGAAGAAGTCTTACTTCACATTGGTTTATATCCATCCATTTCCAGGCACAATTCAAAGTGCTGATTCTAACCTAAAAAGCACTAAACGGCTTGGGTCCAAGCTATCTAGAAGACTGTTTCTCTCTTTGTGAGCCTGCCTAGGCTTTAAGACCATTAAGCGAGGGCTTTCTCGTGGTGGAGATGCAGGAGAGGGCCTTTAATGGATTGTAGTACCTTTCTGCTTTGAATGTATTTTGATGCAGCGTGTGTCTTTTAATAGGTTACTTGTTCGATCCTTTTTTGTATTCATAATCTCACCAAGGTTTAGCTTTAAATACTGTCTTTTAATGGCATAAGCCACCCTGAGTCCTTTTGAAATATTTTAATTTGATTGATTGATTGATTGATTGATTCATTCATTCATTCATTCATTGACTGATTGACTGATTGATTGATTAAAGGGATAGTACCTTACCTATAGAGTAGTCAAGACGAGGAAGCGAGCAGCGTCTGTGCTCTCTTGCTCTTGCTCCAGTTTTTTAGCAGTCCTAATTAGTTTGAAATAGTTTTAGATAGTCCAAACAGTTTATGTTTTTAAGCTTTAAGTTTTAGTTACTCCGACCTCCAGCTTTTTATCTTGGTTTTGGCAAGCCTTTTTAACCTTTTTCTCTTTTAATAACTGCGATAAGAACCTAGGGAGTTTGGCTTCCTAGCGACTGAAGGGGAAGGACGCAGAGAAGAGTTTTTGCTCTACTCCACTCTCAACAACAACAACAGCTGCATTCAGCCACAACTTAGAGCTGGAAGACTTATTACTTGCTCTCATCTAAATCAGAACTGAACTTCGGAGGTTTTCACATTTTACATTTTACACCCCACATTTATCATCGATCTAACTTGGAACCTGGAAGCTTACTCAGATGGGCTATTGAAAGACGCTTCCTAACACAAGAAGGAGGACAAGACAGGTAACCCTTTCTTGTTAATTTATTGAACAATATGTCTTTGGTTCTGAGAGCCAAGAGAAGGAGGTCCAGCCCCTCCAAAGACCACAAAAAAGGGAAAGCTATTAAGAAGCCAAAAAAACAGCGGCAGGAGCCGGCTGTGCAATCTCACATTGATTCGTTTCTGCAGCCGCCTCAAGAGCCGTCCTCATCTGCCCAAGCTCCAACGCCGTCGAGCCTTTTGCTTCCTCGTGAGGCAAGCAATTCTCCCCCGGACTTAATGGGCTTATCAGCTGTTAAAGACACTCCTTTAAACACCTCCCTTGCCTCTGAGGAGGGTGGTTCTGGCTCTGGCCAATTTCCAAAAGACAAGGAAGGACTGAATGACCATTTTCTATCCTTTCTGCGCGAATATCTGGCTGCATCTAACACTCCATCATGGCCGCAGGGCCCCCTTGCGGATACTTCCCTGTCTCTGGAGCAAAAGTTGGGGGACTCATGCTTGATTGCAGCCCGCGCTTTTTTAGTATTACTGGAAAGGCTGTGCTCAATTGAAAAGCAAATCGCCTCAATTCAAACACACGCGGCGAAAATGGCCGGAGACCAGAGCTCACACCCCTCTGGTGGCGACTTCCGGAAGAGCACTCACTCGGCTGCTAACCTATGCTCCCAAACCAACACTGCCAGCCTCCTTGAACCTCTAAATGCCAGATCGCCGGCTGTTTTGAAGGAGGACGTTAATGAAGCCAACAACAAAAAAACTCAGCTGATTTGGTCCCCCCGAGATGTGCTCCTGACGCTCCCGGGCAGCGAAGCCCGACAATGGTCCAACAAGCCCAGAATTGCTGAAACATTATCTCTACTACTGGGTCTTAACATAGACGTACTGGATTTAGAGCGTTTTTACTACCTACCAACAGTCAGAGGATATAAGCGGCTCTTTCTAACAATGAAAACTCAGGACCTATGCAACAGAATTTTCAGAAAGAAAAATGATCTGTCTGCCTATTACATCGGGGTCCAGAGAGTCTTCAAGCAGGTGAGCGGGCACCTACGTTTTAAGATGAAGTCCAATTCTTTACATCTGTCAGAACCACCTGCTGAAGAGCCGCCGGGCCTGGAGTGCCGGGATATTAAACCCACCTCAGCACACCATCCAAGGTCAACCTCCATCCACCAGCCCCTTCCCATCGGACAGGCGTCCCATTCTCCCCAAGTTGTTAGTTTGCTGGACAATGTGGAGGCGACCATCAAGAACAATCCATCCCCTCGATCAACCCCACTTTCCTCTGCCTCAGAAAAGAAAGGTGCTGCCTGTGATGAATTGGTGTCCCAGGCCAAAGCCCTTCCCACCTTTGGCCTCCAAGACAACCCCACTCCTTCGGTTTTGTGTCCCAAGAAGTCGACGCCTATGAAGCAATTACATGATACCGGGAATGAACCTTCAACAAACATTCCATCCATGGACCCGCCTGACCTTAATTCAATAGTCCCTGTGTCCTCTGCATCCCAACCTTGACTAGGCTGTCAGTCGCCGTCCCCAGTTGATGCCCCCCCTGTCAAGGGTATCCTGAAACTTTTGTCCTGGAACGTCGCGGGCTGGTCCAAGAAACAGCATAATGCGGAATTTCTCGACTATTTAAGGCAACATGACATCCTTTGTCTCCAAGAGACTTGGTCAGACAAGGCAATAACCCTTCCCGGTTATCAAAGCTTTACTTTGCCAGCCTTTCGTAGGGAAAAGCATGGCCGTATGATTGCTGGCCTTGCGATCCTGACCAAAAGTTCTATGAAAACTGAGCTAGTATTGTCTTCTCAAAAAAACAGCAGCTCCCTGGTGGTCCGCATATTAGATAAAAACTCCCCAACGTTGATCATGAATATTTACTTTCCTCCTAATTCTCATAAGCATATTGTTTCCCAGATGTGGGAGCATCTCGAACAGACCGTAGCTGATTTGTCTAGCAAACACCCCCAGGCCAACTTTATCATAGGCGCTGACTTTAATGCCAGGGTTGGCGACGGCCTTGAGATCTTCCAAATGACTCCGAATGGAGGGCTATTGCCTGAGCTGCCATCCTACTATAGCTGGCCTAGAACCTCTAAAGATAAAAAACATAACTCCGCAGGCATTTCCCTTGCCAACTTTAGCATCCAACAAAATTTTCTTTGGCTAAACGGACTTGTTTCATTTGAGCAGGCTAAGGAATTTACTTTTATATCCGAGGCAGGCTGCAGCGTAATCGATTATATCCTAGTGTCCCCACCGCTGCTTGCTAGAGTATCTGACTTCGCTGTAGATGCTTTTAAACTGAGCGACCATCTTCCTCTCCAACTTAGTCTGAGAGGCATCCCTACGAGCAAGGGCCCAACGGCTGAGGTTGTCAAGGCCCAGTCCTGCTCCCCCAAAATTCGGTGGGACAAGCTAACCCAATCTAAACTGGCCCTTCTGTTAGCGAAGCCCAACTTTTTGGCACTCAGCTCCGCCATGCTTTCGGCAAACTCTCCATCGGAAGTGGTAAATCTGTATAACCAACTAATAGAACTTATCACCTCTAACTTAGCGCTACCTGCAAAGACCTCATGCTCAGCCTCACGCCAGGGTAGCCCATCTTGGTTTGACTATGAATGTCAACAATACAAAAGGGCGGCCAGAAACTGTTTCAAAAAGTTCAGGCAGCTAAATTCTCAGCAAGCACTTAAAGAATACTTCTCTTTAAATCTCCACCTGAACAGGTTAGTTATAATCAAAAAGAACAATTATGAGGTAGCGTTATGGGAAAAACTTTATCAGGCTACGATTCACTTTAATCCTCGCTCTTTTTGGGCGACGGTGAACGGCTCTCTCAAAGCAAATGGCCACGATCCTAAAGCAGTCCCGGCTTCTGTCTGGATGCGGCACTTCTCAAACCTCTTTTTCGACAACACCGTCCCTCCGTTAGACGTGGTGTCTGAACCATCTGCAACCCCAAACTGGCCACCGGTATTAACTTCAGAAATCAAAACCCTAATTGCCTCACTCAAGCCTGGCAAGGCGCCCGGTCCCGATATGATAATGGGAGAATGGATGAAATCCAACCCCAATGTCTGGGCTCCTATCCTGGCAGGCCTCTTCTCAACGGCCATTGCCAGCGGGTCCCTCCCGGAGTCCTGGAAGCAGGCCATTGTTGCCCCTATATTCAAAAAAGGGGACCCCTGTCTCCCTGAGAATTACAGGCCAATCAGCCTTCTTTCAATAGCAGGCAAGCTGTACGCCAACTATCTTTTGGTCCATCTTAACACCTGGATCACTGAGAATAACATCCTAGGTATTGAACAGATTGGGTTTAGACCAGGCCATTCCACCTTGGACCACTGTGCAGTCCTGTCTCATCTCGCTTACAAATACTCCATAAAAGCTAATTCAAAATTATTTGTAGCTTTCTTAGACTTAAAAGCGGCCTTTGACAGCATTGACAGGCAGCTACTCTGGGTCAAGCTGGAGAAAACCGGAATCCCTTCCAACCTGATTAACCCCATCAGGCAACTGTATTCTAACACCTCCTGCAGGATAAGATGCTCTTGGGACGGCCTCCTTACAGAAGCGATCCCTACAAATAAGGGAGTCAAGCAAGGTTGCCCATTGGCCCCGACTTTATTCAACCTGTTCCTAAACGATCTGGCTCCAGAACTGTTAACCGTCGATGGTCATTCTCCAACTCTTGGAGATCGCAAGATCCCAGTCCTTTTATACGCCGATGACGCTGTACTTATCTCGCGCTCTCGGCTGGGCCTTAAAAGATTAATAAACAAGTGTCTGGACTATTTATCCACTAACAAACTTCATTTAAATTATCTGAAATCAAAAATTCTAGTTTTCTCCAAGTCCCGCAAAATATACAAATGGACCTTTAACCGTCACTCAATTGAACAGGTGAGGACCTTCAAATATCTGGGATTACTATTCTCAGCTGACTGTTCCTGGGTGGGCCACCGTAATATGGCACATGCAACTGCCAAAACATCTTCAACAGCTATCTCCAGATTCTTCTATAACAAAGGGGGCCGCCTAATCCCGGCAGCCCTCAAAATATTCAATGCCAAATCCATTTCTCAAGCTTTGTACGGCATCCCTATTTGGATCAACGCCTATCACAAATCATTAGAAAATTTTCAATCAGTTTTCTTGAGAAGAATCATGGCCATGCCAAACTGCGTGCCGTATGAGGCGTTATGCCTCGAAACGGGACAACTCCCAGTAAAGGACGTTGCTTGGCACAGAACTTGCAAATATTGGCTAAGAATATACTTTGACCCCTCCCAAACAACCCTACTCTATCATCTAAAAAAAGATAGTTGCCCTCCTGCTGATGGCTGGCTAAGGAAGATTGAACAGATTGGTCTAGATCCGGAGTCCTTGGGTTCTCTCACGTTCCAGGCCGCCTTAAAAACCGTCAAACAAAGACTGGCCGACATTGATTCGCAAAACTTATTAAGTGCCGCAAACAGATCTTGCTCACCTCTGTTCTGGAAACTTCCCCTGGTAGTAGGCAGCCCACCGGCCTACATCTCCATACTGCATAATCCCGAAATCAGAAGGGCAATTTCGTTAGCCCGCTGTAATTCAATTCCCTCGGCGGTGCTAACAGGCCGATTTAATAATATCCCCTTCAATAACAGATTATGCCCCTGCATGATGAATGTTGTAGAGACGTTACCCCACATCTTATTTCATTGCCCACTTCATTTGACCGCGAGGGACAAATTCCTCGCCTCCTTTCCACAACGAAAGCCCTGGCTTACTGACGAAGCATATTTTAGTCTTATTTTACAGCGGTCCGACGAGCACTTTTTGACTATCCTCGGCAAATTTTTGCTAGACATAATCCAAACTAATACAGAACGAGAACCCAATCCTAAGTTTTAGTGTTTTAGGGGCTGTCCCCACAAGTTGTACTTTGTACCCTTTGTATGTCTGTATGCGCTTTTTATGCCAATAAAGGTAAAGTAAGTGATTGATTAAAGGATAGCAATCTTTAAGTTGCCACAATGTTTTGTCTTCTTTATTTTTATTTCGTTTTCATTCAAAAGTCATCCAGTTCATCAAGGCAATAGGCCTAGCTCCAAACAGCTAAAATGGCTGCCATTTCTACTCTGAAGAAGCAGACAAGACTGCTTCTCCGTGTCCTTGGAGAATCCAATTCCCATTTTTTTTCTGTTCCAGACGTTTACAAAGTCATTTGTACATTCTCTCATTTTGTGTCACAGTGCTGGACATTTCTCACTAGAGATGGGCACACACTGCTGGTTCTTTTCTCAGCGGAACAGCTGTTTGGCGTTTGCCAGTCCCACTTTCTCCAGTGGGTGCCCACTCAGAAGCAGGACCCCAGCTGCCCTGCCTCCTCCAGGTGCTGCCTCTCTGTAGATGGACATCGGAGGAAGCTTACCACCTGCTCGACCAAGAGACAAAATAGCACAGTTCGACAAACCATCTCTATGAGATGGTCATGGACTGTCAAATTTCCCAGCCATTCTGGGTGGGAAATTCTCCTATTTCCCACCCGTTCTGCATTTCACTAACAAACCCTCACCTGTCTTATCCCCTGTTAAGAGTATTTGAATATTATCTCTTCCTTTACAGCTTTAGATGAAGCATAGGCTCCCCCTGAAGCTGCATATCCATTTGGTGAACAACTTGGGTTAGCTCAGCCAGCATTGCTTACCTAGCTCATGGTTGGGTCTTGACGGTACATTGCCAAAGGAGGAAGAGGGTTTATTGCCATAGATGCTGTACTGACTCCCTTTAAACAGAAAAGATAAAATACTTCAGTCTCTCAAGAGGTACAGGTCTTCAAATCTCCAAAGACTTGGACGTTCAGAGAAGTCTGTCTGTCCGTTTCGTCAAACCAAATTGATGAGTAAGTCCATCCATGAAGCTTCTAGCCTTTTGTTAAGTTACTTGTGTATTCTCTCATTGGGCTTCACATTACTTGCCTATCAAAGAATCTCAGCCTGTAATCCTATAATGAATCATCTAGGTATTGACATGTAATGCATGTGACTATTATATCGCCATTGAATATCAGGAAAAACTTCCTAACCGTTAGAATAATAAGACCATGAAACCAATTACCCTAAGAGGTGGTGTGTGTTCCAATTTTTGAGACAAGATTTTTCACCCTCAACTCATGTAGCAAATTTATGACTATATCCATACATTGGTTTTTCAAAATCATCCTTCTTGAAGTAATCTGCTTCACAAAATGTGAAACAACACACACACACACACACACACACACACACACACACACACACACACACACACACACACACACACACACACACACACACACACCAACCACAATTCATTTATTCCAACTGCCCCAAAGTCAACCACTGTTATTCTGGGGGATACAAAATTGTGGGTCCATTACCTCTTCCTTGTTGGCAACAGTAGACAAAGCCAACAACTTTGCAGGCTGTCTGTGCATGAACGTATTCACCATAGGAACATCTGGGCTTGCATCTTCCCTGGCATTTCTTAACTGTAGGCGTCATGTGATGTTTTATCAAAAAAAGAAGAAAGAAATATACTCCCTTAAGTTTAAGAATGCATGAGTCTTATAGCACAGTGGGTTGGAATGGTGGACAACGGAGCCACCCAAGATTATCTGGCACATGTACAGCTAATGGACTCACACACACCCTGAGTGGTCTTGGGTGAATCAGCACCACCAGAGAAAGGGGACTGGTAAACCATTGCAGAGTATTTCTTCAAGAATACACTGCAGAGTACTTTATACCCATAAAAGCCATGGTAGATTGGTATGAATCACAATGGACTTGGCAGTGTACCTCGTTATATTAAAAAAAGAAAGAACCCTTCAGCAACAGTAGTAATCTTTCTCATTCTACATGGGGGGGAAAACCCAAGACAATTCCATTTACAAGGCTTTGTAACTAATTCCAAAAATCTACAAATGTGTGTTCCTCCTCAATAGCATCAATAGATAGCCCCGTCTGTCTACTTCTTTGGTGAACATAAAACATCCACAAGTTCATCCAGAGCGTGTCTATTCCTGAAAACCTAAGAGTTTTTAAGGGCTTCCATCTGACGTCCTGTTATTGGAAATTTCTTATCTAGTCTGTATCTCACCAACAGTCCTTCAGTAAAATATGTGTGTTCCGCTATATTAATTCCATCTATTATCTCTGCAGAAAAAGTGAGGCCAGGACGGGATGACTCGAAGCCTGTGCCATCAATGCTTTCTAGCGATGGGGAGACTCAACATTTTGGCGAGCCGACCCGCTTTGTGAGTTGCCAAAAGTTGACAACTCACAAAAACACCCCCTGCCCCCCCTGCTTCCACTGGGACAT
The DNA here is from genome assembly GCF_051106095.1 of Pogona vitticeps. Taxonomy (NCBI): domain Eukaryota; kingdom Metazoa; phylum Chordata; class Lepidosauria; order Squamata; family Agamidae; genus Pogona; species Pogona vitticeps. Next base: position 7,417,388 of record NC_135783.1, read on the forward strand.
GCGCCACACACTGCCATCTCCCCACTAACACACTGCTGCCCTTAAGGCAGGCTAAGGGAATCCAGGCTGCCCTTTGCAAAGATGGCAGCTGCAGCTCCTGTACCCTAAATGAAGCCACAGAAACCATCTTTGCAAAGGGTGGCCAGTCTCCCTTTTTGCACGCTGTGTTTGCGGAGGCCAGATGGAAACCTCGGCGGCAGCAGCAGCGAGTACGGTAAGGGGGTGTCGGGGAGGCGGCTTCTGATCAGCTGATCAGCAGCCTGTTAGCACAGGTTTTGGGGTTTGTTTGTTTGACAAAGGGATGAATAAAATGGGGAAATATTCACCCCTTTGTATTCGTGGGGGTATCCTTGGAACCCATGAATATGAAGGGATGAATATTTAACAAATTGGCCATTTTCGCCAAAAAAGCCAATCTGTTTTTATATTTGCCTCCATCTCTACTATTTACCTGGAGTGGTGACTGGAGCTGAAGGATCTTTAGCAAAAGGAGAATATGGCCTTACAGATGACAGACCGTTGCTGTGTATATGTTTTTAAATAAGGAATGAAATTAATTCAGTCTTCCAAAAATATACTTTGAAATATTCACAGGACACCAACTTTCAGAAAATTTCTCCAAGGATCTAAATTCATGAGTAGCACATTTATGTGTAAAGGTCAAAGGTAAAGACTAGAAATCGGGACAAATTTTTAAAAAGGCGATTTGTTTTGATCCATTATTCATCAAGGTTAAAGGATCAATGAATACAAATATATGAATATTGTTGACAAATCAACGGATACGTTTAAATCCAGCATAGCCTGCAGGAGAATGCAAGGTTCACTAACAGTTGAGACCAACCATGTTATGTTTTGCATCATTTAACAAAGTTAAACTGAGCAGTATATCGGACTCCCGCTGTCACATAAAGACTTGTGGGGCACTTTGATGCCCTCCTACCTATGAAGAATGTGGGGCATGAGAAAAACCAATGAGAAATCACCTACCTTCTAGAATTGTGGCTTCCAACTTTGGGTCCGCAGATGGTGTTAGACCAAAACTCCTTCACCACTAGCTGTGCCTGCCAGGATTTCTGGGAGTTGTAGTTCAAGACCATTCAAGGACCCAAGGTTGAGAACCACTAGAACATTGCATGCATCTGTATATGATCTTTGCATTCACAACTGGAAATAAAGCCATGATGGGATTCTGTGTTCCTGAATGCATACATTCTAAGACCCACTTGGTTTGCATCAATTCTAGTGCTGCTTACCTGGAGATTGGACAAGAGATGAAGGACCTGTCCCAAAAGCATTGTATGGCCTTGCAAATGAGAGCTCATCTCTATGATGACTGTACATATGACCTTTTAATTTAAATAAATAATAAGTAATGAAGTAAGTAGTGAAGTAAGTAATTAAATAAATAAATAATAAATAAATAAATGAGTTCATTCCTTTAAAAGTATACAGTGGTGCCCCGCATAGCGAGGTTAATCCGTTCCGGATTAACCCTCGCTATAGGGAATTGTCGCTAAATGGGTAGGGAAAAGGTACTGAAACGCATTAAACTTAGTTAAATGCGTTCCAATACCTTGCTTACTTCCCCGTTCAGCGAGGATTCCCCTTGCCGTCAGCCATTTTCGCGCCCTCGCTAAGCGAGGGCAGGGCATGAAAACGGCTGCTGGCAGCCATTTCCGGGCTTCCGGTGTCCATTTTGGAGCTGCCGAACAGCTGTTCGGCGGCTCCAAAATGGCCACCGCAATACCCGATCTTCGCAATGCGGGTTTTCCCCATTGCGAAGATCGGGTATGTTTCCGTATAGCGATCCCGAAAAAGGGATCGCTATGCGGAAACATCGCTATACGGTGCACTCGCTAAGCGAGGCACCACTGTACTTCTAAATATTCACAAGACACTGGCTTTTCGAAAATCTGTTTAATGAGCCAAACTGATTAGTAGCATGGTTATCCATGGGCGTTCTGGAACTTTCTGAAGGTACTCATTCCTTCCCCTTTGGGGCTTCTTAGTGTTTCCACCTACCGCCTCAAACATGGACACTCCTTCCAATAAAAACAGTTGAGCCAATACTAACATTCATTGTTCTCATTAAAGGGGGATATAAAGAGCAACATGCACCCAAACAAAAATAAGGGGGCGGGATGTAAACTCAGTTCAGAATATTTTCTTTTTTCAACCTCCTCAGAAGTAAAGTATTTTGGCTCTTGAAAACTATGACTATTTAATGACGGTGATGGTGACGTGTCGTCGAGTTAATTTCGACTTACAACAACCCTTTGCAGGTTTGTCTAGATAGAGAGTACACAGAAGTGGTTTCCCATTCCCTTCTTCTGGGGATAACCTAGGATAGCACAGCTTGCCCAAAGCTACTCAGGCTGGCTCCACTCCCAGGAGGCATAGTGAGGATTATAAATCCCAACCTCTGGCTCTGAAGCCAGATACGATACTACTGACCTATCCAGCCATCATTGTTTTAATATATGGGTCTTACTTCAGTCTTCATGGTACATGAAACATTGACCATGTGCATGTGATCACACCACATATGCACATGTAGGCAAATAAATTTCCTTCCTCCTCATATGTCTCATCTTGATACTTTCCCATACACTCTTTCCCATTCTGAATCCTATTCGAAAAATCCTCAAAGAAATCAGCTTCGTTCTGGAGCCTTGCATGCATCTTTATATTATCTTTGCACTCACCACTGGGAATTAAGTCACAATAGGATGCCATGCCCTGGAACCCACATATTCGTTGCCAGCACAACTTGGTTTGCACCAGCTCTCGCACTGCTTACCTGGGGATTGGAAGGGAGATGAAGGATCCTTCCCAAAAGCATAGTACGGCCTTGCAAACGGGAGATTGTCACCGTGATATCTGTACATATGCCCTTTAAATAGAAATGACAAAAGAATTCAGACTCTTGAGAGTATGTTTCTAAATAGAGATGGGCACGAACTGCAGTTCAGCAGTTCGGCACCCATTCAGAGGCAGCAGCATGGCTTCTCAGCTCTGCCTCCTCTAGGTGTAGTCTCTGAGTGGGGGCTCAATGGAGGAGTCAGGGCAAGGAAAACTGGGGCCCCCAAGGAACTGCTGTGCAGCCGAATTGCAGTTCTTCCCCATCTCTACTTCTTAATATTCGCAAATATTAGAAAACTAATTCCATGTTTCCCCAAGAATGTTTTGAAGCTTCCTTAGGCCTGACAGTGTTTTCCCATCCCGCTTCCACCACATCTTATGCTAGAACCCCACAGCTAAGTCACCTATGTTCTGATGGACACATAAGCCATGTTAAGATTACCTTCCCCTTCACGGATTGCTGCCTTGTCATGGCAAAGGGACTTGAGTTATTCAGAGAAGCTATAGGCTATGCCATGCAGGGACACCCAAGACGGACAGGTCATAGTGGAGAGTTCGGACTAAACGTGATCCACCTGGAGCAGGTGGCAAGCCACTCCAGTACCTTTGGCAAGAAAACTCGACAAAAGGCTAAAAGATATGACACTGGAAAATGAGACCCTCAGGTCAGGAGGCATCCAACATGCTACTGAGGAAGAGTGGAGGACAAACACAAGTAGCTCCAGAGCTAATGAAGTGGTTAGGCCAAAGCCGAAAGGACCTTCAGCTGTGGACATGCCTGGAAGTGGAAGGAAAGTCCAATGCTGCAAAGAAAAATACTGCATAGGAACCTGGAATGTAAGATCTATGAACCTTGGTAAGCTGGATGTGGTCAAACAGGAGATGGCAAGAATAAACATCGACATCCTGGGCGTCAGTGAACTAAAATGGACAGGAATGGGTGAATTCAATTCAGACGATTAGCATATCTACTATTGTGGGCAAGAATCCCATAGAAGAAATGGAGTAGCCCTCATAGTCAACAAAAGACTGGGAAAAGCTGTACTGGGATAAAATCTCAAAAATGATAAAATGATGTCAATATGAATCCAAGGCAGACCTTTCAACATCACAGCAATCCAACATCACATCAACCACCTATGCTGAAGGGGGCTAAAATTGACAAATTCTATGAAGAACTACAACACCTTCTAGAATGGACACCAAAGAAAGATGTTCTTGTCATTATAAGGGACTGGAATGCTAAAGTAGGGAGTCAAGAGATGAAAGGAATAATAGGTAAGTTTGGTCTTGGAGCTCAAAATGAAGCAGGGCAAAGGCTAATAGAGTTATGTCAAGAGAACAAGCTGGTCATCACAAACACTCTTTTCCAACAACACAAGAGGTGACCCTATACATGGAAATCACCAGATGGGCAATACCGAAATCAGATTAATTATATTCTCTGCAACCAAAGATGGAGAAGCTCTATACAGTCAGCAAAAACAAGACCTGCAGCTGATTGTAGCTCTGATCATCAGCTTCTTATAGCAAAATTCAAGCTTAAACTCAAGAAAGTAGGAAAAACCACTGGACTAGTCAGGTATAATTTAAAACATCTACTTCTGCTTCATTGACTACGCAAAAGCCTTTGACTGTGTGGACCACAGCAAAATATGGCAAGTTCATAAAGAAATGGGAGTGCCTGATCGCCTTATCTATCTCCTGAGAAATCTATATGTGGGACAGGAAGCGACAGTTAGAACCGGATATGGAACAACTGATTGGTTCAAAATTGGGAAAGGAGTATGACAAGGCTGTATATTGTCCCCCTGCCGATTTAACTTATATGCAGAATACATCATGCAAAAGGCTAGACTGGATGAATCCCAAGCCTGAATTAAGATTGCCAGAAGAAATATCAACAACCTCAGATATGCAGATGATACCACTCTGATGGCAGAAAGTGAGGAGGAATTAAAGAACCTCTTAATGAAGGTGAAAGAGGAGAGTGCAAAAAATGTTCTGAAGCTCAACATCCAAAACACTACGATCATGGCCACTGGTCCCATCACCTCCTGGCAAATAGAAGGGGGAAGATATGGAGGCAGTGACAGAGTTTACTTTCTTGGGCTCCATGATCACTGCAGATGGTGACAGCAGCCACAAAATTAAAATACGCCTGCTTCTTGGGAGGAAAGCGATGACAAACCCAGAGAGCATGTAAAAAGCAGAGACATCACCTTGCTGCCAAAGTCAAAGGTATCATTTTTTCCAGTAGTGATGTGTGGACATGAGAGCTGGACCAGAAAAGAAGGCTGACCACCAATGAATTGATGCTTTTGAATTGTGGTGCTGGAGGAGAATCTTGAAAATCCCCTGGAATGCAAGGAGAACAAACCTATCCATTCTGAAGGAAATCAACCCTGAGTGCTCCCTGGGAGGACAGATCCTGAAGCTGAGGCTCCAGTACTTTGGCCATCTCATGAGAAGAGAAGACTCCCTGGAAAAGACCCTGATGTTGGGAAAGTGTGAAGGCAAGAGGAGAAGGGGATGACAGAGGATGAGATGGTTGGACCGTGTCCTCAAAGCGACCAACATGAATTTGACACAACTCCAGGAGGCAGTGGAAGACAGGAGGGCTTGCATGCTCTGGTCCATGGGGTCGTGAAGAGTTGGACACAACTAAATGACTAAAAACAACAACAAAAATTACCTTTCTCCTTGCAGCAATATATATGGCCAGGATTGAAGCAAGATGCCATTGGGGACATACGTTCACTATGTGAACATCTTTGCTTACATTTACATTTCTTAGTTGTTCTTATGATGGTGTCTGGAATAAATTCTTCAAAGAAAGAAACAAGGTTACAGTTGTCACCAACATCTCTGGGCATATCCCGTTTACACAACATGGAGAAAAGCATTGAATAATCAAGGACTATTAACTTCAATCTCATTTTTGTCCAATTCTTTCTTCAACAAATCAAACAAACCATCTATGCAAATTCAAGAACATTTTAAAGACACTATTTCTCTCTGCCTTTCTAGTAACAGCATCTCTTGACTTCTTGACCTGGATAACTCAGTGGCTTAAATATCTGGGTACAGAACCAGAGGCTGGGAGTTCAATTTTCCACTGTCCTTCCTTTGACTTGATGATCTATTGGGTCCCTTCCAGCCCTATAGTTCTAAGATTATTATCTTCTTCGCCAAATATAGGAACCTACTCATATTGCTGCTCTTACTATTTTTATTATAGTAGACGTAGCCAGGGAAAGAATAAGATGGTCATGAACAAAGATGTCATGAGCTCCCAGACTTTGGAACTCCCTCCCACTGGAAGCTTAGCCTTTAATTGTGTAATAATTCAGTTTTTATATTTATCCATGTATTTTGTGCTGTAAGCTGCCTAGAGTGGCCGTGATGACCAGATAGGCGGGATACAAATAGAATAAACAAATAAACAAACAAACAAATGAATGAATGAACAAACAAACAAACAAACAAATAAATAAATAAATAAATAAATAAATAAATAAATAAATAAATAAATAAATAAATAAATAAATAAATAAATAAATAATAGCCTGGCCCTTTCTGCTGTCCTTCTATAAACAGGCGAAGGCCTTTTTCTTCCCTTATTGACTGGATGCCTGAATGGGCTTTTTAAAATTGATTGTTTTACCACATACTTCTTTGAATGTGTTTTGGAGTTACTTCTGTTTTTTAGCATGGTATTTATTTTTTTATCCTTTTTAGTATTTGTATACTAGCTGTTGATAGCTTTAAATATTGTATTTTAATGATGCAAGCCACCTTGGGTCCTTTTAAAGGAAAAAGTTTGGGTTAAAGGAAGGAAGGAAGGAAGGAAGGAAGGAAGGAAGGAAGGAAGGAAGGAAGGAAGGAAGGAAGGAAGGAAGGAAGGAAGGAAGGAAGGAAGGAAGGAAGGAAGGAAGGAAGGAAGGAAGGAAGGAAGATTGATAATGGAAGGAAGGAAGGAAGGAAGGAAGGAAGGAAGGAAGGAAGGAAGGAAGGAAGGAAGGAAGGAAGGAAGGAAGATTGATAATGGAAGGAAGGAAGGAAGGAAGGAAGGAAGGAAGGAAGGAAGGAAGGAAGGAAGGAAGGAAGGAAGGAAGGAAGGAAGGAAGGAAGGAAGGAAGGAAGGAAGGAAGGAAGGAAGGAAGGAGACATATGTTCACAGTTTCTCAGAGATTACATGATGTATAGTGAAATATGCTCCAGGCTGACCCCCATTCATTCCCAAGCTGGACGTTTTTGGTCCAGCTGTAGGTCTTCTACTGTGTTTCCCAAAAAATAAGACAGGGTCTTACATTAATTTTTGCTCCAGAAACCACATTAGGGCTTATTTTCAGGTGATGGTTTTTTTTTTTTCATGTACCATAACCTACATTTATTCAAATACAGTCATGTCATTTTCTTCTGGTTGTTGCACAAGGGTGGAGGGCAGGGGTTCACTTAACTAGGGCTTTTTTTTTTTTTTTTTGGTAGGGTTTATATGACTAGCATCCTGAAAAATCATACTAGGACTTATTTTTAGGTTAAATCTTATTTTCAGGGAAACAGGGTACTTTTGGGAGCTAAGCTGGAGAAACTCCCTGCCAGATAAAAGGCTTGCTTTAATGGAGATTACTCCTTTCCAGCTGTCTGATTCGCACCTGTATTTTGCCAAATCCTGAACTGGGGCTGATTTGAACCCCAACTGATCAGCTTTGAATAAAATGTGACCAGATCAAATCTAACTGGCTTAAATATAACCTGGGACCACTTGGCTTTTGAGAAAAGGAATAGAAAACCAGACAATATAGGAAAGACAACACGTGGAAAAATAGCACAATATATTGAGAACATGAGAGCAATGGAGAAGAGAAGGCTGTGCTTTGGTTACTGAGAGCTCTGCCTTCCCATCTGAAGCAAGATTCTCACTCTGCTTGGTCAGTCGGTCATAAATGCAACTTCTCCCTCTCCGTTTCCTTCCTGTTTGTTTTAATTGCAGAAGCATTTTTATGGCAGAACTCAGCACTTCATGATACAGTTAACACATCATTAGGAATAGGGCTCCCCAAAGAAGCAAAAGACCCCTGTTCACCCTAACCTGACCTGGCTTCAACCTTCATTGTGCCAATTAGTTTGTTGTCGTTGTTTTTTTTTTCTTTATTGGTCATTGAACGATGCACAAGGGCTTCATTCTCATCTCTGATTTCTCCAGCATACAGCTTGGAAGGATTTGCATTCTGGAGGGGGGAAATGGTATAAGGAGAAAATAACACATTTCTGTTGATCTGCTCTTTGGCCCTAAAATACCCTCTCCCTTCCTCCCTGCCCCTGTTCTTTTTTCTGTGTTCTGGTAGCAGCTCTTCTTGCGATTCTCCTTCACCCTGCCAACATTTCAATTCCCTTTTCCAAATCTTGTCTCATACTTTTCCTTCCTCATTATATTTGTGTTCATTTCAGGGAGTGTGTGGGCTGGTCTCAATTTTAATAGCCAATTTATTAGACAATCACACTTCCCCTTATTTGCAGTGCCTCTAGTTTAGGATATATATCCTAAATTTAATGACCAAGTCATTTTATATATTGGTCTACAATGTTTGCTCTTCCTTTGCTTTTTCCATATGGCTAAGAACCAGGGTTAGAGAGGGATTATAAGTGAAAATGCCTGATGAACCTGGGTTTGGGGAAAGACCTGAACTAAAAAAGGAGAAGGGTGTTTTTACCCTGATCAACTGACATAGCGAAAGATAGATAGATAGATAGACAGATAGATAGATAGATAGATAGATAGATAGATAGATAGATAGATAGATAGATAGATAGATAGATAGATAGATAGATAGATAGATCGATCGATCGATCGATCGATCGATCGATCGATCGATCGATCGATCGATCGATCGATCGATCGATCTCCTATGTCAAAATGCTGGAACTACAAGATTCTTTACTACATAAAAGGTGGCGTCAACAGGAAAAAGGGGAACAGTTTATTCACAACCCATTGGGGAACCAGATTATAGGAACTATTAGGGTAGAGAAGCAAACTTTCGAAGGAACCCACTGGTAAGTGTGCTTCAGGATGGGGCTTCTGCTATTTCACCAAAGAACATCTTGGAGGCCCTGAAATATCTTGCTCAAATATCCTGATGAATTCCTCTTCTTCCAGCACATAAAAAGCATGAAAAAAAATCTTACCCATTGCTTTACAACAGTAGGCTAAGCTGGGAAATCTGCACAGATCATTTCTCATCCGATATTCACCATAGGAACATAGCAGCTTGCATGTGCCATGACACATCATAGGTAGATGGTGGGCCATTCCTGGAGTTACTTTATGAAAAGAAAAAGAGAAGACATATAGGTCTTCAGATAGGAAGACACAGACATGTCTAAATACTTCCTATTACTACACCAAGTCAAATAAATATACTTAGGTAAAGGTTCCCCTTGACATTTAATCCAGTCGTGTCTGACTCTAGGGCATGGTGCTCATCCCCATCTCCAAGCCGTAGAGCCAGCGTTTGTCCACAGACAGTTTCCGTGGTCACGTGGCCAGTGCGACTAGACACGGAACGCCATGAGCTTCCCACCAAGGTGGTACCTATTTATCGGCTCACATTTTTGCATGCTTTCAAACTGCTAGGTTGGCAGGAGCCGGGATGAGCAACGCGGGCTCACTCTGTCACCTGGATTCGATCTTACGACAGCTGGTCTTCTGACCTTGCAGCCCAGAGGCTTCTGCAGTTTAACTCACAATGCCACCACGTCCTTAGACATTCCTTTAACAGCAATTGCTCTGCTATTTGCTGTCAAGTTAGAAGTGGCTTATAGCGACCCTAATAGAGCTTTCAAAGTGACTGAAATATTTAAGGAGAGATTTTATTAGTATGACCCTGCCCCTCAGTGAGTTCCCATGACTGAGCAGGAATTCAGACTCAACTCTCCTAAATCCTAGTCTTTCCATTAAGTGACACAATGTGCAAGATAACTTATGAAGGTGCTGACACATTATGAAGATGCTGACATGCTATATTTATTATATGAACATCATTATGAACTTCTACCCCAGGGTTTTCCAGGTACAGTATCCTCTTGCAGAGCTGTGCCAACATAACAGAGCAACACCATTATTAGTGGCAGATTGCTGCCAATTGAAGAGTTCCTTCTTGAATTTCAGGCTACACATGACTCACCCACAATGAGGTAAAGTTGCATGCGCCCTGAAATAACATAACAGAACTCTTTAAGTCTCCTGGTGCATTCCTAATGAACTGGTGGAGTCCTCCAAGATGATACTGTGACCACAGAGTGAACAATTTGTGGGACACTATTTAAAAAAGAGAGAGAGAAACTTCTTGATAGTTACCCAGTGGACCTGTTTCCTATTCAGTAAAGGCAACTCTTTAGTTTTCCTGCTAACCTTTTGAAGAAAGGACTTGCTTCTTGGTACAAGACACGGTACATTGTAGGAGAACATTCACCTCATGGCAACATTTTATAAGATACCATAAAGATTTCATAGAACAGGCCCGATGGTTCTGTCACAGTAAACTGCAGACCTACAGAGCTGTCCCCTTCTATCTCTCACCTGAACGATGCAACAATATGAAGAAAAGACAAACAGGAAGAAGGAGAAAGGCCTTCATGTCTGAATGTTGAGTCCAACAGAGTCTCCTTCCTACTCCAAGATGTGACACACTTACAGAACCCTTTATTTATACTCCATTAGAGAAAGAAGATGGACAGGGAATGGAAGGCACCTGTGGTGAGCCCACAAGCAGTGGTAGGACTATGTGTTCCAGATACCTGGGCAATAAAAGTGCCCGCTATTGAACACCCCCTCTAAATGTCCATACAGTGTGTTCTTGACAAGGGGTGGGCATTGCCCTGAAAATCAGTTTACACAGAGACCAGAAGGTACTCATGGATAAAAACATGCCAAATTCCAGATAAGATCCAAAGGTCTATGGCTAGAGGTCTATTCTAGAAATGCCATTTCCCCCCTTCTTTCCTTCTCCTTCCTCTTCTCCTTCTCCTCCTCCTCCTTCCTCTTCTTCTTCTCCTTCTCCTTCTCCTTATTCCTCTTCTTCTTCTTCTTGCTCTTCTTCCTCTCTTTCTTCTTCTTCTTCAGGCAGGCTCATACCCAAGCAAGCAGCGTGCATCAACATGTTTTCCCTACACCACTCTGTTAGGACCAATGTGGATGCCTTCATCCATTGGCCAAAATCCTATTGTGTAACATAAGCAAAATTGTTGGTTTACTTAGGGGTAAATAAAGAGCCCCCTCCACAATTCTCAGGCACATGCACGCCAAGAATGCACACCTACAGCAGGGGTTCTTTATATACCCATGAGAATAGAATGTATAACTTTGCTTCGCTTATGTTACGCAATAGGATTTTGGCCAGTATGTATTAAAGGCCACATAATGCCAAAATCCTATCAGCCCTGAAGGAAAGAAGCTTGTTTCTTGTGGTAGCCCATTGGTGGCATGCCTTCCACATGCCACCCCAGCTGTAACCTACTTTATTGGTACCAGTTTAAAACTTCCTGGCCAGTATCCTGTTGCATACCTCCACCGCTGTAATGCGAGTGATGTCACCCGTCATGACATTGTGCCAATAATTAAAGAGTTTATTTTTCAGTTTCAGCCTATGTGCAATCCCATAACATTGCATGCAAAACTTTTGGCCTAGGCTTTTTATGTGGGAGTTTGTAGGTTTAGCTGGTGTGTCTGTGAGTTTGTAGGTTTTATACCATTTTATGATACAAAGTTGGTCACACAGTAAACCTGGCAAAGGAACTCTTTAATTACTGCCAATCTGCCACAGCTGGTGACATTCTTTACAGGCAAAGCTGTGTAACAGAAGACAGACCCTCACGTCCTTCCCCTCCCCCAAAAAAGGGGGAACTGGCCACCTTTGATGGCCATATAAAGTGCACACTTGAAAAGGACTGTCACAAAAGCAACTGTCACAAAAGTGGAAAGGGGAAAATGTGTGTGGAAATCATCTGGCAAGGCCTTTCTCTTGTACCCACTACCATCACAGACACATTTGGTGGGGACACAGGAGAGGGCCTTCGTCACCACTCTTTCAAACTCCCTCCCACTGGAGGCCATCCCAGCCCCGTCTTTGCTGTCCTTCACCAAACGGGTGAAAAATCTTTCTCTTCAGGCAAGTTTTATGTCAGTGGGTTTTTTAATGGATGGTTGTGCCTTACTGCTCTGAATGTGCTTGTTTACAATGTTTAAGGGTGGCATTTGTTTGACTCTTCTTAGCACTTCTATACTTACTGTTTTGAGCTTTTAAATATTGCCTTTTAAGGATGTAAACCGCCTTGGGTCCTTCTTAAGGAGAAAGGCAGAGTAAAAATATAATTAATTATTTAATTAATTAATTAAAGTGCCATAAAGCAGTGGTCCCCAACCTTGGGCTTCCAGAGGTTCTTGGACTTCAACTCCCAGAAATCCTGGCCAGCAGGGTGGTGGTGAAGGCTTCTGGGAGTTGTAGTTCAAAAACATCTGGAGGTCCAAGGTTGGGGACCACTGCCATAAAGGGTCTCTCTCTCTCTCTCTCTCTCTCTCTCTCTCTCTCTCTTGTGTTCAGGCAGGATAACTAATGCATGAGGTCATCATTATTTGCTCCCACTGGGAAATACTTTCATTCAGGTGGACGGTATTTCAGATGAGAGGACAGGGCATGTTTGGAAAAATCCTTCCCATACAGCCAATTATAAAAAAAAATTCTGCCCTCTGCCTGCCTATATTCCAATTTGGTTGTGTTTCTTTTTTCTTAGGAAGTCAATAATAAATCATTTGCAAAATTACAATCCGTTCAACCTTGCGTAGCAGGATTATCTGCAGGAGCGGCAGGACCATCACACTCAAAAGGTGGCCTGTGAGGTGCGTTATCTATTCATACCCTTTGGGGCCCTCTGACTTCTTCACAACCCTTTCCATTGTAAAGACTTCAGCCAACTTTTACTCAAAGAGGTCGGCTACACTGGAGTTTAACCTGTTCTGTCTCCCTCTGCTGGAATGATTGAGAGCACTCTAAAACAAAATAAATTCTTTTTTTAAAAAAAAACCATTTGGAGGAGTTGATGGCAGCCATCGAGGAAAAGAGGAGAGCTCTAGCAGCATACAAAGCCTGTCCTAGGGAGTCAACTTGCAAGTTCTTCAGGTTGCTCGTAGCAAAGTCCAACAGACTACCAGGAGATGTTCCAAAAATTATTGGCTTCAGCTCTGCTCTCAGATCCCCTTCACGGATTGTTGCCTTGTCATGGCAAAGGGGCTTGAGTAATGCAGAGAAGCTATGGGCTATGCCAAGCAAGGACACCTAAGATGGACAAGTCATAGTGGAGAATTCTGACTAAATGCAATCCACCGCAAGCAGGGTGCAGCACTACTCTGAGCTACTCTCTCTGTATTCCAGAGAGAATGTAGTAACCAAAGAGGCACTAAATAACATTGAGTGCCTGCCTGTCGTGGCAGAGTTGGACAGTGAACCAACTTTAGCAGAAATAAAAGCAGCCTTGGATTCCCTCGCCTCTGGTAAGGCACCTGGGAAGGATAAAATCCCTGTTGAAGTGCTGAAGTGCTATAAAGAGACCCTCACCACTGAGCTGTATAACATCTTTTTTTTTCTTTGCTGGAGGGAAGGTGGAGTCCCATAGGACAGGAAGGATGTAAACATTATCACATTGTACGAGAACAAAGGCAACAGGGGTGACTGCAATAACTACCATGGCATCTCTCTTCTCAACATTGTAGGGAAGCTGCTTGCCCGTGTTGTGCTGAAGAGGCTCCAGGTGCTTGCAGACAGAGTCTATCCAGATTCATAGTGTGGATTTTAAGCTAATAGATCCACCACTGACATGGTATTCTCCTTTAGACAGTTGCAGGAGAAATATAGGGAATAACAACAGCCACTCTTTGTGGACTTCATAAATCTTATAAAGGCCTTTGATTTGGTTAGCAGGGATGGCCTTTCTAAAATACTTTCCAAAACTAGATGTCCACCTCGACTCCTTAACATCATCAGGTCCTTCCAAGAGGGAATGAAAGGCACTGTAGTTTTTGATGGCTCAACACCAGATCCCTTTGACCTTTGTGCATGGCAGGAGAGGAAGCTGTGTTGTCTCCAACACATTTTTGGTAACACCTGGCAGGACAAAGTTCCAAATAGAGTAGTACTAGAACGAGCTGGAATTTTTAGCATGTATACATTACTGAAACAGTGATATCTATGTTGGCTTGGGCATGTCATGAGAATGGCTGACGGTCGGATTCCAAAAGATCTCCTGTATGGAGAATGAGTGCAGGGAAATCGCCCCAGAGGGAGACCACAGCTGCGATAGAAGGACATCTGCAAGCGGGATCTGAAGGCCTTAGGAATAGACCTCAACAGATGGGAAACCCTGACCTCTGAGCGTTCAGCCTGGAGGCAGGCAGTGCATCACAGCCTCTCCCAATTTGAAGAGACCCTTGTCCAGCAGGCTGAGGCAAAGAGGAAGTCCTGAAAGCAGCAAAATCAGGGAGCTGGACAGGGGACAGATTGTATTTGTCTTCAGTGTGGAAGGGATGGTCACTCTCAAATTGGCCCTCTCAGCCACACTAGATGCTGTTCCAATTCCTTTATTCAGAGCAAGTTACCATAGTCTCGCAAGACTTAAGGATGCCATTGCATTGCAAAAAATAAACATAAAAAATACAGATGACACAACATTCTTCTTAGCATGTTCCAACCCATCCCCAATGGGGACCAATCTATCCTTAATTTTTACCTGGAGCAATTAGAATCAATGCAAATAAGCCCTCTCCGCCCCCCCCCAGTTCAATCACCTAGATCAGTGGTTCTTAACCTTTGTTACTCGGATGCTTTTGAACTGCAACTCCCAGAAACCCCAGTCAGGACAGCTGGTGGTGAAGGCTTCTGGGTGTTGCAGTCCAAAACTCCTGAGTAACCCAAGGTTAAGAACCAGTGACCTAGATCACTCCAGTGTATGGGGTATTCTTCCTAAATGCAAAAGGAAGGGTGTATGGAAAGCAGACATCTCTCTCTCTTCTCTCCCACCCTGTTGCATTTTCTGTACATGCACACATGCATGTGTGGGGTGTGGGCCAACGAATCTGAGTGTGTGTCCACATTTGCAGTGATGTGTAAGGTTCAGTCATTAGAGCAGCATTTTAAAGCTTTGGGGGGGGGGAATGGGGCAAGGCAGGAAGTAAAGATGTGCATGGATGGGTTGATGGATGGGTGCATGTAGGAGCCTCATGTCACGGTGGTTAAACAGCAGTACTGCACCCAAAACTGTGCCCACATCCTGAGGTTCATTCATCCTTCCAGTCTTCCAAGGTCAGTAAATTGAGTACCCAGATTACTATGGGGGGGGGCGGAGTTGCAAAGTGTAGCCTGCATAATTAAATTGGACTGCCCATAGAATGTTTTAAATGCTGTGGGGAAGTATATAAGCAGCACAATTTTATTTTATTTTTTGCACACACAACATACCCCCTGTCAGTACCTCTATGTGTGTTTGTCTGTCTCGCCCCCTTTCACTAGATCTCCATTTAGCTCCCCTCCTTTTTTTCCTTTCCCCTTTTTTCCATCTTACGCATTCTATTTCTCTTCCCTCTGCCAAGCAGGGGAAGTGATTAAATTGGCCAGTATCCAGATACAACTCTCTTATTAAGCCCTGGGCTTAGATCATCCTAATCAAGCCCGACCATTCCAACTCAGCCCATACTAGCTCAACCCTCTGATGCTCGTGTAGCCACTAGAGGTGCCTCAAATCCTGTGAAGCAAGCAATAAAGGGCACGTATGTGGCATCGCTCCAAAAGGGAGGTTAAAACCACTATATATCCTGTTGCGGGAAGAGCTGGCTACGACTGCCGTGCTCGACAGCATATGGCTGTTATGTAATGTGGAAGACAGGAGGGCCTGCCGTGCTCTGGTCCATGGGGTCATGAAGAGTTGGACATGACTAAACGACTAAACAACAAGAGACCTTTCGGTAGAGTGGGTGGCATATAAGTTGAATAAATAAATAAACAACAACCATGTGGTGTCAGATAGCATCATAGGCCCTCACAAGGAGGAGAGCTAGGAAACAGCCCAGCCAAATTATATGTAAGCACATCTCAGCTGCCCAAAAAAATCCCTTCCCATGTTTTTAAGTCTGTGGGATCAAGTATGGTGCCAGCTGGAAGGGTTTCTGAAGACAATCAGTGGATCAATCAGTCAAGCAAGCAAACAAGCCTTCTTTCTGGGCCACGTTATATACAGAAATCTGGGGTTCTCTTGATATATATGCATGAAATGTTGGTATAGGGGGAAAAAATGACTCAGGAGTTCATGTAAACAATGTATTGGCTTTTATTAAGAGCAGAAGGTCAAAAGGCATTGCTATAAAAACAGGAAGCTGTTTTCGGGAGTTGAAACGCTTCTTCTAAAGCACTAACCCACACAGTTGACGAAGAAAGTGAATTCCGTCTTGCAGGAGTGGCAGGATTCTCTCCCCTAATATATTTTCTTATAGCCTGAAGAACAAAAGAAAACGCGATACAAACGATCTTTTGCAATTACCACCTCTCATCCTTTTTTTTAGAAACGTACTGGAAGGAGAAATTTTGAATTTGCTTACATTGGGTAACATTAGTTCCAAAAGATTTTTAAAAATACAACATTAGCAT